>NC_092714.1:200726883-201050619 GCF_047496885.1 Scyliorhinus torazame
CGGGATCCCGCACATGTATTTAGTGAACGGTTGTATGTTGAAAAATTCATAGCAGTATCCCTCCACATCTGTGAATACATGTCTTTTAAAAGATATTGTATGATACTACTCCTGTGTCAATCTTGGCCATTAATAAAATTGACCAAATTTATTAGGGAAGACAATTTGAATCTTGACAAACACTTCAGACGATGTCATGCCATTTCTGTTTTCCTTGAGATTGATGGTGTGAAACATGTGTTCACCACTCTTAGTCTAGTTGTGTCCATCATCGTCATTTTATGGTTTGGCAGTCACCTCGTGTGTATGTTTCTGATGGGAGACCAGATGGTTCGTCTTATTGCTTGAATTTACCCATTGTACAGAGTCTGTTTGGATCAGTGCAAGGGCCTTTGTAACTGTATCAACCTTTGCTCTAGTGCAATGCCTCTGCCAATGGCTCTTTCTGCCAATTGCCTTTTAGAATTAATGAAAGGCTGTGTATTTTCTTGGTGCATGCAGAAGTCCACACCTTTCACATGACTTTCTAGATTTGGGTATTCTAGTCAGTGCATCAAATATCGAGGTTGTGCTAAGGATCTGTAAGCTTTGTCAACCTTTTGAGGTTCACTTTCTACCTATGTCCACCCTTGAGTAGCTCTTTGATGCTGTAACTTTTGGGCCTGTTTAGGAAATGCTGTTCGGAAAACAAAGATAGTATTATGGGATTTATATTTGTAATGGTAAGCATTGGAAATAATGTATAGTTTTAAAAGGGTTTAATTTAACGTTTCTATAAATGGAAAGATAAAACCTATAGTATATTCACGCTGGGCAAAGATGTTTGTATATATGAGGGTTGATGGAGTTCCAACTGAGTTTTTATTGTGCTTAGAGGGGGCTATGGTGTGCAAAATAAATAAAATGCATAAGCATGTGGCTGTTGCTGAGCAACTGCTGGTCCTTGCAAGTTATAGAACTTTTAAGTTTGAGTTTAGGCAATTTGAGAGTAGTTGGAGATAGGGGGCGGGATTCTCTCAGCCCGGGGCCGGGCCGGAGACCAGCCGCGTCCGGCGCGAATCGCGCCACGCCGCCCCGACGCCAGGATGCGACTCTCCCCAGAGCGGAGATTCGGCGCCATTGGCTCCGCCGTGGTCGGCGCGGCACCGGTTGGGGACAGCTCTACGGGGTAACAAAAATCCCGAGTCCTGCCGGCGCCATTCTAGCCTGGTCTTACCCGGTGGGACCTTGGCGTGGAAGAGTCCGGAGGCAGCCTGTGGGTGGGGGAGGGGATGGGTCCAACGCCAGGGGCTGCCTCCGCTGTGGCCTAGCCCGCGTTCGGGGCCCACCAATCGGTGGGCCGGCCTCTCGAGCTGGGGGCCTCCCCAGTCGAGGCCGGCGCGGAGAAGGGAGCCACAGCGCAAGTGCATATTACAACAGTGGACAGTTCACGATTTCTATTTAAATGAATTGCAGACTTCAAACTGGGATCAGGGGTTAATGGTCATCTTGATCATCAATGTCTACCCCACTTAGTAGGATGAAGGCTGATGTATTATTCTGGGCATTTGCCATTACAAATCTAAAATGCTCACACATACTAGTCTTTTGTAGGGATGCTCCCTTAATGCAGAAAAATAATTCAAATTATTCTTTTCAGTCTTTTTTGTTTTGCAGACTTTCTGGTGCTACACTGCCATTTTGGACTTTGGCTACATCAAGGTGGTAGGTGATTCCTAAATGAACGGGCACTGCGAAAAACAATTGTCCATCATGCAACTAAATTACTTCCCATTCACCTTTTCATGCACAACCCAGCGTGTTGTGACTTTCTGTGGACGGATAAGATCAATTCTTCCCAAAACACAGAGTGAGATGCTAGAATTCCTTCCCTAAACCACTTTGCCTCTTTCAAGACAGCATATTGAGGTGTTAATTAGGAAAATGAAACAAATAAATGGTCACAGGAAGGCAACAGTGGTAGATTTCAGAGGATACATGCTTTGAAACAGTTCTCCATTAACAACAACAGTAACTTCTCCTCTTCCCCCGCATTAGTCACCATATTTGGTTACACTACTCTGTCACAATGAAATCAGAGTTTGAGGAGATGTAAAACTGACTTCAACAAAGGGACAAGCATCGAAAAATTGCCTTTGTGTTCATTTGTTCAAACAAACATCAGTAAAACTTTACCTCCACTCTTGTCATGCTGTCACATTTTGCGCTACTGAGCACTCACTCATTTTATGAAAATACTGTATTATTCCATGCCATGCATATATTACCAAGGCAGCACAGAATGAAACCTCCTTCAAGGCGAAAAGGGAAAGACACTGCAATATGTGTAGCAATGTCCTTATGTAACGCAAATGAGGTAAGTGGATTCCATTTGTTTGAAGATCTCTGATAGGGTTTATTTACAGCTAAATTAGTCTAAGCAGTAGAGCAATCCCTAGATTCATTCTGTCATCAAGGGTACTACAGTGCAGAGACTGTGGTATCTGGTCACAAGATGACATTGAGGTATCTGGCTCATCTGCATGCTGAACTTCTTAAAGGGACATCACTCTCAAAGTAATATTGCAAAAATGTGTGGAGTCAATCCATGTAGACCGGGAAGATTCCACATTCAAGCATTGATCTGCATGACCTTAGGTGGGCTGGAATAAAGCATTGGCCTCCCTCCTGAGTTAGTGCAGTGAAATAAGAAATCATTCTGCTCTTGGTCACTGTTCGGTGACCCTTGCTGGAAAGTACATGGAAGAGGGTACTGCAAGATTCTCGGTGGTTGGATACTATGCCACATTCCCCACCCATATTGGTAAAAATGGGTAACTAGGTAAAATAGGTGAAATCATAGAAGACACTACCAGCTTCCTAACTGTGCTGACTGAACAGAGGCACGTGCAAATTAAGAAGTCCATTTTGAAGAAATGTGATAAAAATGGGATGTTTACAACTGAATATAGACAGGAAGAGAAACAGCACTGCAAATCAATAAAAAAAGATATGTATTGTATGCACTCCAGATCGTTTTCTGATGTAGAAGGGAATTGGCTTGGCTCTATAGCAAACCAGAAATAGTTTGCAGTCTGATGATAAGGAAGCAGCTTGAAAACACCAACCAGAATATGACTGAATTCACTATCAAGATTCAAAAGGAGAAAAAGAGGGAACTTATATAAGATTAATTTTTAAAGTAATCAGGAAAGCATTGACTGCAGTGGATGCTAGAAGCACTCAAGTGGACCAGGCAGTATTTATGGTAAGCCAACCATTTGATATACCACTTTTCCCATATTTCCTGACTTAAAACAGTGACTGTAAAGCACTTTGGGTCATCCTAAAAGCAGTATAAGTGCAAGTTCTTCTTTCTTTTTATCAATCTGCATTGGGCGACCAATACACTCCTTACATCTCATATATGCTTCTTATTTCTTTGATTTCTTTATGTTTCTTGTTGTCTTATGCGGACAGTATTTAAGCATCTTCCCTTCAAAGAACT
Source organism: Scyliorhinus torazame (assembly GCF_047496885.1). NCBI lineage: Eukaryota > Metazoa > Chordata > Chondrichthyes > Carcharhiniformes > Scyliorhinidae > Scyliorhinus > Scyliorhinus torazame. Next base: position 200,730,371 of record NC_092714.1, read on the forward strand.
TTTAACCATCTCCTGTTCTCCACATAGACATTTCACAATCCCTTTCCTCTGTTTGGTTGTATTTTTTGTTTTCCTTCCACAATTCCTTTGTTATATTCCTTTCTATATGCTGTTTATTTATTACATCTTCCATTTCTGATGAAGGGTGAAGAACCAAAAGGACTTGGGAGAGATATTCCAGCACCCCCCAAACCCTCCCCACGCTCCCACCACCACCTCACGCCGTGTTTTCTGGCAGAGAAGACGTCTCACCAGTAGGCACTGGCAGAATCTTTTGGTCTTGCCCATGTCCATGGCATTTTGCGTCACTTGGCCATCCGTCACCAGGGAACCTGCTGTGGGGGTCTCTTTGGTGGGACTGGAAGATCCCACTGGCGGGAAGTACGGAAAAGTTATTCATATTAGTATACTCTTGGACAAAATAGCTGGCTGAAGAGGTACCACATGCAAAATGGCCATTTCCACTGTTTCCCACAAAGAGATGTCAGCCTCAATTGTCAGAGACTACACTCTCACATTGTTACAGACATATTTCGCACCGTTGTGCTTTCCCGTTGGTGCTGCGGAGAATCGGGCATGGGTGGTCGGGCTTTCATCTGCATCCCATTAGCAGGAGGCAAGGGAGTTTCACACTGGTCTCCAGCAGTTTCCCAATCCGCCATGGCAAGTGCCAGCATAAGATCCCCCTGTAAAATCATGCCAGCGATAAAAAAAAAATTGGGGGGCCTCCCTCTAAATTCTTCCCCCTCCCACCCCCCACCCACCATTGAACCTACCGGCAGGGGCTTGGGAGAATTCCACCACTAAACTTTAAATCTTCTGCTTTCTTTTCAAATGCTGCCTAAACCAACAAGGTAAGCGTTCCTATCACTTTTTAGAAATTATTTTTACTTCAGGTCTCAAACATCTGCATTATTTTTGGTTTATTCCTTCTTACTGGAACAAAGGCCCAGTTGCAGCTGGACCTTAGAGCGCGATTCTCCCCAAAAATTTTGAACTTCATTTGTGGCAGGTTTTTCAGGTAGTTTCCCACCGGTACTGCCGGCGAGTTCCCCACCGCTATTCAATGACACTAAGTCACTTTATTGGGCCCCGGGGAGTTTTTCATCAGTTTAGCCCTGAGGTCACGATTCTCTGGCCACGTTGCGCTCCCACTCGAGTGAAACGAGGCCGGTGAATAATGAGAGAGGCCAAAAATGAGAACCGCGCCAGGCGCCAAACAGTTTGCGATGCAACCAGCTTCTTCCGTAGGCAAAATCGGGATCTTGCCATAGCGTGGCGAGAAACCAATTATTGCCATTTAAGCCCTATTTCCATACAATTAACGGGAGCGACCCCATATCCAATGGCCTCTAGTGATTCATAGCCTCCCCTGCAAGTGGTCACGCTGGCGCCGATTAGTACTCCTTTTTAAAAAGGTGAATCTGGCGAAGGGCTTCTGCGGGGAGCCGAGGAGGTGATTCGCCATTTTTACTCACAGGCAAAGAACCCGGGGCGCTGGACTTGCCGCTCCAGTGCTTGGTGAGAGTTGAGGCCCACGCTGGGGATGGGGGACAGTGGTGGGACACCATGGGAGGTTGGGGGGCGGGGGGGTGAGCGCTGGGAGGTGGGAACTGAGGGCAAACTGCATGCACGGTTCCACCATGCCAACCCCTGGATCATGTGTATCCATTCCAGGGGCAACCATAACTCTGGCCTGTCTGCCCCATCAGCTACCTATGACCCCCACCGATTGTCAAAGCCTCTGGCCGTGCGGCTGATGGCTATTGCCAATAGGGTATTGGCAATCGTGGTTACGTGAGCACTTCACAAAACCAAATGGATTCCCGTGGGTGGGCGGGCCATGTAGCATGTGGGAGTCATTGCCTAGCATCCGAATCAGACCGTGATGCCGGGACACTGGATCTAAGCACTGCTGGGTGTAACACCACACAGGCAGCAGCCTGGATCCGAATACCCAGGGGGTTCAGCGGGTATGCACCAGCACCCGGCCAATGAGCGTGTGTCCGGGGTACAGGGTCTGTGATCTGGTGGGGAGAGGCTGCTGTGGGAGGGAGTGCATGGGCAGGGCATACTGGGTCGGGGGGGGTCTGATTAATGGGGGATTGGAGGGTCCCGGGGTGAAAGCCACCGCTTTTTGTCAGTCTAACACCCTCTCCAAATGCCTTACAGATAGTGAATGCAATGACAGAGATGTTGGACCCAGAATTTGCCCTGGTGGTGGTGCTGCTAGGCCGGGCGTCCAGACACCGGAGACAGCAGCAGCAGAAGCGTTTTCAGATGCTCGAAGTGGCGGCCCACGTGCCATTCTCCGCCTCACACCCGGAGGATCCGGTCGCCCATCAGACCAGGGTGGGACCCAGGGGGGAGTCCCGCAACGACCCAGGGTGTACAGGCGTCGCTGGTCATTCGAACAGATAACGGACAGCGAGTGCTGCAGGATGTTCCACCTCAACAAAGAGATGGTGCGGTATCTGTGCCATGTCCTCGTAGGCTTAAACAAAATCTAATGTTCTTTGTTCACACTACAAAATCAAGATTCAACATCAGCCCAATCAAAGAACATTACAGAGTCTGGCCCATTGGGCTGGATTTCACAGTGAGGGGGAGAGGTAAATATACTGTTTGCAACCCCTCCCCTCCCCCTCATCCTCCATTGTAAGAGTTGGCAGGACGTCATGCACATTAACAAAAATGCCTGCCCCACAGCCAGAACACACTGGGGCAAGCTAAAGAGGTCAAGAGTGGTACTTTTTGCCCTCAGTGGGCTAATCTGGCCGGCAGCTCTCACGATTCCAGCGGTACCAGGACTCAGCAGTGGATGCTCCTGGGACTGTGAGCAAGCCCATGAAGAATTTTAATTGGTTCTGAATCAGTTAACTCCTAGCCTTTTAGGGAGGGGAGGGGTTGGGTAGCCTATGGAGACGGGGTACAAGGGGGTGTGTTTTGGAGGAAAGGCAGGGAGGAACAAAGGAGTAACATCTTGCAGGTTGTACCCTCTGATGTACATCCCTCTTTTAAAAAATTTATGTCATGAAAATGACCTGCCCACACCAACCTGCATGACCACACCAACATTATTATCACATGGGTAGTTTAATATTTGAAACAATTGGCTTAGTAACAGCTCAATTGATCATTAGTTATTGATTTAAAACAGTGGGCGTGAGCTGGTGATTTCAGCACTTGCCCAATTACCGTGTTATGGGGGATAGCTCGGGGATGGGTGGAATGGTGGCGGGGTTGTCACTCCTCATACTTTACATGCCTCGCTCACCAAAAATATATCAATTAACACACTCTGAAACACTTCTGTATGATTTCAAGAAATGTTCCAGTGCCATAAACCCATATGACATTCGGTGCAAGTTTACCTACATACTGCATGAATATTTAAGTTTAATTTGCAAGTTCAAGTGGGGTGGTAATATGATATGCAAGAATCCATCGATCCCACTGAATGTGTAGTTTTCTAATCAGGTAGAAATGATAGGTTTTTCAGCCAGAAACGCACAATCAAATGCAGACCATTATAACTACAATGGATTAGCTACGGGGCACCCACTTCATTTATGATTTTTGTAATCAGATGACTGCCTGGTCCAGAATACATTATTGAATGCAAACAACTGTAGCTATGCTACAAGCTTTGACATGTTCTTCCAGGACTATAAGAGGACAGTTTCGCTCCAGTGTCCACAGTTCTCACTGAAACAGATTTTGTCAATTACATCGTAATAGAATGCTGTCCATTCAAATCAGATGGCCCTGATTTTTACTACGCCCAAGGATTCTCATCTACTGAATAGGTTTCGTAATCAAACAAAGGCAGATTATGATTCAAGGAAATTGCATTGAAACTACACTTCAGCATTAGTTCTAAATTCAGAAATTTGGTCGATTTGATTTGCAGATCTCGAACTACGTGCTGCCTGCTATTACCAGTGATGCGACCATCAATTCACACAAAACCAGGAGTAGAGGTAAACTGTGGCTTTAATCAACTAGAACAGTGGAGGCGATACTCCGCAGCGTGGACCAAGTGCCCGCGCCATCGTGAATGCCGTCACGTTTCACGACGCCGCTAACAGGGCCCGGGCACGACCTATTCAGGCCCCCATAGGGGGCCAGCACGGTACTGGAGCGGTTCACGCCGCTCCAGCGTCCTTACGCGGCGCCCATTTGGCGATGCGCCAACCCGCGCATGCGTAGTTGGGGCAGCCCAATCTTGCGCATGCGCAGTTGGGCCGTGTCATCCTGCGCGTGCGCGGGGAACTTCTTACACGTATTGGCCCCTCACCAACATGGCGCCGGTGTTTTGGGGCCGCGCATGGAAGAAGGTAGGCCCGGGGAGGAGAGGCCGGCCCGCCGATCGGTGGGCCCTGATCGCGGGCCAGACCCCATCGGAGCCCCCCCCCAGTGAAGGAGCCCCCCTCCCCCCACACAGGCCGTCCCCCCAGCGTTCCCACAGAGTTCCCGCTGGTAGCGACCAGGGGTAGACGGCGCCGGCGGGAACCTGTCGTGTCGTAGTGGCCGCTCGGCCCATTCGGGCCGGCGAATTGGCGCTCGCCGTTTGCAGCGATTCTCCGAGCGGTCCGGCGCGAATCACGCAACGCTGGTTTTGGGGGGGTGGGAAAATCACGTGCGGGGGTCGGGGTGGCGTGGCTTGATTCGCGCAGCGCCCCGGCGATTCTCCCACCCGGCATGGGGGGGGGGGGGGGAGAATCCCGCCCAGTGCCTGCCTGCGACTGATCTGTTAGTGGGAGCCGCCTACAGGGTGACTGCTCTTTATACCTCCCGTCAAGGGGTGGAGCCAGGGGCGGAGCCCACACAGGCCCCAACATGCTACATCACAGGTAATTCCTTGCAATGGTCCATAGGTGGAGCTCACATGGGCAACAGCGTAATACAGATATGCACATGGTGAATTGTTACAGCAATACATCCACCACGTTCACCCCCTGTTAAAATAAAGAAGTCCTGTGGGGGTGAAGGGTTCATTGGTTCAGCCTGTCTGGCGCACGGATTGTGTGCTGTGATCGCTGAAGCTCTGGTATCGCAGCTGGCCCGGGCGTCGAACTCAGCCGTGCTGGCATCGGTGGTGAAGTCGCTGGTGTGGGCACAGACGTGGACTCCAGGAGCGTGTTTTCTGGGGTTTCATTCCTGTGGGTCAGTCAATGGGGAATGGTGGGTGGGAGGGAGTGCGGGTGCCATGTAGGGGTGGGGGTGCTGGTCAGCGTAGGTTGGATGAGATAAGATGGGGTGGTCATGGAACCTACGGGTGCCAGGTCCCGGAGAGAAACCGTATCCTGTCGGCCGTCGGGGTGTTCGATGTATGCGTACCGGGGGTTGGAGTGTAGGAGCTGGACCCTCTCGACCAGGGGGTCAGGCTTATGGTTCCTGACGTATTTGCGGAGCAGGACGGCCCCGTGTCTTCAGCGATGGCGGAAGCGAGACCCCGGAGGTGGATTTCCGGGGGAAAACTAACAGGCGGTCATGAGGGGTCTCGTTTGTGGCCGTGCAAAGTCGGGACCTAATAGAGTGGAGAGCGTCATGGAGGACCTACGGACAGTGGGGAACTGGGAGATTCCTAGACCATAGGGCCAGGAGGACGGTCTTCCAGACTGTCGCGTTCTCCCTGTCCACCTGCCCGTTTCCCCTGGGGTTATAAGTGGTAGTCCTGCTCGAGGCGATGTCCTTACAGAGCAGATACTGATGCAGTTCGTCACTCATGAACGACGAGCCCTGGTCACTGTGAATGTACGTGGGGAAACCAAACAGGGTGAAGACACTATGTAGAGCTTTAATAATGGTGGCCGCGGTAATGTCGGGGCAAGGGATTGCAAAGGGGAAGCGGGAGAACTCGTCGATGATGTTGAGGAAATATGCGTTGCGGTTGTTGGAGGGGAGGGGCCCTTTGAAATCGATACTGAGGTGCGCAAAGGGTAGGATGCCTTTACCAGGTGGGCCTTATCCGGTCGATAGAAGTGCGGCTTACACTCCACACAGATTTGGCAGTCCCTGGTCATGGCTCTGACCTCCTCGGTGGAGTAGGGCAGGTTGCGGGCCGTGATGTAATGGAGAAGCCGGGTGGCAGAGGTCATCGTAGATAGCACGTAGTCGGTCATCTTGCGCGCTGGCGCATGTGCCGCGGGACAGGGCATCTGGGGGTTCGTTGAGCTTCCCAGGACGATATATTATATCGTAATTATAGGTGGAGAGTTCGATCCTCCACCTCAAGATCTTATCATTCTTGATCTTGCCCCACAGCGTATTATCGAACATGAAGGCTACCGATCGTTGGTCGGTGACGAGGGTAAACCTCCTCCCAGCGAGGTAGTGCCTCCAGTGCCGCACGGCTCTTACGATGGATTGGGTTTCCTTTTCGACTGAGGAGTGTCGAATTTCGGAGGTGGTGAGGGTTCGCGAAAAAAACGCTACTGGCCTGCCTGCCTGATTGAGGGTAGCGGCGCTGGCGACCCATGATGCGTCGCTCTCCACCTGGAAGGGGACGGACTCATCCACCGCGCGCATCGCGGCTTTGCCGATATCCGCCTTGGTGCAGCTGAAGGCCTGGTGGGCCTCAGCCGCCAGTGGGAAGATGGTGGCCTTGATTAGTTGGTGGGGAAGGGGGGAGTTGCCTTGGGGCAGTGGGGAAGGGGGAGTTGCAGGAGGGGGCGCATACGGCCGGGGTCGGGTCCTAGAACCCCGTTTTCCACGACGTAGCCGAGGATGGCTAGTCTGGTTGTGCGGAAAACGCTTTCTCCTTGTTGTAAGTGAGGTTAAGGGTTCAGGCGGTTTGGAGAAATCTTTGGAGGTTGGCATCGTAGTCCTGCTGATCACGACCGTAGATGGTGACGTTGTCCAAGTACGGAAATGTGGCCCGCAGCCCGTACTGGTCCACAATTCAATCCATCGTTCTTTGGAAGACCGAGACTCCACTCATGACGCCAAAGGGCACCCGGAGGAAGTGGAAGAGGCAGCCGTCTGCCTCAAAAGCCGTGTAGTGGCGGTCCCCCGGGCGGATTGGGAGTTGTTGGTCGGTAGACTTCAGATCCACCGTGGAGAATGTCATAATATAAACACAAGTATATGATGGTGCACAGACAGACAGTGAGTGACACAAAGGATGACCAATGAACATACAGAACACAGCAGCCAATCACCAGACAGGACATGGCCACTATATAACCAGGGGGCACTAGTTTTCCCGCTCTCTCAGGATACAGCCTCTGAGACAGTCAGAGCCTGTGAGCAACAACTAGTCTGGTCAGGTCTCAGGTCTCCAGTCAACTCAGCATCGTGTCAACCCACGGTTCAAGCGTGTTTAATAGTTAAGAGTTTAATAAAATAGAGTTGCATTTCTTCAAGTGTTGGAAGCCTGTCTCTCTCTCTGCTATCGTAAACGCAGTCCTCGCAGACCCACCTTACCCAAAACATCATGATACCAGTGAGTTATGTTTGACTTTGACGGACCCACCTTGAGATAGTCTGCCTTTGACCAGCGATCAGCCATCCGGTAACATGGACAGCGTCCACCCTCCCCCGCCGCTCCACATCGCCGGCAACCTCGGTGCGAACTGGAAGATTTTTAAGCAAGTTTCAGCTGTATCTTGATGCCACTGACCTCGAGGCCGGATCGGATAGCAGAAAGATTGCCCTCTTCCTCTCTACAGCCGGGGACCACGCTATCCACATTTTTAACTCCCTCACCTTTGCTGAAGGTGAGGACAAGACAAAGTTCAAAACAGTCCTGCTGCAGTTCGACAGCCACTGTGATATCAAAGTCAATGAGAGCTTTGAACGCTATGTGTTACAGCAGAGGCTTCAGGGTAAGGATGAACCTTTTCAGTCCTTCTTAACCCACCTCCGTATCCTCACGCAATCCTGCAACTACGGCCCCACTTCCGACTCCATGATCCGCAACCAGATCGTTTTCGGGGTCCATTCCGATCCCCTTCGCCAGCAACTCCTCAAAGTTAAGCAGCTAACCCTCACCATCATCATCGAAACCTGCGTCCTACATGACCACGCTAATGACCGGTACTCCCATATCAAGGCGGGGCCCTGTTATAATCTGCCTGCTTACCATTGGCAGGGGACTAATGACAATCCCACAATCCTGTGGGAGTATGAGCTTCCCCAATGAGGGGGGCGGAGAAACCATTAGTAAACTCCAAGTATAAATAAAGCTGGCCAGTTTGGAACCAGCAGGAAGGAGTGTGCAGCAAGGGAAGTTGCTGCTGTTATATGTTATTGTAAATAAATGTTATTACTTTGTATCCTTAAAACTCTTGCTGGATTCTTCGTGGCCCTCACAAAACTGGCGACGAGGGTTAATGTGAATAGCTGTCGACACTGCTGAAGCCATCCCCCTGGATTTTTGTTGAATACAGGTTGGAAGTTGTTTTCTATTATACCATGCCTCTGTACGGACGTTTGGATGTTTTTGAACCAGTACGCACAATGGATGCGTTACTATTTCCGGGCAAACAATATCACCGAAAACGAGCGCCAGGTGGTCATATTGCTCACCGCCTGCGGCCCGCATATTTTTGGGGTGATTAGGAGCCTTAAGTACCCAGCTGCGCCGGACACCAAAACGTTTGATGAACTTGTGAATATAGTGGGGCAACATTTTAACCCAACCCCGTCCACGATAGTCCAGTGTTACCAGTTTAATACTGCTGAGAGGACCCCTGGAGAATCCCTTGCCGACTTTCTATCCAGGCTACGCAGGATTGCGGAGTACTATGACTATGGTGAGACCTTGTCAGAAATGTTACGCGACCGTTTGGTTTGCGGTATTAACAATGCGGCCACCCAGAGAAAGTTGTTAGCTGAGCCAACATTGACTTTTCAATAGGCCATTCAAATAGTATTGTCCCGAGAGAGTGCAGAACATGGAGTGCAGGAGCTACAGGGAATGCAAGTGCATGCCTTGGGGGGGCAACCTCTTCCGTCCGAAAACATCCCCCCGCACTCCTGCGGTACCTTGGGCGAGGCGACGTCCGGACCGACGTCAGTGGCCGTCGGACATTCCTCCCTGAAGGGAGCCTTCTCCAGAACCAATGGATGAGGGGCCATGTCCGTGTCAGACTTGTAGGCGCCGACCCCGTCGCGGACGCCGGTCCTGGGGGCGCCAGAGGCGCCGTCGTTCCGACCAAAACTGGGACCAGCCCAGGGGTCATACCTTCCATGTGGATGAACCTGCGGCGACTACTCCTGAGGATGTGGAGACGGAGGACGACTGCCTGCAGCTGCATTGTGTGGCAGCTCCCCGTGTGGCCCCCATTAAGGTGACAGTACGGGTCAATGGTCACCCGCTTGAGATGGAGTTGGACACTGGCGCAGCGGTCTCCGTGATCGCCCAGAGGACATTCGACCGCATCAAGCAGGGTATACAGACCCTTACATTAACCGACTCACAGGCCAGGTTGGCCACCTACACGGGGGAACCACTGGACATTGCAGGAACTACAATGACCCCTGTTGTTTATGGACGCCAGGAGGGGCATTTCCCACTTATCGTGGTGCGCGGCCGGCCCAGCCTGTTGGGTCGGGACTGGTTGCGCCATTTGCGGTTGCAATGGCAGCACATCCTCCAAACAGTTTCTGAAGGGTTGACTGAGGTGCTAGGACGATACCCAGATGTATTCCAGCCTGGTTTGGGGAAATAAAAGGGGCCGTAGCCCGTATCCAAGTCAAACCAGGAGCCACGCCGCGCTATTTCCGGGCGCGCCCGGTGCCTTACGCCTTGCTTGAGAAGGTAGAAGGGGAGCTCACTCGTTTGGAGAGTTTGGGTATTATCAGGCCCGTCCGTTTTGCTGACTGGGCAGCAGCAATTGTACCTGTAATGAAGCCAGATGTCACAGTTCGCTTGTGTGGCGACTATAAACTTACAGTGAATACGGCTTCCCGACTCGACCGATAGCCAATGCCTCCCATAGAGGATCTCTACGCGAAGCTTGTAGGTGGACTCTCGTTCACAAAATTAGATATGAGTCAAGCCTACCTGCAGTTGGAGCGGGACCCTGCCTCCCGACCATATGTAACGATGAATACACACCGGGGCCTGTATGATTATACATGGTTCCCCTTTGGAGTATCCTCTGCCTGCGCTATTTTTCAACGTGTTATGGAGGGCATGTTGAGAGGTTTACCACGTGTTGCTGTCTACTTAGATGACGTTTTCATTTCAGGGACGTCGCAGCAGGAACATTTGGAAAATCTGGAGGCTGTTCTTAGACGCCTTTCGGAGGCTGGAGTCTGTTTACGTCGCAAAAAGTGCGTATTTCAGGCTAAGGAAGCAGTCTACCTAGGTTATTGGGTGGACCGCAAAGGTTTGCACCCCGTCGCAGAGAAGGTGCGTGCGATTCAACAGGCCCCCGTCCCGACTGACACTTCGCATCTTCGTTCTTTTCTTGGTCTCGTAAACTATTACGGGAAGTTCCCCCCCAATCTGGCAACTACGCTGGCCCCGTTGCACCTTCTGCTAAAGAAAAATCACACCTGGGTTTGGGGTCAGCCGCAAGAAACCGCTTTCCGGCGGGTAAAGCAACAATTGTCGTCGTCTGGGTTACTAACCCACTATGATCCTGGAAAGCCTTTGCTCGTCACATGTGATGGATCCCCGTATGGTATTGGGGCCATCCTGTCCCACAAGATGGAGAATGGGGCCTGGCGACCAATAGCTTTCGCCTCCCGCACATTTACTGCAGCGGAGAAAAAGTACCCGCAGATCGAGAAGGAGGGCCTGGCAGTGTTTTTTGCGGTGAAACGCTTCCACCAGTACGTGTATGGCCGCCATTTCACTATCGTGACTGATCATAAGCCTCTGCTGGGACTTTTCAGAGAGGATAAGTCAATACCGCCCATTGCTTCTGCACGGATCCAGTGCTGGGCTTTGTTGCTTGCTGCATACGAGTATTCTCTGGAGCACAAACCAGGAACGCAGATAGCAAATGCCGACGCACTGAGCCGATTGCCTTTATCGACCGGCCCCATGTCGACCCCCACGACCGGTGAGGTGGTTGCAGCCCTAAATTTTATGGACACCTTGCCTGTCACGGCATCACAGATCCGTGAGTGGACCCAGACGGAGCCAGTCCTGTCAAAGGTTCGGCACATAGTCCTGTATGGTGGGCAGCATAGACAGTTCCCAGGCGAGTTGCGGGCATTTTCCTCCAAGCTGTCAGAATTCAGCGTGGAAGACGGCATCCTCTTGTGGGGGACGCGTGTGATTGTCCCGGAAAAAGGTCAGGAGCTGATACTAACAGACTTGCACAATGGGCATCCAGGTGTGACCAAAATGAAAATGTTGGCCCGGAGTTATGTCTGGTGGCCAGGCCTCGACATCGACATTGAGAAGGTGGCCCAAAAGTGCTCTATTTGCCAGGAGCATCAGAAGCTTCCGCCGGCCGTGCCCCTACATCACTGGGAATGGCCAGGGCGGCCCTGGGCACGCTTGCATGCAGATTTCGCAGGCCCTTTTCAAGGATCCATGTTCCTTCTATTAATTGACGCCCAGTCTAAATGGCTAGAGGTGCATAAGATGCAGGGGACAACGTCCTGCGCAACAATTGAAAAGATGCGTTTGTCCTTTAGTACGCATGGCCTCCCCGAGGTGCTGGTCACGGATAACGGCACTCCATTCACGAGTGAGGAGTTTGCGAGGTTCATGAAGATGAATGGCATATACCATTACCGCACTGCCCCTTACCACCCGGCTTCAAATGGGTTGGCGGAGCGCGCAGTGCAGACATTCAAACAAGGCCTAAAGAAGCAGTCTTCCGGATCAATGGACATGAGAATGGCTCGCTTTTTGTTTACGTATAGGACCACCCCCCCATGCGGTGACTGGGGTAGCTCCCGCAGACCTCCTAATGGGCCGGAGACTTCGCACCAGCCTCAGCATGGTTTTCCCGGACATTGGCACAAAAGTACTCCACACACAAGAACGGCGCGGACAGGGATTTTCTCGGCATCGGCCGATTCGGCAGTTTGCGCCCGGTGACCCAGTGTTCGTTCTGAATTTTGCTGGTGGTGCCCAGTGGGTTCCTGGCGTAATCTTTCGTGAAACGGGCCCTATATCTTACCAGGTGCAAGCCCAGGGTCGTCTCCAGCGCAAACATGTAGACCACGTTCGGTCCAGAAGACTATCCCCTCAAAAGATTCCCCGCCCCCGGAGCTCATTTCTACAGCCGCAGAGACCAGAGACAAGGGAAGGTAGTCCTCACAATCTTCCACTGGTGTCTCACTCGAAGCCTGCACAGGTCGTTACAGAACCGAATGGAGATAGAGACGCTGACATGACGGAGGCAGCAGACTCTGACTCCAAGATGGAGACACAGGACGCATCAGAGGGGGAATCCTCGGGTCCACGGGCCGTGGATGTACAACCGTTGCGCCGTTCATCACGGAAGTGCCGGTCTCCTTCTCGTTACACGCCGCCTGATCCAGCACCGCGTGCAAATGGTGTCCGGCCTGCGGCAAAACGAGTCCGACGCCCTCCTTCGCCAGGGTCTTCGGTGGATTTGGGGGGGGAGGGATGTTGTAACCTGCCTGCTTACCATTGGCAGGGGACTAATGAGAATCCCACAATCCTGTGGGAGTATGAGCTTCCCCAATGAGGGGGGCGGGGAAACCATTAGTAAACTCCAAGTATAAATAAAGCTGGCCAGTTTGGAACCAGCAGGAAAGTGTGCAGCAAGGGAAGTTGCTGCTGCTGTTATATATATATATGTTATTGTAAATAAATGTTATTACTTTGTATCCTTAAAACTCGTGCTGGATTCTTCGTGGCCTTCACAAAAGGCCCCCACGATGCGGAATGGGTGCAGGCCGTAAAACAGCTCCAGGGCCTGAGTCTGCATGAGGGCAGCCATTTTGCGCGCTTTTCCCAGGCTCCTGCGCATGTGTACAACGACCGAGGGGACGGCGAGGCCGAGGATCGAACTGCGCCTGTGCGCACATCTTTCGATCGCACCGGGCATGCGCGGAAGCGCACGGAACGTCATGATGTGCAACAACTGTGGCTCTGCCCACTTAAAGCGGCAACGTCCCACGAAATCTCGATGCTGTCTCCAGTGTGTCAAGCTGGGCCACTGCGCAGCCCTGTGCAGATCTGCTCAACTGCCCATCCCACAGCGCTCCCAGCCGCAGCGCAGGAACGTCCGGTCAGTGCGGCAACCCGTTGCAGACTCCGACTCCGACATGGTTCCAGATCCCGACACCGAGGATCTCTCATCCCCATTCCCGTTGGGCATCATCACCAAGCATACGATGCTTTCCAAAAAAAAGGCTAATCCACTCCCAGTGCTGAGCATTGATCCGGACGACGAGTGGTGTGCCACCCTTACGGTCAACGATATCTTGCATACGCTTCAGGTTGGCCACTGCGGTGCTCTTCAGCAAACCTCATTTCGAAGTCTGACCTTCAAGCCTGCCAACTCACCGACTACACTGGCAATGCCATTGCTGCCAGTGGCTCATGCCAGCTTGTGGTTTCTCATCGTTCCTCAAGAGCCACCCTGCGTTTCGAAATAGTAGCGTCCAACAAAACTTCTGTGCTCGGTGCTCAGGCCTGCAAAATCCTGAATCTTGTGCAGTGGGTTCACTCCATGTCAGCCTCGCCAGATGCAAACTTTCAAACCCAATTAGATGACATCGTAGCATTATACCACAGCATCTTCGAGGGTATGGGCACACTCCCCTACACATACAAGATACTTCTGAAACCGAATGCCACACCCGTGATTCATGCACCGCGTCAGGTGCTGGCACCCCTTAAGGACCGCCTCATGCAGCAGCTGCAAGACCTCCAGAACCAGAGCATTATTTCTAAGGTCACAGAACCCACGGACTGGGTTAACTCCATGGTTTGTGTCAAAAAAACGTCAGGGGATCTTCGCATTTGCATCGACCCAAAAGATTTGAATCGTAACATCATGAGGGAACACTACCCCATCCCTAAGCGAGAAGAGCTCACTAGCGAAATGGCTCACTCCAAGTTATTTACGAAGCTGGATGCCTCCAAGGGGTTTTGGCAGATACAGCTAGACGCATCCAGTCGAAAGCTCTGCACTTTTAACACCCCATTTGGTTGTTACTGTTACAACCGGATGCACTTTGGCATCATCTCCGCCTCGGAGTTGTTCCACCGAATAATGGAACAAATGATGGAGGGCATCGAGGGGGTGCGAGTGTACATCGATTACATCATTGTCTGGTCCACAACTCCTCAGGAACACATCGATCGCCTCAAGCGACTGTTCATAGGATCCACGAGAAAGTCCTCCGACTCAACAGAGCCAAGTGCTCGTTCGGTCAAGCAGAACTAAAGTTCCTTGACGACCATATTTCGCAGTTCGGTGTGCAGCCAGACGCAGATAAGGTGTCGCCGATCAACGCCATGAAGACCACGGAGGGCAAGAAGGCGGTCCTCCGCTTCCTAGGGATGGTCAACTTCCTTGGGAAGTTTATCCCCAACCTCGCATCTCACACCGCAATCTTGTAAAAAAAAACACCGACTTCAAGTGGCTCCCCGCTCATGAGCGAGAGTGGCGTGAGCTCAGGGCGAACCTCACCAAGGCCCGGGTCCTGGCGATTTTTGACCCTGCCAAGGAGACAAAGATCTCCACTGACGTGAGCCAGGCTGGCATTGGGGCAGTACTCCTTCAGCGGGACGAATCCTCCTCCTGGGCCCCAGTCACATATGCATCTAGAGCCATGACCCCTACTGAGCAGCGATATGCTCAAATCGAGAAAGAGTGCCTGGGCCTCCTCACGGGGATTGACAAATTCCATGATTACATGTATGGACTCCCCAAGTTTACGGTCAAAACGGACCACAGGCCACTGGTTCACATCATACAGAAGGACCTCAACGATACGATGCCACGCCTACAGCGTATCCTCCTCAAACTCCGACGCTATGACTTCGACCTGGTCTACACCCCGGGCAAGGAGCTCATTGTGGCCGATGCACTCTCTCGCTCCATCACCACGCCTTGCGATCAGTCGGACTTCATCTGCCAGATCGACGCCCATGTTGAGTTCTGCGCATCCAACTTTCCGGCCACTGACGAAAGGGTCGTGCAGATTCGTCAAGAAACGGCCAGGGATCCTTTACTCCAACGGGTCATGCGCCATCTCACAGATTGTTGGCAGAAGGGCCAGTACCCACAGTTCTACAATATAAAAGACGACCTGGCAGTGGTCGACGGCATACTAATCAAACTGGACAAGATAGTAATACCACAGAGTATGCGATAGCTCGTCCTAGGCCAACTCCACGAGGGTCACCTGGGGGTGGAAAAGTGTACCCGGCAAGCCCGAGAGGCAGTATATTGGGGGCATCAATGACCAAATCAGCATTACTGTCCTAAATTGCCCAATGTGTCAACGGTTCCAGCCGGCTCAGCCAAAAGAGACTTTGCAGCCACATGAACTGGTGTCGTCCCCCTGGACCAAGGTTGGCATTGATCTCTTCCACGCAAAAGGCCGGGACTATGTCCTCCTCGTGGACTGTTTTTCAAATTACCCCGAGGTGGTCAGACTGCATGACCTCACATCAGCAACAGTCATCAGGGTGTGCAAAGAGACCTTTGCCCATCATGGTATTCCACTTACGGTCATGACAGATAATGGCCCGTGCTTCTTCAGTCAGGAGTGGACGGATTTTGCCCGACGATACAATTTCACGTACGTCACTTCAAGCCCCCACTACCCCCAATCAAATGGGAAAGCAGAAAAGGGGGTACACATTGTAAAACGACTGTTGTGTAAAGCTGCTGATTCGGGTTCAGATTTTCACCTGGCACTGCTAGCCTACAGGGCGACTCCTTTGTCCGCTGGCCTGTCCCCAGCACTGCTGCTAATGAACCGCACACTACGGACGACGGTGCCAGCTATCCACATCCTGGACCTTAACAATTTTTCGGTCCTGCAAAGAATGCAAGTGTCTTGGGCCCAATGCAAGTCGGCGTATGATGCCCACGCCACAGATCTCACTGCTCTGGCTCCTGCTGACCGAGTTCGTGTTCAGCTACCTGACGGTGGCTGGTCTGCCACAGCTGTGGTGGTCAAGCGAGTGGGCCCCAGATCATTTCTCGTTCGCATGCATGATGGCTCTTTTCTTCGCCGTAATAGGCGGGCACTGCGGCTGCTTCCACGCTCGCCACCTGGACGTGATGTCCCGCCTCGCCTGCTGATTCCTCAAGACACACCCTTCCAAGAGTTCACCGATCTACCGTTTCTTTTGCCACCGTCTACGTAGGACGCAGCTCCGCCCATTCCAGTGCATGTGGCCCCTGACCCACCCTTGAGGCGGTCAACCAAAATTCGTAGCCCGCCAAGGAGACTGAACTTATGGACTGAATGGTGCATTGCCTTGTGCTTCGTTTACACATCTGTACATATTGTTTCTTCCTAATTTGTTGTATGCACTCTATCTGCACGAGACACCTTCCCATGTATGTACGTTCACGTATTTTGTATATATGTCAGCTCCTACTCATGTAAATATGCCCACATACTTTGTACATAGTCAGGCTCATACACACACCCACTATTTATTGACACATACACACATTTTTTGAAAGGGGGAGATGTCATAATATGCACACAAGTATATGATGGTGCACAGACAGACAGTGAGTGACACAAAGGATGACCAATGAACATACAGAACACAGCAGCCAATCACCAGACAGGACACGGCCACTATATAACCAGGGGGCACTAGTTTTCCCGCTCTCTCGGGATAGTGCCTCTGAGACAGTCAGAGCCTGTGAGCAACAACTAGAACATACACCATGTGGTCGGAAGATAGTCTGGTCAGGTTAGCCTCAGGTCTCCAGTCAACTCAGCATAGTGTCAACCCACAGTTCAAGCATGTTCAAACCTGAGGCTGGTTTAGCACACTGGGGTAAATCACTGGCTTTTAAAGCAGACCAAGCAGGCCAGCAGCACGGTTCAATTCCCGTACCAGCCTCCCCGAACAGGTGCCGGAATGTGGCGACTAGGGGCTTTTCACAGTAACTTCATTGAAGCCTACTTGTGACAATGAGCGATTTTCATTTCATTTCATTTCATAGTTTAGAGTTTAATAAAATCGAGTTGCATTTCTTCACGTGTTGGCAGCCTGCCCCTCTCTCTGCTACAGTAAACGCAGTCCTCGCAGACCCAGCTTACGCAACACATCAGAGAACACCCAGTAGTGCGCGATCTGATTAACCATGTCTGCGATCCGGGTAAGGGGGTACGCATCGAGGTGCATGTACCGGTTTATGGTTTGGCTGTAATCTACAACCATCCGGTTCTTTTCCCCGGTCCTGACGACCACCACTTGGGCTCTCTAGGGGCCTCGATGATTCCCTCCCATAAGAGTCGCTGGGCCTCGGACCTGATAAAAGTCCTATCCTGGATGCTGTACCGTCTTCTTCTGGTGGCGACTGGTTTGCATTCGGCGGTGAGATTTGCGAAGAGCGGGGTGGGTCAACCTTTAGGGTCGCGAGGCTACATACGGTGAGTAGGGGTAGGGGCCCGCCGAACTTCAGGGTTAGGCTCTTGAGGTTACATTGGAAATCCAGTCCCAATAGAAGAGGAGCGCAGAAGTTGGGGAGTACATATAATTTAATGTTGGCGTACTCGGCGGCCTGTATTGCGAGGGTTGCAGTAGTGCACCCCCGGACCTGCACAGAGTGCGACCCGGAGGCGAGGGAGATGGTTTGATGCGCCGGGAAGATTGGGAGCGAGCAGCGTCTTACCGTGTCTGGATGAATGAAGCTCTCTGTGCTCCCGGAGTCGAAGAGGCAGGGCGTTTCATGTCCGTTTACCCGGACAGTCATCATAGAGCTCCGGAGGTGTTTGGGTCAAGGGTGGCCGCGCTGAGTTGCGGGTAGCCGGCATGGTCGGAGGTGCTGGGGCGGTTCCAAGATGGCTGCCCCCGTTGGTCGCACGTGTCGGTCGGCGTTGCAGGTGGCGGCCAAGATGGCGGCCCCCGTCGGTTGTACGTGTCGGGCGGTGAAGAAGATGGCGTCCAAGGTGGCGGCCCCCATGAATCGCACGTGGCGGGCCGCATGGGCGAGGATGGCCAAGATGGCGGCCCCCGTGCATCGCACACGCTGTGCGGGCTGGAAGATGGCTGCCCCCACGGACAACACGAGGCCGATGACGCGTCCGGGGGGGCGGAGCCGGCAGACACGCTGCCACACTGCGGGATCTGCAGGCCTGTGAGTCTGAGGGTCGGGCCTGCGATTTAGAGTTTTTGGACCTGGCCAGGCAAACTTTAGCAAAATGTCCTTTTCTCCTGCAGTTGCTGAAGTTTGCGTTCCGGGCCGGGCAGCGCTGCTGGGGGTGTTGAGGCTGGCCGCAGAAATAACAGGGTAGCCCCCCATGGTGGGCGGGCAGCCACGTGGCACAGGCCTGGGGTATTCTTTGGTCGGGGGTCCACGAGGGGGTCGCGTGATCGGACGGGAATGCGTTAAGGTTTTGGAACACTACTTCCAGAGAGGAGGCTAATTTTTCTGTCTCTTCCAGGTCTAGGGCACCTTTCTTGAGTAGGTGCTGTCTCACGTAGTTGGACCTGACTCCAGCCATGTAGGTGTCCCGGATGGCGAGGTCCATATGTTGAGTGGCCGTAACGGCCTGGTAATTTCAGCTTCGTGCAAGAACTTTGAGGTCGCGTAGTTACTCTTCCAGCGATTCCCCGGGACGCTGGCGGTGAGTGGTGAGGCGATGTCGCACGTATACCTCGTTCACGGGCCTTATGTAGAGGCGCTCTAGCATCGCGAGGGCGTCTGCGTAAGTGGAGGCTTCCTCGAGTTGAACAGAGATTCAATGGCTCACCCGTGCGTGGAGGAGACTCAGCTTCTGTTCGTCGGTGACGGGAGGTGAGGAGGAGGCGAGGAGGTAGGCCTTGAAACAGCGGACCCAGAGCGAAAAAATCTCTTTCGCCTCCGCAGCCTATGGATCGAGTTCCAGTCGGTCAGGTTTGAGGGCCGATTCCATCGTGACGTTGTAGTTGATTAAATTGATACGACCATCAATTCACACAAAACCAGGAGTAGAAGTAAACTGTGGCTTTAATCAACTAGAACAGTGCCTGCCTGCGACTGATCTGTTAGTGGGAGCTGCCTACAGGGCGACTGCTCTTTATAACTCCCCTCAAGGGGTGGAGCCAGGGGCGGAGTCCACACAGGCCCCAATATGCTACATCATAGGTAATACCTTACAATGGTCCATAGGTGGAGCCCACATGGGCAACAGCGTAATACAGATATGTACATGGTGAATTGTTACAGCAATACATTCACCACAACCACATAACTATAAACTGCTAATAGCGACAGACAATTAGAGGTAGTCTGGGTTCTGGTATTAAAACATGGGTTCCTGTGAATCATGGTGGCCCCTTGATTCCTGAATTTGCTCTTATTTTTTTCCCCCTTGTATAACTTTATCTTTGTATGCGCAATGTGTAAATAAGAAGCTGAGGATAATACACCAAAGGACGAGCAGATTCTGTTATGCATGTGAAACAAAAACAATAACATGACTGGCCATTTTATCTGGCCTCGCATGTGTTATTACATCAACCACTGACCCTGTCCGACAATCGAGTCAAATGATGTCTTGAATGTTTCCTTCTACAAATAAATAAACAAAATGGAACTCATTCTGACAATGCAAAGACAAAGTGATGGAAGAATTGGGTAGTTACCTTCACTGAATCAAAGAGAAGAGTAATCAATGAAACAGCAAACGTGAAAGCCCTTCAGTTAGATACTTCTTGCGGCTAAGTACCATGCAGCAATCATTTGTCACAAAGGTAATATCGAGCTCACATCAGCTATTTGCTGTCTTCTTGACAAAGAAGGTAACTAGTGTGATCTAAAGTTCCCAGCAAAAATGGTGAACAGCATAATTGGGCACCAGAAGAAGATTGAAGCTTTTCACAACTTTTCCTGTGCCATCTGGAGCTCTCGCCAATGCTAATTAGAAAGGAAGCAAAGAACATCATTGCTGAACGGATTCACACCATCTATGAAGCTTCAGATCTTGCAAGGATGAGTAATACTGATCCAAACTATGTCACTATATTTTCTCATTTTTTTTTCATCTGTTTACTGTTTCTTGCCTTTTTTACTTTCTTATAGTTTCAAGGATTTAATTTCTTCTTTACCTCGGTTCCTTTTCCCCCCTCTATCAATTATTCATCAAATTCCTGCCAGTCATTCTCCCTGATGCCATCAGATTTTAAACCAACAAGAGGATTCTTGAGGATTTTTAAAAAAACTGTTGCACACTCAAATCCATAATCATAGAAGCATTCTAATGAACCAAAGACAGGTAAGTAAGTAGTGAGGCAAAGACCATCAGGTGAAATAGGTGTTGCATTGTGCTGACAGTCCGAAAACCTGAGTTTGAAAGAGTCCGACCCTTGCCCTCTCAGTTCTGATACAAATGAGTTTTGGCAATCCAATTCTTAGTGAACTCAACCCTGCAGAGCAAAAGCGCTCAATTATCTGAGATTGGGACTGTCAATTTCTGTAGAATGGTCAGAAGGATGTGTGTTGTGCAAATGTGAAAAAAGGTCACCAATACAAGAGGAGGACACTCGGTTGAGTTTGGTTTTCAAATACATTTTGTGACCTTGTGAAAGGAAACTTGACCGTGTTTCACCCGACACAGGACAGCATTTGGATGACCAGAATCAGAAAGAGTGGAAGGAATTCGCCGGCTGTGTTGCGCCTGGCGCAAATACCATTATGTTGGGAGTATAGGGGGAAAGCCCCTGGGCTGGATTCTCCGATTGCCGGCTCCGAAATCGCGTTCGGCGATCGGCCAGAGAATTCACGTTTACGGGCATGCTCCTCCCCCTCATGAACGGCGGGAGTACGCCATACGCCTTATGGATGGCCTCAGGTATCACCTGAGGCCCTCCCCCGACGCTCTGCCCTCGATGGGCCGATTTCCCAATGGCGTGGGGCGCGTGCCCTCACAACGTTTGGGGACCTTGCGTGGCGGATGTGGACAGTGTCCAACGGCATCACAGTCAGTGGGGGGGGGGGGGGGGGGGGAGCCATTCCGGGGGTGGTGAGGCTAGGTACAGTGGGGTGATTTTTGGCAGGACGCGTCTGTGCGCGGCCGACACCATGTTGCAAGGCGTGGCCGCCACATGCGCATGCGCGGCCATGGACCCGGCTATTCTCCGGCCGTATTCACAGGTAAAGCTGGGGCTTTACACTGCGCGTTTGCTAGCCCCCCACCTGACGGAGGATCGGTGTGCGGGCGGCGCTGACTTTCTGGTCGGATCCTGCAGACATTGCCCCCTAAATGGATGGGGTTTGCGCTGGGCAGCGACCACTGCACGATACACCCGGTCCACTGTAGCTGACCTAATCTGGGCATGAACTACATTACCATATTTAAATCGGCATTTAATATATTCCGGGAGAGTTTGAAGCCGAATTCTCCTGGTTCTTGGCACCGACCCACCCAACAGGAATTGACATCTCCCGCTGAAGATCACACTTGGAAATTGATTGGAAGAATTGCACCCACTGTCCCTTTCACAGAATGCGAGGATGGGATTAGTAGATGGGAAGACATTGCTGTTAAATTCATAAGATAAAATCAAAGATTTAGGATATTTGCAGCGGGATTCTCCCTTCTGGTGGACTAATTCCCATACGTTGGCGGGAGAACCAGCGCCAACCACTCCGGCATCAACAGCCCCGAAAGTGCGGAATTCTCTGCACTTTCAGGGGCTAGGTAGACGGCGGAGGGATTGGTGGCGCTCCAGCCGGCGTGATCTAGCGCATGCGCCGAA
Organism: Scyliorhinus torazame; assembly: GCF_047496885.1. Lineage (NCBI taxonomy): Eukaryota > Metazoa > Chordata > Chondrichthyes > Carcharhiniformes > Scyliorhinidae > Scyliorhinus > Scyliorhinus torazame. The sequence continues at coordinate 200,752,209 of NC_092714.1, forward strand.
CCGCCGGCGTATTTTGGCATATGCGCGGAGGGTTCTCTTCTCCGCGACGGCCATGGCGGAGCCCTATGGGGGCTGGCGTGGAACGAAGAAGTGCCCCCACGGAACAGGCCCACCCGCAGATCAGTTGGCCCTGATCGCAGGCCAGGCCACCGGACACCCCCCGGGGTAGGATCCCTCCGCCGCCCCCCCCCCCCCCCGACTTACCTGCCAGGTCCCGCCGTGTGGGACCAGGCGTAACCCACGCCGGCGGGACTGGCCAAAAACGGATGGCCGCTCGGCCCATCGGGGCCTGGAGAATTGCTTGGGGGGGGGGGGGGGCGGCGGGCGCCGCTAAGTGCCCCCGACCGGCATGGCGTGAATCCCGCCTCAACCGGAAAAACGGTGGCGGAGAATACGGCAGCCGGCGGTGGGGCGGGATTCGTGCCGCTCCCCGGGGATTCTCCGACCCGGCGGGGGGTCGAAGAATCCCATCCTTGAAGTTTGCATGCTTTTTACAAGGATCCAAATACTTAACCAATATCCTAATAGTTGGTAAGCTGTTCCTGGAACAGCTGGAACATCATGGGATGTGGGCATCACTGGCTGGGGCGGCATTTATTGCCCATTCCTAATTGCTCTTGATAGGTAAACCACTTGCTGTGGGTGTGAAGTCACATGTCGGCCAGAACAGGTAATCATGGCAGATTTCCTTCCCTGAAGGGTTTTCGTGAACGAGGTTGGTTTTTATGTCAATCACCAATGTTTTCTTTTAATTCCAGATTCACATTGAATTCAAATTTCACCATTTGCCATGATGGGGTTCGAATCCCAGTCCCAGAGAATTACCCTTACACCCTGCACTACTAGTCCAGTGGCAATACCACTACACCACTGTCTCCCCTTCAGCGTGCTGGTAGACTGCAGTTTTACCTTGTTGAATTCAATTTTGACTGTTTATACCTGATGACCTCGAAGGCTTTATTCTTGCCAAACAGCACCTGAGCTCCCTGGGTTTAGGTAATGGAGAAGCTCCGATTCACACAGAGAGTATTTACTCAATATGAGACAGAAACATGAAGGGTTGGATGATTGTGAATTTGGGAAAACTACCAATCTTTAAAAATGGTGGGTGGAAGCTGGATACAGAAGTCCTCGTTTCTGACAGGTTCCATTATTTCCAGTAAGGGAAGGGAGGGGGCGGTGTGTGATTACAGATGAAGGAACCCTAACTCAGCGGAGCCATTTGAAGTAAGTGATGAGTTCAAAAGTGTAGCATTTTGGCTGCTGTACGGGACTTGATCCGCAATGTGGGGTCATGAATTTGTGGAGTAGATGTAAATATTCTTGAAGGGCTGACGAGATCAATTTAGCTGTCATAATCTGACATTTTTAAATCCCCCGCTTATTAGACAATATTACAATACTGGCCACATGGGCTTTGCATCCTGATTTGTATTGGCACAATTAACAAAGCCACACCTTAGGAAATCATATTTATACTGCTTTGTTTCAGATTTCAGTTTTTTCTTTGTTGGCAGTTCACCAGAGTCCCTGGACCACTATATACAGCTCACAGCGGCACTGCTTTGTTCAACCGTGGGCTCTCCTAAGCAGCTTTCTCCAGCAGATTCAGTTGTGAGATCCTGGCCTGTTTGTATCTCTGGCCCACTCTTTCTTATAACAAAATGATCCATCTTCAATTCTTTACAGTCCTGTTCTCTTGCTTGCTCACAGCTAGAAAATGGAAGAATCTCTCCTCTGTGATTTTCAGTCAAAAACATGGGCAGCAGGTAAGTTTGGGTGATCCCGCAGGACTGGGGGTCAGAAACCTCCCACTATGATTGTTACCTGGAACATAAGGGGACTAAACGGCCCGGTGAAAAGATCCAGAGTCTTCGCACACCTAAGAAGCCTAAAAGCAGACATAATCTACTGACAAGAGACACACCTGAGGAAGAAGGACAGACTGCTGGTGAGGAAGTGCTGGGTAGGACAGACATACCACTCATATCCCCGACATTGACACACACCAACTGATTATGGAGGACGACTTTAACTGCGTACAGGACCCAATGACCGACCGATCAAACTCCAGAACAGGGAAAAAGATTGGCATGGCTAGGAACTCGGAGCTTTTATGGAGCAGATGGGGGTGGTGGATCCGTAGAGGTTCCTGCACCCAGGAGAAAAGGAACTGTCATACTTCTCACAAGTGCCCAAGGTGTACAGCCGTATCGACTTCTTTGCAGTGGGGAAATCGGTGCTTCCAGGGATCAAGGGAGCGAATACTCCGCAATTGTCATTTCCGACCACACTCCACACTACGTGGATGTGAGGTTGGAGACAGGCCACACCCAGCGCCCCACATGGAGGCTGGACACGGACCTCCTGGCCAACAAGGCCTTCTGTCAAAAAATATCACGGGCCATAGGCGATTACGTTAGTAACAACCAGAATGGGGAGGTCTCCACGTTTTGGGGAGGCACCAGAGGCCGTGATTAGAGGAGCGATCATAGCCCACTAGGCAAGCAGAGAAAGGGAAAAGAGGGTGGCCAGGCAACAACTGGTGGACTCCATTCTGGAAGTCAACAGAAAATACTCCGAGGCCCCGACCGTAGAGCTGCTGGCGGAGAGGAAAAAGCTGCAAATGGACTTCAACCTGCTATCCACCAGGAAAGCAGTGTACCAACTCCGTCAGACACAGGGCACCTTCCACGAACACGGAGACAAGGCTGGCCCCCTATTTGCTCACCAGCTGAGAAAGCAGGCAGCCACGAGGGAAATAGTGCAGGTAAAGGATAGCAGAGGCAGACTGGTAACAGAACCAAAGGAGGTCAATCAGGCATTTGAGACCTTATACTGGGGACTGTACATCTCCGAGACCCCCAAAGGGGATTCGGGGATCAAATAGTTCCTAGATGGACTGGAACTAGCAGTTATGGGGGAAGACAAAAGAGAGGAGCTGGAAGCACCAATAGATGAGGGAGAAATCATGGAGAGCATCAGCTCCATGCAGACGGGGAAGGCACCGGGACCCGACGGGTTCCCGGCGGACTTCTGCAAAAGATTTGCACCGGTCCTGGCACCACACCTAAGAAACACGTTCGCGGACTCACTGGCAAGGGGCACACTGCCCCCCACGCTAGCGCAGGCCACAAGTTCACTGATACCCAAAAAAGATAAAGACCCGACGGAATGTGGATCATACAGACCCATTTCACTGCTGAACGTGGATGCGAAAATACTTGCAAAGCTCCTGGCCAAAAGGCTAAAAGGCTGCGTACCGGAGGTTGTAGCAGAGGATCAAACGGGCTTTGTCAAGGGTAGGCAGTTAACAGCAAACGCCAGGCGGCTGCTGAACGTAATAATGACCCCCTGGGGAGAGAACATCAGAGGTGATAGTCTGCCTGGAAGCAGAAAAGGCCTTCAACAGAGTCGAATGGAAGTACCTCCTCGAGGTACTGGAACGGTTTGGGTTAGGAGCGGGGGTTCACTGCCTGGGTGAGGCTCCTGTACAACGCTCCCAAAGCGAGCGTCCGAATTAATACTACCAGCTCTGAATACATCCAGCTACAGAGAGGAACAAGACAGGGCTGCCCCTTGTCCCCACTCTTGTTCGTGCTAGCGATCGAACCCTGGCGATAGCCCTGCAGGACGCGAAAGGCTGGAAGGGTATCCAGAGACGACACAGAGAGCACAGAGTTTCACTCTGTGCAGATGATCTGCTCCTCTATGTCTTGAAGCCACAGGAGGGACTGAAGGCAATACTGCAGATCCTGAAGGAGTTGGGAACCTTTTCAGGCTACAACTTAACCTGGGCAAAAGTGAGGCATTCCCAGTGAACCCAGATGGGGGAGGGACAGAGCTGGAGGGGCTCCCGTTTAAAACGGCCCAGAAGAGATTCCGTTACCTGGGTATCCAGATAGCCAGAGACTGGATATAGATCCACAAGTGCAACCTGACCAGCCTGGTGGAAGAAGTAAAAAAAGGACCTACAAAGGTGAGGCTCACTCCCGCGCTCCCTGGCGGGAAGAGTGCAGACGATCAAGGTGAACGTACTGCCAAGGTTCCTCTTCCTGTTTCGATCTAAACCAATCTTCATCCTCAAGGTCTTTTTCCCGAATGTAGACAGTCTAATCATGGCGTTTGTGTGGGAGGGTAAGAATCCGAGAATTCCCAAACCAACACAGCAAAGAAGAAAAATCAAAGGGGGCTTGGCTTTACCGAACCTACAATACTATCACTGGGCAGCAATGGCAGAAAGAGTGAAGGGATGGGTACACAAACCCAGCACGGATTGGGTACAAATGGAGGAGGCTTCCTGTAAAGGAACAACCCTCCGGGCCCTTGCCACAGCAGCACTCCCATCCCCCTCAACAGGTTACACAATGAGGCCAGTGGGAGCGGCCACGCTGAGAACGTGGGCCCAACTGAGACAACACTTCGGGATAACCAAAATGTCCCTTATGGCCCCCATCTGCGGCAATCGCGGATTCCCCTCAGCCATGCTAGACACCACCTTCAAAAGATGGAGGCAGGATGGGGGCGCACTGACGGTCGGGACCTTTACATAGGGCACAGACTGGCGACACTGGACGAAGTGACGAGGATGTGGAAACTAGCAAAAGGACAGGAAATGAGACACCTCCAAATGAAACACTTCCTCCGCAAAGAGACAGTAGGATACCCCAAGGGCCCCAGAAACCACACTACTAGAGGACCTGATAGGCACAAGCAGCGAAAAGGGGGGGCTATGTGGGAAAATATACGGACAGTTGCTGGACAGAGCTCGAACACCACCGGACGAGACCAGAAAAAAATGGGAGGATGAACTGGGGACAAAGGTAGGATGGGGACTCTGGAGCGAAGCACTGAGCAGGGCTGACTCCACATCCTCCTGCGCATGGCTCAGCCTAATGCAGCTCAAGGTGGTGCACAGAGCACACCTGACCAGAACCAGAATGAGCAGATTCTTCCTGGAGGTGGAGGACAAATGTGAATGGTGCCAGAGGGGCCTGGCCAACCACACCCACATATTCTGGGCCTGTTGCTGGGTTCTGGATAGCCTTCTCCGAGGCAATGTCCAAGGTTGTGGGGGTGAGGGTGAAGCCATGCCCAATAGTGGCAATCTTCAGGGTATCGGAGCAGCCAGAGCTACGCATGGGGAAGGGGGTCAGCGCCCTTGCTTTCGCTTCCCTAATCGCACGCCGGAGAATCCTGCTCGGCTGGCGATCGGCAACACCACCCAAGGCTGCAGACTGGCTCGCTAACCTCTCGGAATTTCTCCACCTGGAGAAGATTAAGTATGCCATCCGAGGGTCCGAGGAAAGCTTCCAAGTCACTTGGGGGCAGTTTGTCGACCTGTTCCAAAACCTGTTTGAGGCCAGCAATGAGGAGTAAGTTAAGAATAAAAAACAGGATAGATGAGGAACAAAAAGACTGCACAACATGGGGGGATGGGGGGAGGGGAACGGAAGGAAGGTGGAGAAACCCACAAAAAGAAGAGAAGAGGAGGGGGGTAACCCCCCCCCTTGAAAATAAAAACAAAGCACAGCTGAAGCCAACGGGGGGAAGGGGGGAAGGGACAGGGGGAGTATGCAAGGGGGGGGAACAGGAGGGGGAAGGGACCATAGACCGACCCAGGGGGCAGCAAAATGCAGATCGGGTCAATTAAAAGAAAGACAAAACAAACTTTTCTGCACAATAAAGTAAATTAACGCGGGTAAGAAAAATGTGTTGTAAATATACAAATGTTTATAAATATAAGAAATGCCACTAAAAAGACTTTTAAAAAAGGAAGCAGTGAAGCAAAACTGCAGGCCAGGTGTCCTGAAGAGGAGAGCCATTGCAGAGGTGACTCAGGAAGCAGGACACAGGGAGGCTGTCATGGAGAAGTTCTCAGACTAAGAAAAAGATCCCAATCCCGGGAGTGAGACAGAAAGAGGTACCAGGCAAAAGCCTCAAGTTAAGGGACAAGGACAGGAATCTGAAACAGCTTCTGTTAAGTTATGTTAAAAATAAGGAGCAGAGAAATAGGCTCCAAATTAAAGACAGAGCTGCAGGGAGCAGGCTTGAAGCCAGGTGGGCTCTAGAGAAACCCAGAACATCTGAGGGGGCAGCCAATGGTTGGTGACTGCAGGCCTTGATGTTAACACTGGACAAATCAGATCCCAGACTGAAACCGGCTTGATAGATCCTATTATTTTTTTTAAGAAGCGGTGGAGGAAAGTTACTGAACAAATTCACAGGAGTCTGCTAATGCATTCACACAAAGCACCTGTTAACAAAATTAAAAAATGAACGATATTACACCAGACGAATAAGTTGGAAAAATCTCAATACAAACACAGAAAAATGATTCAAATATTCATTATTCCCTCACCCAAGCTATCTTGTTCCAGATACATACAAATTTGGAAAGATAAAACAATTCACCATATCTGTCTTACTCTCTAATATTCAGGGTAAGTCAGGTTTCCAATCTAATAATAATAATCTTTTATTGTCACAAGTATGAAGTTACTGTGAAAAGCCCCTAGTCACCACATTCCAGCACAGTAGGGCAGCACATAGGGCAGCACAGTAGCACAGTAGTTAACATGTGATTTCACAGCGCCAGGGTCCCCAGGTTCGATTCCCGGCTGGGTCACTGTCTGTGCGGAGTCTACATGTTCTCTCCGTGTCTGCATAATCCGGGTGCTCCAGTCTCCTCCCACTAGTCCCGAAAGACATGCTGCGCTGTTAGGTAATTTGGACAATCTGAATTCTCCCTCTCTGTACCCGAACAGGTGCTGGAATGTGGCGGCTAGGGACTTTTTACAGTAACTTCATTGCAATGTAAACCTACTTGTGACAATAAAAATTATTCGACATAAACTTTCGAGACAAATCACACCAGACGTCATAATGGTACGAGTGTTATTACATATACATGCCTGCAGTGAATGACCCCTGGTGTTCACAGAGCAGGCAAATAATGTTATCAATCAGTGTGTCTCGCTTATTTGTTACCAGGGATACTACATTGGAGCTCAATATCTCAGCTAATGTCTTCTCTTAACCTTGCATAATTAAATATGTGCTCAACTGCAGGGAAGAACCACCAACATTGCCTTCTCCCCTCCCCCACATACGCACACACGCACAATCTAACATCAGACCAATGTAACAGGAACATCAACTATTACAGCATTTTTGTTGGTTGCTTTAGTCTGATTTATACTGACTCTGCAGTAATTTGGGGCTTTCTATAGTTGCAAAAGTCTAGAGTAGTGTGGCAGGTGCTGAAAGACCTTTGTTGATTTCAAGGATTCTGCACAAATCAGTTGCTCACAGACATGGGCGATGAGTAATTTTCTCCTCGAAGAAAGCATGACTCAGGGAATGAACAGAGGCCGTGCAGAACAGGACAAGCTGCTGGAGAAGGGGAGGAGAATTTTCTCCTCAAGAGTACATTCTGCCCAAGTTGTACTGTGACCAATTCTTCCACCTGAACCTCAGCGAGGGACATTCTACGTGATGATGTGATTCAGTGAGGATGTCCTAACTTACACCTGATACCCGCTGAAGCCGCAGCTCAAACCAAAGATTTCCATTAGCATTTGAAGGTGACCGTGGCAATGAACTTTTATGTGTCTGACTCCACCCAGGTTGGAGCAGGAGATAATAGCAACATTTTGCAGTTTACTGTCCATTGTTACACAAAGAAGGTTCCGGAGGCTTTCTTTTCAATGGGAGCTAACTACATTTCAATTTTTCTTGTCACAGACACAACTATCCTCCTGTGCGCGAACTATTTCATGGTTCTATGGTCCCATCCATCTGTTCCCATTAATATCTTAAAAATATCAAACAGACCACCTTTAATCTTTTAGATTCCAGGGAATATAACTCCATTTTGAATAATGTCCCATGGTGGCCTAACCCTTCGAGTCCAGGCACCATTCTGGTAAATCATTGTTGCATTTCCTCCAAGGTCAATATATCTTTCTTGAGGTGTGATGCCCAGACTTACTCATTATTTCATATGTAGTCTCACAAGAGCTTCATATAGCTCTAGCATGACCTTAACCCCCTCACATTCTAATTATGCAGTCCAGAAACATGAAAAGGAGGAAAATCTGGAGGAAGAGGTAAAAGAGGATTGGAGGAGACAACCAGGATATTTCCTTTTTGTCAGGTTGTCAATGAGGAATTCCTCCCAAGCACGACACCAGTAACTGCAATACCAATTGCTCATTCACAAACAATCCCACAGTCTGGTCCATCTGTCACTGATTATCACAACATGCACTTAGCCACAATGCCTGAATTCAAGAGGTGAGGTGAGAGTGACTGCCCTTGACACCAAGGCAACATTTGACCAATTATAGCATCAAGGAGCCCTAGCAAAGCTGAAGTCTAACCTAACAGCCTGTAGTGTACCTACGCCACATGGACTTCACATGGACTTCAGCTGTTCAAGAAGGCAGCTCAAAATCACCTTCCCAAGGGCAATTAGGGATGAGCAATAAAAATGCTGGCCTGGCCAGCGACGCCACATCTGGGAAAGCATTTTAAAAATACGAAAATAAAAGCCAGTACAAAATAAACGTTACAAATTTATAAATGCAATCATATGAATGTCCCTCAAGTCCCAGTGAACCATAGGTTTCATTCCCCTTTTGAGAGAGAGCTGACTAGTGGTGACTTAACACAAGGGTCACCACACCTCAGATGAGGAGCAAGATTGATAAGGTGGGGCATTCATAGGTAACCTCTGCCGGAACGGCAATTGAATCCCGCACTGCTGGCATCACTCTGCATCACGAACCAGCTACCTAGCCAACCGAGCTAACCGACCCCCAAACAGAAATGTGCCCTCCGTTACAGCTTGTCTTTGCCTGTGCAGTGCTCCTGCACGTGGCTGCAGCATAACTGATGGAATTCTGTGACCTTCAGAAGCAGTAGGTTTCAGTTAGCCTTGAAGTATGATCTCAACCAGTTCTGGTCTAGAATGTCCATCTCGGCCTGGGCGTGAGGAGGGGTGTGAAAAATCTGGGTCAGGCAACAGCATGGGCACAGGCAAAGTGGCAGTCTGAGATGGCAAATGTTGTAATCCTGAGGAAGGATGACAGATACATGTTCCAAGTCCACAACAGTTTGAGTTTGCCTGGCAGCAAACTAATCGTGCCTGAGAGGAGCCTGTGCTTCCTCTGCAGCACTCAGACATTCATTCAATAGCTGCTGCTTGTGCAACAGTAGAAACCACAACGTTGTCCAGCAGATGCTGTGTCATGATTGGGTTCACAAGTGAGCAATGAGAGTTGTCCACCACTTCCTTGCTGGAAAGAATGGGCACTGAGTTCTTTTCAATGTTGTTATTTCACCCTTGCATGCTTTTTGACATTAACCCTTGGCTTTATGCAAGATCCCAATGGATCAAGCATTTTGATGTGTATACTCACTAACGTCCTTCTGTCCACTGCCCCATAAAAGTCCTCACAAGTTCTCTGCAACATAATTTTGTGTGATCTCAACCTGGGCAAGCTGACACCTGTATAACCCTGCAACTCATCCCCACTCTACCCTCCCCTCCCCACGTCCTATTTACAGGCCATTCACAGCTGGCCTCTCAACATATGTAGATGCTACTTCTGATCTAACATTTAGAAAGCCAGAACCCAAACTGGTTTCAGTAAATATTAAATCAAGAGATGTGTGTCATTACTATCGCTCTCTTGTAGATGCTCCAGTGCCTGCCTCAGGTTGCATCTCTTGGATATCTGAAATGATAAGGTTTGGGGATGAGGGGAAGGTGAGAGTGCAATGTAAGAGATACGTGCTTTAACCATTTGCAGCTCATAAATAAGAAGAGAGTTGGGGATGAAGAGAAAGCGGGATAATATATGTGAGAAGGGAAAATAGGTATGGGGCGACAGTCATCTCCAATGGTTTCAGCCCTGCTTCTGGTAACAGCTTCACCAATGGTTGTGAGCAAATTCTGCTCCATGGGGGTTAGGACTTTCGCAGTGCCTGTCCCTCGCTGTTTAGTAACTTCTGCTTCCAGTGATGCACCAGCTTGTCCTACAAGAGAGAGGAAGTGTGCAAGTGAGTGTCTTGCCGCCTGCTTGGCAAATGATTGAATAGCTATCAGTGTGTGCAAGCTATGACCTGTGGGTGTGAAGATTTGCAGCAGTGCTCTGTGCTGAAGGTGAATTGTGGCATATGAATGTTGGGCATAATTCCTCACTAGAAATTGTGAGTAAATGCTTGATGGGATATGGCGAATTGGGGAGTGTGTGAGGCTAGTCGACTAGGTTGTGGGATATGGCATTCGGAAGTGCATTCACTGACTCTGCTCAGTCATCAGAGGTCATGGAATCTCTTTCAGCCTGGTATCCTGGTCCTCATTGTTTGAAACCTGGTATTGCTCCCAATGCCCATTTGACCATGCGTTTGAAGGGTCACCCCCCCCCCCCCCCCGCTTTCCTCCCCCGCCCCCACACACACACTCTGCAGAAACAGAGCAACTCTCCTCCTTAATTTACTGATGATGTGGAGATGCCAGCTTTGGACTGGGGTCGGCAGAGTAAGAAGTCTTACAATACCAGGTTAAAGTCCAACAAGTTTGTTTGGAATCATTAGCTTTCGGATCGCAGCTCCTTCATCAGGCGAATGACGTGGTGGGTTCCACAATCACATATCTAGACAAATAATTTAGTGATTGTAGGAAAATCTTTAAAAAAGATTTATAATTGCATTTAAAACTCTGTTCCAATGTTGTGAACATCGGAAATCTGCTTCCCCCATCATTTTATTTAAAATTGAGAGTGGCCAATTAATTTTTTCCAATTAAGGGGAAATTTAGCGTGGCCAATCCACCTATCCTGCACATATTTGGGTTGTAGGAGCGAAATACATGCAAACACGGGGAGAATGTGCAAACGCCACACGGACAGTGACCCAGAGAACAAAGAACAAAGAAAAGTACAGCACAGGAACAGGCCCTTCGGCCCTCCAAGCCTGCTCCGACCATGCTGCCCGTCTAAACTAAAATCTTCTACACTTCCGGGGTCCGTATCCCTCTATTCCCATCCTATTCATGTATTTATCAAGATGCCCTTAAACGTCACTATTGTCCCTGCTTCCACCACCTCTTCCGGCAGTGAGTTCCAGGCACCCACTACCCTCTGTGTAAAAAACTTACCTCGTACATCTACTCTAAACCTTGCCCCTTGCACTTTAAACCTATGCCTCCTAGAGATTGACCTTTCAGCCCTGGGAAAAAGTGTCTGACTATCCACTCTGTCTATGCCCCTCATAATTTTGTAGACCTCTATCAGGTCGCCCCCTCAACCTTCTTCGTTCCAGTGAGAACAAACCGAGTTTATTCAACCGCTCCTCATAGCTAATGCCCTCCATATCAGGCAACATCCTGGTAATTCGCGTCTGCACCCTCTCTAAAGCCTCCACATCCTTCTAGTAGTGTGGCGACCAGAATTGAACACTGTACTCCAAGTGTGGCCTAACTAAGGTTCTATACAGCTGCAACATGACTTGTCAATTTTTATACTCAATGCCCCGGCCAATAAAGGCGAGCATGCGGTATGCCTTCTTGACTAACTTCTCCACCTGTGTTGCCCCTTTCAGTGACCTGTGGACCTGTACACCAAGATCTCTCTGACTGTCAATACTCTTGAGGGTTCTACCATTCACTGTATATTCCCTTCCTGTATTAGACCTTCCAAAATGCATTACCTCACATTTGTCCGGATTAAACTCCATCTGCCATCTCACCGCCCAAGTCTCCAAATTCTGCTGTATCCTCTGACAGTCCTCATCGCTATCCGCATTTCCACCAACCTTTGTGTCTTCCGCAAACTTACTAATCAGACCAGTTACATTTTCCTCCAAATCATTTATATATACTACAAACAGCAAAGGTCCCTGCACTAATCCCTGCGGAACACCACTAGTCACAACCCTCCAATCAGAAAAGCACCCTTCCATTGCTACTCTATGCCTTCCATGACCTAGGCAATTCTGTATCCATCTTGCCAGCTCACCTCTGATCCCATGTGACATCGCCTTTTGTAACAATCTGCCATGAGGGACCTTGTCAAAGGCCTTACTGAAGTCCATATCGACAACATCCACTGCCCTACCTGCATCAATCATCTTTGTGACCGCCTCAAAAAACTCTATCAAGTTAGTGAGATACGACCTCCCCTTCAGAAATCCGTGCTGCCTCTCGCTAATATGACCACTTGCTTCCAAATGGGAGCAGATCCTGTCTCGATGAATTCTCTCCAGTAATTTCCCTACCACTGACATAAGGCTCACCGGCCTGTAGTTCCCTGGATTATCCTTGCTCCCTTCTGAAACAAAGGAACAACATTGGCTATTCTCCAGTCCTCCGGGACGTCACCTGAAGACAGTGAGGATCCAAAGATTTCTGTCAAGGCCTCAGCAATTTCCTCTCTTGCCTCCTTCAGTATTCTGGGGTAGAACCCATCAGGCCCTGGGGACTTATCCACCTTAATATTTTTCAAAATGCCCGACACCTTGTCCTTTTGGATCTCAATGTGACCCAGGCTACCTACACACCCTTCTCCAGACTCAACATCCACCAATTCCTTCTCTTTGTGAATACTGATGCAAAGTATTCATTGATCACCTCGCCCATTTACTCTGGCTCCACACATAGATTCCCTTGCCTATCCTTCAGTGGGCCAACCCTTTCCCTGGCTACCCTCTTGCTTTTTATGTACGTGTAAAAAGCCTTGGGATTTTCCTTAACATTATTTGCCAATGGCTTTTCGTGACACCTTTTAGCCCTCCTGCAACCTTGCTTAAGTTTCTTCCTACGTTCCTTATATTCCACACAGACTACGTCTGTTCCCAGCCATCTAGCCATGACAAATGCCTCCTTTTTCTTTGCCATATTTTTCCTTCTCCCGAAATTTGCCATATTTATCCTTCTTCCTCACAGGAACATGCCGGTCCTGAATTCCTTTCAACTGACATTTGAAAGCCCTCCACATGTCAGATGTTGATTTACCCTCAAACATCAGCCCCAATCTAGGTTCTTCAGTTCCTGCCTGATATTGTTTTAATTAGCTTTCCCCCATTAAGCACATTCACTCTGGGACCACTCTTATCCTTGTCCACCAGCACTTTAAAACTTACTGAATTGTGGTCACTGTTCCCAAAATGCTCCCCAACTGACACTTCTACCAACTGACGGGCTCATTCCCCAATACCAGGTCCAGTACAGCCCCTTCACTCGTTGGACTATCTACATATTGTTTTAAGAAGCCCTCCTGGATGCTCCTTACAAACTCTGCCCCATCCAAGCCCCTAGCACTAAGTGAGTCCCAGTCAATATTGGGGAAGTTAAAGTCTCCCATCACAACAACCCTGTTGCTTTTACTCCTTTCCAAAATCTGTCTACCGATCTCCTCCTCTATCTCCCGCTGGCTGTTGGGAGGCCTGTAGTAAACCCCCAACATTGTGACTGCACCCTTTCTATTCCTGATCTCTACCCATATATTATTGGTGCCCTCTGAGGTGTCCTCCCACAAGCACAGCTGAGATATTCTCCCAAACCAGTTGCGCAACTCCTCCACCCCTTTTACATCCCCCTCTATCCCGCCTGAAACATCTGAACCCTGGAATGTTTAGCTGCCAATCCTGTCCTTCCCTCAACCAGGTCTCTGTAATGGCAACGACATCATAGTTCCAAGTACTAATCCAAGCTCTAAATTCATCTGCTTTACCTGTTATACCTCTTACATTAAAACATATGCACTTCAGGCCACCATTCCCGCTGTGTTCAGCACCATCTCCCTGTCTGCTCTTCCTCAGAGTTATAGTGGCCCTATTTCCTAGTTCTCCCTCAATTTTTTCACCATCTGACCTATTGCTCCGGTACCCACCCCCCTGCCATTCTAGTTTAAACCCTCCCGGTGACACTAGCAAACACAGAGCCGGGATCGAACCTGGGACCTCAGCGCCATGAGACAGCAGTGTTCCCCCATCCTTTTAATTGTTTAAATTGCCTTAGAAGTTTTCACTTAAACAAAGGAAAGAGAAATGTACATCCAAGGACAACTTGGTGTAACAGCTATAATCGCAATCAGACTCAAATTACTTGTGCCCTTGTTGGCTGATTTGCCTCAGGCAAATGTCAATAGCAGAAGCTAGCAATTGGAGTAATCAAATTAGATCACTAATTTGGCTGATTATTAATCACAAGAAACATTCATTACAGTCTGTCTCAAAGGAAAATAAATTAAACGAGAGCAAGAATGCCTCCATCTTATTGCATCTCTTCTTTAATTAAAATTGCTGTGAATGTTACCACTGCGGAGGAGTGTCAAGGGACGGATAAGCAAGAAGGCTTTTGCTAAGTTATCACGTAATCATGGTGAATGCATACGTTTGTGATGTGCAGTGTGAATGCTTGCTCCCTGCACAGAAATATTCTCAGATGTTGGTGAAGTTAATTGATATGCAAATTGATATACACTTTGACCGCAAACAAATATATATGACAGTGATGATTGTATTGTAACAACCTTGGGCAGGATTCTCCGACTCCCCGCCGGGTCGGAGAATCGCCAGGGGGCGGCGTGAATCCCACCCCCACCGGCCGCCGAATTCTCCTGCACCAAAAATTCGACAGGAGCGGGAATCGCGCCGCACCGGTCGATGGGCCCTCCCGGCGATCCTCCGGCCCGCAATGGGCCGAAGTCCCGCTGCTGTCATGCCAGTCCCACCGGCATGAATCAAACCACCTACCTTACCGGCGGGACTGGCGACGCGGGTGGGCTCCGGGGTCCTGGGGGGGGCGCGGGGCGATCTGGCCCCGGGGGGTGCCCCCACAGTGGCCTGGCCCGCGATCGGGGCCCACTGATCCGCGGGCGGGTCTGTGCCGTGGGGGCACTCTTTTCCTTCCGCCTCGGCCATAGCCTCCGTGTTGGCAGATGCGGAAGTGACCCCCCCCCTGCGCATGCGTGGGGATGACATCAGCAGCCGCTGACGCTCCCGCGCATGCGGGGACTTCCGCCAACCGGCGGAGTCCCTTCGGCCCTGGCTGGCGTGGCGCCAAAGGCCTTTCCCGCCGGCCGGCGGTGCGCCAACCACTCCGGCGCAGGCCTAGCTCCTCAAGGTGAAGGCTTGGCCTCTAAAGGTGCGGAGAAATCCGCACCTTTGGGGCAGCCCGACGCTGGAGTGGTTCACACCACTCCATCCTGCCGGGACCCCCCGCCCCGCCGGGTAGGGGAGAATCCCGGCCCTTATCTTTTTTCCGGTGGAAACAGTTCCACATTCAATGCTGTTGCCTCTGTTCTGCCCTCTCCCCTTTTATACAATGGGGCAGCACTGTAGCACAGTGGTTAACACAGTTGCTTAACAGCTCCAGGGCCTCAGGTTCGATTTCCGGTTTGGGTCACTGTCTGTGCAGATTCTGTACGTTCTCCCCGTGTCTGCATGGGTTTCCTCCGGGTGCTCCGGTTTCCTCCCACAGTCCAAAGATGTGCAGGTTAGGTGGATAGGACATGCTACTAAAGAATTGCTCTTCGTGTCCAAAAAGGGTAGGTGGGGTTACTGGATTACTGGGTGGAGGCATGGGCTTAAGTAGAGTGCTCTTTCCAAGGGCCAGTGCAGACTCGATGGGCCGAATGGCCTCCTTCTGCACTGAAAATTCTATGATTCTATAAATCCATGATATACTGTAGTGAGCCACAGGTGAGTCTGAATCGAGCAGGTGAAAGAAAACTATTTTTATTGCAAAGCAATTATATTTACAATATACGTCAGCTCCCAGCCGTGTCTGCTTTGTCAGTTCCATACCTGGTCGACTTTATATAGAATTCAATCATGAATGTGCTCAGGCTCCCCGCCCTCTGAGCGGAGGGGGCTCGTACTCGGCAAGACTCATTGCTCCAACCCTGTAGGTCTCAGTAGGTACCCCGTTGGTACCCCGTAGGTGTTTTCTTTTATTCCCTTTTCTGCTCATGTATTTAATGATCTGTTGAGCTGCTCGCAGAAAAATACTTTTCACTGTACCTTGGTACACGTGACAATAAACAAATTCAATCCAATCATGCGGGTTGCAATATATACCCTGGGATGGGTTTGAAGCCTGGCAGCAACACTGGAAGAAATAAGACTTTGCCAGCCTAATTGAGCCAAAATCAGGCGTCCAACTTTAAGATTTTGGCTACTGACCTTCCTGTATGGTGGAAGAAATGCCGAGAGGTACTGAGAGGTGCTGCTGGGCGATATGCACCTGCCCTTCACCAGACAAAATGGCAGGCACAATCCTAAATGTCCCTGCTAGCACATTGCTTGCAGAGTTGCTGATGTAAGAAACGTTGAGTATAAATTTAGTGCTACTTTTACGTTGTATATCTATTTTACATTGATTGAATTATGTGCATTTGCAATACCATTTTCTGCTTGATTCATTCCTTTTTTTTCTAATTTTGTCTCATCACACTTAATCTAGTGCCTACAATAGGAAAGGTTTAGTGTAAAACCGCTCAAGTATTTATTCTGAACAGCAGATCCTTTTACATATTCGTTTTGACACCCTGAAATTGGTCTAAATTTCGCAATTGTTTTAAAATAGGCAGGCAGAAAAGAGAAAGCAAAACAAAATTTATATTCGAGGCAAAAAAGAAATCGCATGGAGAAAACCAGCTAGTTCAGTTCAGTTTATAGTATGCAAAAAATTGCAGCGTGCCTAACCTCAAAAAGAAAACAAAAATAGAAGAGGACACGGTAGCTGCCATTATGCAATGTTTTTATTGTGGCAGGAAATGTAGCATCGACGTAAAGAATGCCCTGCCAAAAATTTGGAGTGCCGTTCCTGCAAGACGAGATGCCACAGTAAACAGCTCTTAACAAAACACTAATAGGAGATCAGCCAAGGTCATGCAGCATTCAGGAATTGAAGACATTCAAGAAGTTCAAGAAGAAAAAGATCAGAAGAACTGTTCTGGGGAGAAATCATTGGATCAAATGGAAACAATCAGAATTCAGATGTTATGGTCAACGGACATAAAACAAACTTCAAGTTAGACACTGGAGCAAGAATTTCAATTCTGTAAGACACAGAAAAGTGGTTAAAACCAGACAAACTGCAGCCAACAGCCATTAGATTTGGTGTTCCAGGAGGTATTCAGCTGAAGGTCAAGGAATAGTTAACTGCTAAACTCCAGCATAAAAGAAGATAAATCACAGAAACTTTGTATTTGATTCACTTTAAAAAAAATTTAAAGTGCCCAATTCCTTTTTTCCCATTAAGAGGCAATTTAGCATGGCAACCCACCTACCTTGCACCTCTTTGGGTTGTGGGGGTGAGACCGACACAGACACGGGGATAATGTGCAAACTCCACATGGACAGCGACCTGGGGCCGGGATTGAACACAGGTCCCTGGCACGATGAGGCAGCAGTGCTAACCACTATGCCATCATCCGCCCTGTGTATGTGATTCACAATAAAGAATGTTCACGGTTAAGTCAAAAAACTTATAACAGAGTTATAATTCATCTACAAAGTTGATAAAGCTCAGAAAAATCAACAGTATCTGGGCAGAATTCCTAAAGCTATTCAGAGGTCAAGGGAAGCTGAAAACAACCTATCACAACACATTAAGATAGATGCAAAACCAGTTATGATCTCACTGAATGGCAGAGCAGGCTCGAAGGGCCAGATGGCCTACTCCTGCTCCTGGTTCTTATGTTCTTATACTTGTTCAATGCAAGGAAGGTTTCAGATCCACTTTTGGGGAAGGTGGAACAACAAATTGAACCAATGTTGCGTCAGGGAGTCATTTCACCAAACCCACAAATTGGTGTACAGGCGTAGTTCCTGTAACAAAACCGATTGGTTCTCCACACATCTGTGTCATAGAATTCATAGATCATAGATTTTACAGTGTAGAATGGGGCCATTCAGCCCATTGAGTCTGTACTGGCCCTTGGAAAGAGCACCCCACTTAAGCTCACATCTCCACCCTCCCCCCGTAACCCAGTAATCCCACCTAACCTTTTTATTTGGACACTAAGGGCTTTTTAGCTTCGCCAATACATCTAGCCTGCACATCTTTGCATTGTGGGAGGAAATCAGAGCACCCAGAGGAAACCCACGCAGAGAAGAGGAGAATGTGCAGACTCCACACAGACAGTGACCCAAACCGGGAATCGAATCTGGGACCCTGGAGCTGTGAAGCAACAGTGCTAACCACTGTGCTACCGTGCTGCCCTCCACTGTGCTACTGTGCTGCCCTCCACTGTGCTACCATGCCACTTTCACACAGTTAAACAAGGAAAGGGAGATCCACCCATTGGCCACTGTGGAAGAGAGTCGAGCAAACCTAGCATTAAGTACTATTTTTACAAAGTTGGAATGGATATTAAGTATTAGCTCAGTTGGCTGGATGGCTGATTTGTCTTGCGTAGCGATGCCAATAGTGTGGGTTCAATTCCCGTACTGGTTCAGGTTATTCATGAAGGCCCCGCCTCCTCAATCTTGCCCCTCGCCTGAGGTGTGTTGACCCTCAGCTTAAATTACCACCAGCCAGCTCTGCGGCTGTGGCGACATTACACATTTTAAGTACCCAGCCTTTGGAATCACATCAGCTACTGAAATTTTCTTGAGAACAATGACAGGTATTTTGGAGGGATTAGAAGGGGTCATCTTCCACATGGATAGCATTCTGATCCATGAATGCAACACACTGAAACATGAGTGAGATCAGTGTTGCAAAGGTTGGAAGAAGCAGGGATAATTCTCAACAATAAGTGAATTTTCCCAATCCACCATTAAGCTCTTGGGACACATCGTTCACGCATCCGGCAACAGGACTGGTCCCCAAAAGACCAAGGCCACACAGGATTTCCCACCATCCCACAATGTTACAGAGCTCAAACTCTTCAGGGACTTTGTCAGTCACGTGGGGAACCTGGCACATGTGAATAACACATTACAACTTATCAGATAAGGTCAAGAAAGGTGTTGGAGAGAACGTCAGAAAATCTTACTCCAGAACATCAGGAACATGACCCGGAATTGCTGACAATAGTTGTAGATTCAACAGCGACCAGACTAGAAGCAACATTTTTACAAATCGAGAGCGGTAGCAGCTGCAGACTGCTTTGACCAATTGGTCAGTCAATGGCACACAGTTTGCATATGAAGTGTTCAAGAAATTTATAGAAGAATATAGATTTATCCACTCAAGTACCACAAGCAAATGGTTGAGCG
The DNA here is from genome assembly GCF_047496885.1 of Scyliorhinus torazame. Lineage (NCBI taxonomy): Eukaryota > Metazoa > Chordata > Chondrichthyes > Carcharhiniformes > Scyliorhinidae > Scyliorhinus > Scyliorhinus torazame. The sequence continues at coordinate 200,771,448 of NC_092714.1, forward strand.
CAAGAGAGGAGTAAGAACAGTCAAAACTTGGTTGAAAGGGCAGCACGGTGGCGCAGTGGGTTAGCCCTGCTGCCTCACGGCGCCGAGGTTTCAGGTTCGATCCCGGCTTGGGTCATTGTCCGTGTGGAGTTTGCACATTCTCACCGTGTTTGTATGGGTTTCGCCCCCACAACCCAAAGATGGGCAGGTTAGGTGGACTGGCCATGCTAAATTGCCTCTTAATTGGAAAAAAAAATGAATTGGGTACTTTAAATGTATTTTTAAAAACTTGGTTGAAAAAAAATGATGATCAAAACTTAGCACTGTTGAGCAGTTGGATGACATCCATCCGAACATCTGGTGGGAAATAGATTATGCACACAACATCCTTCTGCAGATTCTTAAATTATGTCTAAAACCCTTTGATATTGAGAGTGAGGGAGAAGGAGGATAGTGTTATGGGCCAGGGTTTAGAGAATCCCAAGTGTATCATGGAGTTCACCTGACCCAGAACTTTGAATAGATTGTGGTATGGGGAGCACACGGCCCACTCTACAGATGTGGTACAGCAGAAATGGAAAAGTATTTTTTAAAACAAAACAATGTTTATTCTTTGAACTCAAGTTAATCTTTTTAAAACAAACAGTGACTATCTTAGCAACCACTAATTCAAAGATAACCCCCAAAGAATACAACACTAAGTAATCTGTATGCCATCCTTTTAACACGCAGAAGACTTAACAAACCTCTAAACAGAAGCACATCAGCGTTTACATTCAATACTGAAAACATTTATACTTTTGAATTCACCAAATGATTAAGAAATAGTCCTTCATGGCAGAGAGCTCAGCAGTACAGCTGTTTTTTCTGACTTCAGCTGCAACACACTGCAAAACGAAACCAAAAAGACAGACACACCAAGCTTTTCTCAAAGTGAAATTAAAAAGCAGAACCAGAGCTCAGCTCCACCCACACTCTCACATCATTGCAGTAACATGAGCAGCCAAACATTTTTTAAAGTGACAATCCATTGACACCTCCCCCCAAGAAATAAAAATAAACCATCAACTTTAAGATGGTTTCATTTTTCAATTTCCATCATCCTTTAAGAAATGCACACAGTAAATATACTTCATCGTTTCAAAAAACAACACACGCACACAAGTCTAATAATATAGTCCATTTTTTTTCTGTTCTTCTTCCTCCAACTGAAATCCGTCTCGATTGACAGTCTCTTTGAACAAGAAGGTCTCTGCACAATCCGTCCATTGCTCTACGCCTCGGCATTTCTCTTTAAAGACAGATACTTTAGTTCAATCTGATCACAATTCTCCAACACAGAAGCATTGGTTATCACAGCTTTGAGGCCGTCAAATGCCTGCTGAAAGTCCGCTGTCCATTGAAATTTTCGATATTTCTTCAGCAAGTCCATCAGTGGAGCAATCACGCTACAAAACGTTTGCACAAATGATCGATCAAATCCATTCATGCCAAGAAATCACATTATTTCCCTTTGTCTTGAGGGTATCGGAAACTCCTCAAGGAAAGTGACTTGGGCTTTTCCAAATTCACTATTGGCTAGGTTTATCACCAAAGCTGCCTCCTGAAGTCGATCGAATAACTCCATCAGATGTTTTAAATGGTCTTTCCATGTCGGGCTGAAAATTATCAGATTGTCGATGTATACCGCACAATTGGGTAATCCTGAAACAACTTTGTTAGTTCACCTTTGAAATGTGGCTGGGGTGTTTTTCATGCCAAATGGCATAACTTTGAATTGGTATATACCATCTGGAGTCACAAAAGCTGAAATCTCCTTCGCCCTTTCGGATAAAGGTACCTGCCAGTAACCTTTAAGTAAATCCAATTTGGAAATAAAAGCGGATTGTCCCACTTTCTCAATGCAATCCTCCAATCGTGGGATAGGACAAGAGTCTGTTCTTGTAACTGCATTAACATTTCTATAGTCCACACACCACCGTTGGGTACCGTCTGGTTTTGGTACCATCACTATGGGTGAGCTCCATTGGCTGCAACCCACTTCAATTATGCCATTTTTAAGCATTCTCTCAATCTCTTTGTTAACCTGTGTCAATTTTAAAGGGTTAAGTCTATATGGATGTTGTTTGATTGGAACAGCATTTCCCACATCTACATCATGTATAGCCATTTTAGTACTTCCCAATTTATTGCCACAAACTTGCCCATGTGATATCAATAACTCTTTCAGGTCAGTTAGCTTTTCCTCTGGAAGGTAACTCAACAATTTATCCCAATTCTTTAAGAACATCCTCATTTTCCAATTTAATTTGAGGTATGTCAAATTCACAGTCATCTGGATTTGGTTCGGCACTTTGAGTTAGAATCATTAAAACCTCCTATTTCTCTCCTTCCCTTTCAAAGTACCTTTTAAGCATATTCACATGACACACTCGGTGAGTCTTCCTTCTATCTGGTGTTTTTACCACATAATAGACCTCACTTAATTTCCTTTCAATCTGATAAGGTCTACAAAACCTAGCTTTTAAAGGCTCACCTACCACTGGTAACAACACTAAAACTTTATCTCCACTGACAAAACTACTAACATTGGATTTCTTGTCCGCGACCAGTTTCATCACATTTTGTGCAACTTTCAAATGTTGTCTAGCCAATTCATCTGCTCTATTTAATCGTTCCCTAAAATTTGACACGTAATCCAATAATGTAACTTCCAATTTCTCACCCACCAATTTTTCCTTAATCAATTTAAGTGGTCCTCTTACCTTATGATCAAAAATTAGTTCAAAAGGACTAAATTTGGTTGACTCATTAGGTGCATCCCTAATTGCAAACAGTACGAATGGAATTGCTTTATCCCAATCCTCTGGATAATCTTGACATTAAGCCCTCAACATTGTCTGTAATGTCTGATGCCACCTTTCTAACACTCCTTGCGATTCTGGATGGTACGCAGTTGATTTAAATTGTTTTATTCTTAAGCTATACATAACTTCTTTGAATTACTTTGAGGTAAAATTTGATCCTTGATCCGATTGTATTTCTGTGGGTAGTCCATATCTTGTAAAGAATTTAAGTAACTCCTCTACAATCTTTTTAGCTGTAATATTACATACTGGAATGGCCTCTGGAAACCTAGTAGACACATCCATTATAGTCAAAAGATATTGATTCCCACTTTTTGTTTTAGGAAGCGTTCCGAAGCAATCAATTAGGACCCTTGTAAAAGGTTCCTCAAATGCTGGAATGGGTATTAAGGGCGCTGGTTTTATCACTGCTTGAGGTTTGCCTATCACTTGACATGTGTGACATGATTGGCAAAATTTAACTACATCTTTATGTAGTCCAGGCCAATCAAAATGTTTCTGGATTTTAGCTTGAGATTTCCTTATCCCCAAATGAACTCCCACTGGTACCTCATGTGCAACTCGCAACACCTCCTTTCTATACCCTACCGGCAATACTACTTGATGAACTTCTGCCCACTTTTCATCCGCCTGCATATGTAAAGGCCTCCATTTTCTCATCAAGACATCACTTTTATGGGAAGAACACTCTGGTATACACGCAGATTCCTCTTCCGTGTATGCTTTCCGATACATCTGTTTTATTTCTATATCTTTTTGTTGTAACTCCGCCAATTTTCCTGAACTAAACATATCCGCCTCATCCTCCACCTGTTCTTGTTCTTTTCCAATCATCTGATCAAAAATTGTTTCTGATAATTGCACTTCAACTTCATCTTCACTCTTTGATTTCTCCTCTTGTCTTAACCTGTGACTTTGCGACCTTGTTACTACACAATCCGGAAAAATCTCAGGATATTCGTCCTTCAACATTTCAGTTGTCTGATTTTCCACTGGCTTATCAAGCACAGTAGGCATCACTCCCACCTGCGATCCAGCTATATCATTACCCAAGATAAACTGTATTCCAGGACAAGATAGTTTCTCTATTACTCCTACTACCACTTCACCACTCTTCACTGGACTTTCCAACCTTACCTTATATAATGGAAAACTACTCCCCTCACCTTGAATTCCACATATTACTATTAGGTAATGGGTTAAGAGTTAAGTAATGCATTCAGAGACATTGCAATTAGTTTTCTCATTTATGTTAAGTATCCAATGATTGATACTGATATGTAAAAGGGCTTCAGGTGACCCTTGGGTCAGGTGGTGTGTTGTTCAGAGTTTTGTGCAGAGGCTGTGGAAGTGAAATAAATGGTGTTTGCTGAAAAGGAACAGGACTTTTGACTCTTCACACAACGGTAACTAAAAAGTATAACAATGGTAGCAGAGGATGGTTGCTGTGCAAATGTGAAGGTTTGAAAGATACAACTTTTCCTGATCAAACCAAGGAGTGAGTGAGAAGGAAAAAAAAAGATACATGGCTGAACCCAGGATAAAGATGGCTGGATATGACTATCCGTCCTCATTTTCTGAAAGGGAATCGTATGACCAATGGAGAAGTGCAGTAGTTATGTGGACTAAGGTAACTGCCTTGGGAAAGAGAAAACAAGGTATGGCATTTCTCTACCTTATGACAGTAAAATCCGAAACAAAGTGCTTTGTGAGCTGGAATTGGAAGAGTTAGACTCAGAAGAAGGTCTGGAGACTTTATTACAATATATGGATAAGATTTACAAGAAAGATGACTTGTTAAGTGCGTATGAAGCATGGTCAGAATTTGCTAAGTTCCGGAAAATAGAGGAATTCTTAATGAAGAATATATAATGGAATTTGGCAGACTATATAAAGGCGGCAGAAACACAATCTGGAATTTCCACAGTCTGTGTTGGCCTTTAAATTACTAGAGTGAGCAACATGGATAGGATCCTGGTTTTGACAGGAGTTCAGTTTACGGATGAGGATACCTTATTCGATCAGATGACAAAAGCTTTACAAAAGTTTCTGGGGAAACATTCGATTCCGATGGTTCTGATGACTCAAATAGGTCAGCCTGCTATGAAGCAGAATATGGAAGATACACTACTAACAGGATGGCGAAATTGTATGGCAAGGAACAGGGCCCAAGATCACAGAAGGATATCGAGACAAGGAAATTATGAAGACAGAAACCCAGTTAGAACTTACAATGGGAAGATGAACCCCAGAAATGCACAGGGCATGATAAATCGATGTTTTCGATGTGACTCACAATACCATTATGTCTTCAACTGTCCAAAACGTTATGATAGAGTGTTTGAAGCGATACATGACACGGAAGAGTCAGAAGAGGAAAAGGATTGTGTTCAGAGAGAAGACATTGTCCTATTAACAAGCAGTTTTACGGCGACAATGAGGGTGTTGGTTGCAGAATCCTTCAATTGTGCTGTATTGGACAGTGGCTGCACATCTACTGTATGTGGAATTGACTGGTTAAAATGTTACCTGGACTCCTTGAATGCTGAAAGTCGTAACAAGGTTAAAGAATTTGAAAGTTCCACAAGTTTCAGGTTTGGGGATGATAATACTCTGAAGTCGCTGAAGAGTGGTGATCCCTTGCAATATTGCCGGAGTGCATCATTTCATTAGCAGGGATGTTGTATCAAGTGAGATACCTTTGCTTCTGAGCAGACCGTCGATGAAGAAAGCACACATGAAACTGGATATGGAACAGGATAAGGCAACAGTTTTTGGAAAGACGGTGGACTTACAATTTACACAGAAGGGGTATTCTGGAAGTTGAACAAATGTGTATATGGTTTAAATGTTGCATCTAGATTCTGGTGTTTTTCGGGAAGGTCAGTTTTGTTAAAGTTAGGCTGTTACCAGTTGAAAGTAGGTCCGGTAATGTTTTACTGGCACTATGAAGGGAACCTTTCTGGCATCTTTATGATGCATGTCAAATACTTTTTATGGGGTGGAACTAGTGATTTAGAAGCTTTTGTAATCTTTGGTTTGAGGAAAGAATTCAGGGTCGGAAGTCAGGCTTCCGGTGCATTTAAATATATTGGACTGGCAATCGGACAGACTAAGTTAGGGGCAACTTTATGTCAGCAATCTTATTTGGAAAGCATCAGCCTAATAGCAATTAGTCGTGGCCAGGTTTTCACAAAAAGATGCAAGGTTTCAAAGATGGAAAAAGAGCAACTGCAAAATTTAATTGGGCAACTGAATTGGTTAGGTAGACAGACTGGACCTGGCGTGAGTTTTGATGTCTTAGAGTTGAGTACAAAAATGAATGATCCCAAAGTGGAAGACTTAATAAGAGCAAATAAAGCGTTTGGTCAAACTAAAAAAAAAATGCAGGAGTGTATTTTGAGGTTCCCGGTTTTAGGTGACCTTGGGCACTTGAAATTCATAGTTTATAGTGATGCGTCCTATGCAAATCAAGCACAGGAGGTTTTAGAATTTTCCTCTTAGGGAACAATGGTAAATGTTGTCCTCTTGTGTGGGAAACAAAGAAAATAAGGAAAGTGGTCGAAAGCACTTTGGCTGCTGAGACGTTAAGCTTTGTAGAGGTGGAGGATATGGCCTTTTATATATCTCAGATATTGACAGAAATTTAACTTTTGGATATTGTTAATGAAGTGCGCCTTTTTCGTCCCCCCCAAAAATTAGAAGGGGGAAATTGCGTATGCGTTTTTGAGTTTCTTTAAATTTTGTTTTCACCTAATTATTTTTTTCTCCAAGTCAGGGGAGACTGTTAAGTAATGGGTTAAGAGTTAAGTAATGCATTAAGAGACATTGCAATTAGTTGTCTCATTTATGTTAAGTATCCAATGATTGACACTGATATGTAAAGGGGCTTCAGGTGGCCTTTGGGTCAGGTGGTGTGTTGTTAAGAGATTTGTGCAGAGGCTGTGGAAGTGAAATAAATGGTGTTTGGTGAAAAGGAACAGGACTTTTGACTCTTCATACAACGGTAACTAAAACGTATAACAATTACCACCTTTTCTGGCAACATTCTTCCCAAACTAGATAACTCCTCATCTCTTACCATTAAAGTTTGACTAAGTCCTGTATCTCTTAAAATTGTGACTTCTTTACCTACTCCTCCTGATACACATGAGTAAACTTTACCCACACAAGTAAATTCATTAAAGAGATCTTTCATAGAATATTTCATAGAATATTTCATAGAATATTTAATAGAATTTACAATGCAGAAGGAGGCCATTCAGCCCATCGAGTCTGCACCGGCTCTTGGAAAGAGCACCCTACCCAACCACACACCTCCAACCTATCCCTATAACCCAGTAACCCCACCCAACTAAGGGCAATTTTGGACACTAAGGGCAATTTAGCATGGCCAATCCACCTAACCTGCACATCTTTGGACTGTGGGAGGAAACCGGAGCACCCGGAGGAAACCAACACACACACGGGGAGAACGGGCAGACTCTGCACAGACAGTGACCCAAGCTGGGAATCGAACCTGGGGCCCTGGAGCTGTGAAGGAATTGTGCTAATCACTATGCTACCGAGCTGCCCATCTGGCACCTTCTTATCAATCATCTCTCAATCAGTCTGTACAGTCTTTTGCACCTTCTTCACTTCACTTGGACTTTCCTTTACCACGTTAACAAAGCCCTTTGTCTTATCCTGTTTTACCACATCAGCCTTTCCAGTGCTTTTCTTCAACCACCAACACTGTGGCTTTACATGGCCTAGTTTATTACAGTGAAAACATTCGAAACTTTCATTTCGTTTCCACCCTCCTGGATTTATTTTTTAATCTGAGGTACACTCTCCTTATTATCTCCCATCAGATCACCTTTACTTTTACCACTTGAGTATTTCTCATGTTCCCAATTTCTATCCATCACAGGCTGAAACTGATGTCGGAAACCAAACTTTGATTTATGATCTAATTTATAATCATCTGCCATTTCTGCTGCTAATCTCGCAGTTTTAACCCTCTGTTCTTCCACATGAGTTCTCACTACATCAGGAATTGAATTTTTAAACTCCTCCAAAAGTATAATTTCTCTGAGAGCTTCATACGTTTGGTCTATTTTCAAAGCCCTTATCCACCTATCAAAATTACTCTGTTTGATCCTTTCAAACTCCATGTATGTTTGACCACATTCATAGATTATTGTAGAATTTACATTGCAGAAGGAGGCCATTTGGCCCATCGAGTCTGCACCGGCTCTTGGAAAGAGCACCCTACCCAAGGTCCACACCTCCTATAACCCAGTAACCTCACCCAACACTAAGGGCAATTTTGGACACTAAGGGCAATTTAGCATGGCCACTCCACCTAACCTGCACATCTTTGGACTGTGGGAGGAAACCAGAGCACCCGGAGGAAACACACGCATACACGGGGAGAATGTGCAGACTCCGCACAGACAGTGATCCAAGCCGGGAATCAAACCTGGGACCATGGAGCTGTGAAGCAATTGTGCTATCCACAATGCTACCGTGCTGCCCTTAAATTCTTTCCTTAAATTTCTAAACCTTTGTCTGTAAGCTTCAGGCACGAGCTCAGGTGCACCAAAGATGGATTTTTTCACCTCCTCATCCGTCCCAGATACCTCCTCCGGTAGTGATGCAAACACTTCACTAGCCCTACCTACCAGCTTTGTTTGAATCAGTAATACTTGTGGCCATTTCATTTGTTTAGCTACCTTCTCAAATGAAATGAAAAAGGCTTCTACCTCCTTCTCGTCAAACCTTGGCAATGCTTGGACATATTTAAATAGGTCCCCACCACACCTTCGACTATGATGCTCTTTCTCACTATCCTCACACTATCATCCAACTGTACGTTTCCCTTTACGTCTGCCAATTTTAACTGACTGTCATGTTTCATGGCCATTTTCTCTCTCTCTCTCTCTTTATCTTTTCCCCTGATCTGTATCTCCCTTTCATTTTCTTTTTGTTCTGCGAGAGCTATTCTTTCTTGGTTCTTTCTTCTCTCTCCTTTTCTTTTTCTCTCATTGCATATTCAAGCTGCTTTAATTCTTTTTCATGTTTCAAGTTGCTTAATCTGCAACTGGATCTTTGCCATTTCTAATGAGTCAGACTGTATCTCAGGCAACTTTAAATGCTAAGCCACCACTATAATTACCTCAGCTTTTTGCATTTTGTCAGGTAATGTTAACTGCAATCTTTTTGCCAAATCTAACAGTCTGCTTTTAGTCTCTGTCCGTAAGGTCCTGCCTGTGACTGTCTCCACCCCCAAAAACACCTGAGCCTCTGAAAGAGCCATTGTCCACAACACACTCCCCACTTAAACTAAAATACCACACCTGAAAAGCAACCACAATATGCTCACCCCTCACTGTCTTTATGTTCACTAAGCCAATCCAATAGATAGACTTTTATCCCGGACGCGACCCCAATTGTTATGGGCAGGGTTTTAGAGAATCCCAAAGTGTATCATGGAGTTCACCTGACCCAGAACTTTTAATAGATTGTGGTATGGGGAGCACACGGCGCACTCTGTGGTGCAGCAGAAGTGGAAAAGTATTTTTTAAAACAAAGCAATGTTTTTTCTATGAACTCAAGTTAACCATTTTAAAACAAACTGTCAATATCTTAGCAACTATTAATTCAAAGATAACCCCCAAAGAATACAACACTAAGTAATCTGTATGCTGTCCTTTTAACATGCAGATGACTTAACAAACCTCTAAACAGAAGCACATCAGAGTTTACATTCAATACTGAAAAGATTTATAATTCTGAATTCATCAAATGATTAAGAAATAGTCCTTCATGGCAGAGAGCTCAGCAATACAGCTGTTTTTTCTGACTTCAGCTGCAACACACTGCAAAACGAAACCAAAAAGACAGACACACCAAGCTTTTCTCAAAGTGAAACTAAAAAGCAGAAGCAGAGCTCAGCTCCACCCACACTCTGACATCACTGAAATAACATGAGCAGCCAAACATTTCTTAAGGCAACATTCTCATGACAATAGGTATCATGCAAATCAGACAAAGAATTATAATCACTGCCATAAATTTGGGTGGCATAGTAGCACAGTGGTTAGCATTGATGCTTTACAGCTCCATGGTCCCAGGTTCGATTCCTGCCTTGGGTCACTGTCTGTGCGGAGTCTGTACGTTCTCCCCATGTCTGCGTGGGTTTCCTCCGAGTGCTCCAGTTTCCTCCCTGTGGTAGTATGCATTAGGGGTCATGTGGGACTGTGAAGCCGTGATGTCATTGGCTGACAGATCACGGGTCCTGGTTGGCCGTTGACCTCTAGCTCCGCCCCGAAGGCGGAGTATAAGAACCAGGAGTCCTCCCCCGCAGGCCAGTCTGCTACTGAACTGCGGGGGAACAGTCACGCTTAATAAAGCCTCATCGACTTCACTCTATTCGTCTCTCGGAGTCTTTGTGCGCTACAATTTATTAAGCGTGCCTAAAGGACTATGGAGCTCAGGATCATTCCGGAATGCCTGAAAATCAGCCCCCACGCAGTGAACTCAGCAGCAGTTTTCAAGCACTGGCAGACTTGTTTCGAGGCCTACCTCAGAACGGCCCCCGGCCGGGTCACAGAATACCAAAAACTACAGGTCCTGCACACGAGGTTAAGCACGGAGATTTTCTCTCTCATCGAAGACGCAGAGGATTTCCAGACGGCGTTCACAGCACTAAAAAGCATGTATGTTCGCCCAGTAAACCAGATCTACGCTCGCTATCAACTCGCAACGAGACGGCAAAGTCCCGGAGAATCGCTGGATGAATTCTACGCCGCGCGACTAATTTTGGGACGGGCCTGCAGCTGCCCGCCGGTGAACGCGAGTGAACACATGGACATGTTAATGCGCGATGGTTGTGTGTCAGGTATGAACTCCTCCCAAATCCGCCAAAGACTTTTAGAAAAAGAGTCGCTAGGACTCTCAGAGGCACGGGCCCTAGCAGCCTCCCTGGACGTGGCCGCGTGAAACGCCCGTGCCTACGGCCCCGACCGCGCAGCAGCCCATTGGGCTCCGTACGCACCCATCGCGACAAATCCCCCCTGACCACCCCACAGGCTTGCGCGGTTCAGACGCCAAGTCGCACCGAGGGAGCCCGCTGCTATTTCTGCGGCCAGGCGAAACACCCCCGGCAGCGCTGCCCGGCCCGCGCAGCGATTTGTAATAGCGGCGGGAAAAAGGGCCATTTCGCGGCTGTGTGCCAGTTCCGGGAGGTCGCCGCTGTCCCAGGAGAACAAGGAGCCCTGCGAGCTTCTTAAGCTCCCCAACACCACCAGCGCCCCATGTACGACCCGCAGGCACAACCACTTTGGGTCCCGGCCACCGCTGTCCCCGGAGAAGAGGGAGTCCTGCGCGATCCTAACGCTCCCCAACCCCCCCAGCGCCCCATGCGCCGCCATTTTGGGTCCCGGCCACCACGAGGGGAGGAGGGGCGCCGCCATCTTGGACCACCCCAGACCTGTGCGACGCATAGGGGCGGCCATTTTGTCCACCCCCGCCGCCATCTTGTGACCCCCAGCCATGTGCGATGCATGGGGGCAGCCATCTTGTTCACCCCCGCCGCCATCTTGGACCGCAACAACGGACCCCAGTGTCGACGGCTCCACGGGGTTCGAAGAAGACGCTCAAACATTACGATCACGTCTGGCTTCAATGACGCTGGACCAAGCTCGGCCCCGGACGCTCCAGACGACGACAACAATGGTGCTGATCAACGGGCACGAGACACCATGCCTGGTCGACTCCGGGAGCACGGAAAGCTTTATCCACCCCGACACGGTAAGACGCTGTTCTTTGACCATCCGTCCCAGCGCACAACAGATTTCCCTAGCTGCAGGATCCCACTCCGTACAGATTAAAGGCTTCTGCATAGTTACCCTAACGGTGCAAGGGAGGGAGATCAAAAACTACAGGCTCTACGTCCTTCCCCAACTCTGCGCCCCCACATTACTGGGATTAGACTTCCAGTGCAACCTGCAGAGCCTAACCTTCAAATTCGGCGGCCCAATACCCCCACTCACTATCTGCGGCCTCGCAACCCTCAAGGTTGAGCCCCCATCCTTGTTTGCAAACCTCAGCCCGGATTGCAAACCCGTCGCAGCAGACGGTACAGCGCCCAGGACCGGACATTCATTCGGTCCGAAGTCCAGCGGCTACTGAAGGAAGGCATAATCCAGGCCAGCAATAGTCCCTGGAGAGCACAGGTGGTAGTAGTAAAGACAGGGGAGAAGCAAAGGATGGTCATAGACTACAGCCAGACCATCAACAGGTACACACAACTAGATGCGTACCCTCTCCCCCGCATATCCGACCGACATGGTCAATCGGATTGCCCAATATAAGGTCTTCTCCAGCGTGGACCTCAAGTCCGCCTACCATCAGCTCCCCATCTGCCCAAGTGACCGCAAGTACACAGCCTTCGTGGCAGACGGGCGATTATACCACTTCCTAAGGGTCCCATTTGGCGTCACAAACGGGGTCTCGGTCTTCCAACGAGAGATGGACCGAATGGTTGATCAACACGGGTTGCGGGCCACGTTCCCATATCTCGACAATGTAACCATCTGCGGCCACGATCAGCAGGACCACGACGCCAACCTCCAAAAATTCCTCCAGACCGCTAAAACCTTGAACCTCACGTACAACGAGGACAAGTGCGTTTTTAGCACAAACCGGCTAGCCATCTTGGGCTACGTAGTGCGCAATGGGATAATAGGCCCCGACCCCGAACGTATGCGCCCCCTCATGGAATTTCCCCTCCCGCACTGCTCAAAAGCCCTAAAACGCTGCCTGGGGTTCTTTTCATATTACGCCCAGTGGGTTCCCCAGTATGCAGACAAGGCCCGCCCCCTAATACAGACCACGACCTTCCCTCTGTCGACAGAGGCTTGCCAGGCCTTCAGCCGTATCAAAGCGGATATCGCAAAGGCCACGATGCGCGCCATCGACGGGTCCCTCCCCTTCCAGGTCGAGAGCGACGCCTCCGATGTAGCTCTAGCGGCCACCCTTAACCAAGCGGGCAGACCCGTGGCCTTTTTCTCCCGAACCCTCCACGCTTCAGAAATCCGCCACTCCTCAGTGGAAAAGGAAGCCCAAGCCATAGTGGAAGCTGTGTGACATTGGAGGCATTACCTGGCCGGCAGGAGATTCACTCTCCTCACGGACCAACGGTCGATAGCCTTCATGTTCGATAATGCACAGCGGGGCAAAATCAAAAACGACAAGATCTTAAGGTGGATGATCGAGCTCTCTACCTTCAACTATGAGATCCTGTACCGTCCCGGAAAGCTGAACGAGCCGTCCGATGCCCTATCCCGCGGCACATGTGCCAACGCACAACTTAACCACCTCCAAACCCTCCACGAGGACCTCTGCCACCCGGGGGTCACTCGGTTCGACCACTTTATTCAGTCCCGCAACCTCCCATACTCTTTGGAGGAGGTCCGTACAGTCACAAGGAACTGCCACATCTGTGCAGAGTGCAAACCACACTTTCAGGCCGGATGGTGCGCACCTGATTAAGGCTTCCCGCCCCTTTGAACGCCTTAGTCTGGATTTCAAAGGGCCCCTCCCCTCCACCGACCGCAACACATACTTCCTTAATGTGGTGGACGAGTACTCCCGCTTCTCCTTCGCCATCCCCTGCCCTGACATGACAGCGGCCACAGTCATTAAAGCCCTGAACACCATATTCACACTGTTCAGTTGCCCCGCATACGTCCACAGCGACAGGGGGTCCTCCTTCATGAGTGACGAGCTGCGCCAGTTCCTGCTCAGCAACGGTATAGCCTCGAGCAGGACGACCAGCTACAACCCCCGGGGGAACGGGCAAGTAGAGAGGGAGAACGGCACGGTCTGGAAGACCGTCCTACTGGCCCTACGGTCCAGGGACCTCCCAGTTTCACGGTGGCAGGAGGTCCTCCCGAACGCTCTCCACTCCATCCGGTCACTACTGTGTACTAGCACTAACCAAACGCCCCATGAGCGCCTCCTTGTCTTCCCCAGGAAGTCCTCCTCTGGAATGTCACTGCCGACCTGGCTGGCGACCCCAGGACCCATCTTGTTCCGGAAACATGTGCGGGCGCACAAGTCGGACCAGTTGGTCGAGAGGGTTCACCTCCTTCACGCGAACCCGCAGTACGCTTACGTGGAGTACCCCGACGGCCGACAGGACACGGTCTCCCTGCGAGATCTGGCACCCGCCGGCAACACACACACCCCCCCGACACCAATCACCCCCACCCTGCCACCGGCGCACCCCGCGACCGCCCCCTTCCCTGGAGGATCGGTCCTCCTCCCAGGCCCGACCAGTAATGAAGCCGAAGCTGAAACCGTAAGGCTCCCGGAGACGACAACACTGGAACAAGCACCACCACCGGGGCCGAGGCGATCGACACGGATGACCAGACCGCCCGACCGACTCGTGGCGTCGATCTAACACTACAATATGTGGACTTTCAACGAGAACATTTTGTCTTTTTCTCCTGACGATTACTGTAAATACTTCGAGAAAATAAAACCTTGTACATACTGTAATGACATGCAAAAGTTTTTCCTCCCAGGACCAGCCTTGTAAACCCTTACCACCATGCGAAGCATCACCCCGCCGGGTTCATTTTTAACAAGGGGTGAATGTGGTAGTATGCATTAGGGGTCATGTGGGACTGTGAAGCCGTGATGTCATTGGCTGACAGATCCCGGGTCCTGGTTGGCCGTTGACCTCTAGCTCCGCCCCGAAGGCGGAGTATAAGAACCAGGAGTCCTCCCCCGCAGGCCAGTCTGCTACCGAACTGCGGGGGAACAGTCACGCTTAATAAAGCCTCATCAACTTCACTCTATTCGTCTCTCGGAGTCTCTGTGCGCTACACTCCCACAGTTCAAAGATGTGCAGGTTAGGTGGATTCGCCATGCACTTTGTGTCCAAAATGGTTAGGTTGGGTTGCTGGGTTATGGGGATAGGGTGGAGGTGTGGGTTTGAGTAGGGTGCTCTTTCCAGGGGCCTGTGCAGGCTTGATAGGCCGAATGGCTTCTTTCTGCACTGTAAATTCTATAAAGTACCTGAGTTACCAGAATTCCAACCAGGTGAACCAGTCTGGATTAGAGACCAGAGTAGAAGCACAGTCATACCAACAAGAAGGAGACCATCAATTGAATGGACTAACTACACATGTGAGCAGGACAACAACCTCTGAAGATTCACAAACTATTCCACAGAGTTTGAGAGAGAACATGGAGAATCTGAATCCTAAGCTTTGGTGGAGATGTAGGACAATGTATTTATTGAGTCAGAGATTTGGGGGGAGATATAATATAAATGGCAAATGTTAAACATGTAGATATATTGTCAACAACAAAAGTGACGTAAGATCATGTGATAACACAGCATGGAGAGTGAAGGTTCTATGTAAGGCATCACATACAATCTACCTTGTAACTAGTCAGCATAATGTTCAGTAAAATGTAGAGGTCGGAATTTCTATGTCTTCAGAGAATCATAGGATCCCTGCAGTGCAGAAGGAGGTCATTTGGCCTATCAAGTCTACACCAACGCTCTCAAACATCACCCTAACTAGGTCCACTCCCTATCCCTGTAACCCCCAAACCCCACCTAAACTTTGAACATTACGGGCAATTTAGCATGACCAATCCACCTAAGCCTTTGGACTGTGGGAGGAAACTGGAGCACCCGGAGGAAACCCACGCAGACACGGGGAGAACGTACAAACTCCACACAGACAGTCATCCGAGGCCGGAATTTAACCCAGGTCCCTGGAGCTGTGAGGCAGCAATGCCACCATGCCACTCCTAATACCTTGAGTCCACTTGCTGTACAAGTCAAAAGGCACCAATCGCTCATAAGTGATTGGGTAGAGAAGTTACATGGAACATAGAACATAGAACGACTCATGAGAACAGTTGTACGCCGTTGCATAGTTTGGAAACATTAGGAGAGGTGTGTGTGTACTCTGCACAAAGCAAAAATTAAACTTAGACTAGACCCCATGACACATTTCCTTTCCAGCGATGTCATACTGATATTTCTTAAAGGCATATTACAGCGCACAGCACTCTGGTTTAGTAACAATAACCTCAAGTATCCAATCCGAGAGGTGCAAAACCAGAGGGATATCATGGGCGGGATTCTCCCCTACCCGACGGGGCGGGGGGTCTCAGCGGGACGGAGTGGCGTCAACCACTCCGGCGTCGGGCTGTCCCAAAGGTATGGAATCCTCCGCACCTTCAAGGGCTAGGCCCGCCCCGGAGTAGTTTGCGCCCCGCCGGCTGGCAGGAAAGGGGCTTGGCGCCATGCCAACCGGCGCCGAAGGGCCTCCGCCAGCCGGCGCGAGTTGGCGCATGCGCAGGAGCGCCAGCGCATGCTGCCGTCATCCCCGCACATGCGCAGAGGGCTTAGTTTCCGCACCGGGAAAGGCGGACCGGTACAGCCTCTGGTGCGGAAGGATAGAGTGCCCCCATTGCACAGGCCCGCCTGCGGATCGGTGGCCCCGATTGCGGGCCAGGCCACCGTGGGGGCACATCCTGGGACCAGATCCCCCCGCGCCCCCCCAAGAACCCCAGAGCCCTCCCGCTCCGCCAGGTCCCACTGGTAAAGGACCTACTCCAATTTACATCGGCGAGACTGGCAAAAGACGGGCGGCACTTCGGCCCATCGCGGGCCGGAGAATTTGGGCAGCCCTGGCACCCATTTTGTCGTGCCGGAGCCCGCCATTTTCCGAGGCAGGTGGCGGGACTTTACTTCCATCACTGAAAGGCTCATAGTTCTTTACTCACAATGTTAGTAGTTAGTTAACTTCTTGTAAATACACTCGTGCTATCTGCAATGAAAGTGGTGGCCTGTCATGTTGAGTGATAGCCATAATTACCATGTAAACCAGTGAGTTTTGCCCATGAGCAGTGGGATAGGGCATATCCATATCGGAGTGAGACACAGCCAGAATGAGTGTGGGTATCGGGAATTTGAAACAGATGGGAATTTGGTGCAGAACAGGAAGAGGTGCTTTTTGCTTTTTCTCCTTGCTTTGTTACTTTTTAAATCTTCAGTGAGAGGCCTTGCCCTGCTGCAGCAGTTGAGGCGACTGATTGGTAAGTAGTGGGTAAGGTCAGTATGTCTTTCCTACTTTTATCACTGATAATTTGGAAATACATTTTGTGTTTAATAATCTATATGTCGATAACTAGTAGTAACAAGGACAAGGAAAGAAGGGCCAGAGAGAATTGGATATAATCTAATGTCAAGCAACTTCCAAAGGTTTAATTTATAGTCTGAGGAAGTAGGGGAGGCCCTAAATGAATATTTTGCTTCAGTATTGACTAGAGAGCGGGACCTTGTTGCCCATGAGAACAGTGTGAACCAGGTTAATAGACGCGAACAGGTTGATATTGAGAAGGAGGATGTGCTGGAAATTTTGAAAAGCATCAGGATAGATAAGTCCCCTGAGCCTGACGGGATATACCTAAGGTTACTACGGGAAGCGAAGGAGGAGATTGCTGCGTCCTCACTCTCCACTGGAGTAGTGCTGGATGATTGGAGGGAGGTGAATGTTGTTCCCCTGTTCAACAAAGGGAATAGGGAAATCCCTGGGAATTACAGACCCATCAGTCTTACTTCTGTGGTGAGCAAAATATTGGAAAGGATTCGGAGATATAGGATTTATGATTATTTAGAAAAACATAGTTTGATTAAAGATAGTCCGCATGGCTTTGTGAGGGGCAGGTCATGAAAATGAAAAAATGAAATGAAATGAAAATCGCTTATTGTCACAAGTAGGCTTCAATGAAGTTACTGTGAAAAGCCCCTAGTCGCCACATTCCGGCACCTGTTCGGGGAGGCTGGTACGGGAATTGAACCGTGTTGCTGGTCTGCCTTGGTCATCTTTAAAAGCCAGCGATTTAGCCCAGTGTGCTAAACCAGGTCATGCCTCACAAGCCTCATTGAATTCTTTGAGGATGTGACGAAACACATTGATGAAGGTCGGGCAGTGGATGTGGTGTATCTGGATTTCAGTGAGGCATTTGATAAGGTTCCCCATGGTAGGCTCATTCAGAAAGTTAGGGGTCATGGGTTACAGGGAAATTTGGCTGTCTGGATACAGAATTGGCTGGCCGAAAGAAGACAGCGAGTGGTAGTGGATGGCAAGTATTCCACCTGGAGGTCGGTGACCAGTGGTGTCCCACAAGGATCTGTTCTGGGACCTCTGCTCTTTGTGGTTTTTATAAATGACTTGGATGAGGAAGTGGAAGGTTGGGGAGGTGCAGATAGTGTTGAGGGTTGTTGCAGGTTACAACAGGACATTGACAGGATGCAGAGCTGGGCTGAGAAGTGGCAGATGGAGTTCAACCTTGATAAATGTGAAGTGATTCATTTTGGAAGGTCGAAATTGAATGCTGAATACAGAGTTAAAGGCAGGATTCTTGGAAGTGTGGAGGAACAGAGGGATCTTGGGGTCCATGTACATAGATCCCTCAAAATTGCCACCTAGGTTGATAGGGTTGTTAAGAAGGAACATGGTGTGTTGGCTTTCATTAACAGGGGGATTGAGTTTAAGAGCCGTGAGGTTTTGCTGCAACTTTATAAAACTCTAATTAGACCACACTTGGAATATTGTGTCCCGTTCTGGTCGCCTCATTATAGGAAGGATATGGATGCTTTGGAGAGGGTACAAAGGAGATTTACCAGGATGCTGCCTGGACTGGAGGGCATGTCTTATGAAGAAAGGTTGAGGGAGCTAGGGCTTTTCTCACTAGAGCGAAGAAGGCAGAGAGGTGACTTGTAGAGGTGTACAAGGTGATGAGAGGCATGAATAGAGTGGATAGCCAGAGACTTTTCCCCAGAGTGGAAATGTCTGTCACGAGGGGACATAATTTTAAGATGATTAGAGGAAAGTATAGGGGTGATGTCAGAGGTAGGTTCTTTACACAGAAAGTGGTGGATGTGTGGAATGCACTGCCAGCAGAGGTGGTGGAGTCAGAGTCATTCGGGACATTTAAGCGACTCTTAGACAAGCACATGGACAGCAGTAAATTGAAGGGGTGTAGGTTAGGTTGATCTTAGATTAGGATAAATGGCTGGCACAACATTGTGGGCTGAAGGGCCTATCCTGTGCTGTACTGTTCTATGTTCTATAGTGGTAAGCCGTGGCAGGAGAGCTGAAAGCCGTAGCAAGCTCCTCTTGCTCCATGTGAGAAACTGGGAACATTTCCAGGTGCCCAGGGCCACCATGTGTGCAGGAATTGTCTCCAGCTACAGCTCCTGAAAGCCTGAGTTTTGGATCTGGGGCTGTCATTGAGGACACTGTGGAACATCCATGGGGTGGAGAATGTCATGGAAAGCATGTATCGAGAGGTGGTCACACCGCAGGCTCAGACTTCACAGGCAGGAAGGGAATGGGTGACCACCAGGCAGAGCACGAGGGCTAGCATGCATTGCAGGAATATTCTGTGACCATTCCCCTGTAAAACAGATATACTGTTTTGGATACTGTTGATGGCAATGACCTCTCAAGGGAAAGGATCAACAGCCAAATTTATTGCACCACAGTTGGTTCTGCTGCAGAGGAGAGGAGTAAAACATATGGGAATGCAATAGTTACAGGGGATTCAATTGAAAGGGAAATAGATAGGTGTTTCCGTGGCCACAAGCAAGACACCAGGATGATATGTTGCCTCCCTGATGCTGGGGCCAAGGAGCGGTTACATGGCATTCTGGAGGGGGAGGGTGTATAGCCAGTGGTCAGGGTACACATTTGCATAAACAACATAGGTTTAAAAATAGAATGTGGTCCTAAAAGCAGAATATAGGGAATTAAGAAGTATGCTGAAAAGTAGGACTTCAAAGATCTCAGGATTACTACTACTGCCAAGAGGGAACGGAGAATCCTGCTACCGGTGAGGGTGCGCCAGGCAGGAAAACGGGGCTGGCAGGATGGAGAACTCCGCGCTGTATGTTTTCAAGAAGCAGTGAGATATAGCACTTGGGGTGAAGGAGATTAAAGGACATGGAGGGAAGGCAGGATTAGCCTATTGAATTGAATTTTCAACTATGATCATATTGAATGGCGCAGCAGGCTTGAAGGGCCAGGTGGCCTCTTCCTGTTCCTATTTTCTATGTTTCTAACAGGTTCTCAATGGCAATGGGAACTGTAGCAAGCAGTTCATCTCTTAGTGATGGCATGTGTGAAGGGTACGGTCATGCATGTCCAACAGTGGAAGGTAAAAGCTTGATTCAGGACTCTCAGTGCAAGTATTGATCAGACGTGAATTGGGACATTACGGACCATTTCCTCATTTGCTGTCCATCCATAGGTGCATTTGAGGAAATTGTGATGATCTGACTTGTTGAGAAACTGGAGTTTATCGAGTGTAAATCCACCCATAGTGCTCTGACGAAGATCATGGCACACACTTGACTCTGGGTAAGTGAAAACACAGTGGTTCCACCACAAGTCAAGATGATATGTGTCTTTGAGTGAGGTTTGAATGTCTGGCAACAGCTGACCAGGTACTCGCTGCTAGATGTGCTGTGTGATTTTCATAGCTGGTTAGATAAACCATCTCTGTATTAAGATGATACTGGCAACAAATGTATTCTGAATGAATCTGGCCATGTGTATCCAGGCCTGGTCCTCAGGATGTCTTCCATTGTTGGCCTCCTCCCTGATGGCATCATCATCTGAGGGACTGGGTCCCCATTGGCCTCCTCTTCTGCTTCCTTATTCTCTGATGAGATGGCTCCTACCCGCTCTCTGCCTACTTGATACAAATGCCTTCCACTATTATCAAGGGGCATGCATCAAACCAATACTATCCTTGACATCCTTGCAGGTGAATACTGGAGTGCTCCAGCCGAGCAATTGAGACATCTGGGGCAAAATTCTCCGGAAACGGCGCGATGTCCGCCGACTGACGCCCAAAACGACGCAAATCAGTCGGGCATCGCACCGCCGCAAAGGTGCGGAATGTTCCGCATCTTTGGGGGCCGAGCCCCAACCTTAAGGGGCTAGGCCCGAGCCGGACGAATTTCCGCCCTGCCAGCTGGCGGAAAAGGCCTTTGGTGCCCCGCCAGCTGGCACAGAAATGACATCTCCGGGCGGCGCATGTGCGGGAGCGTCAGCGGCCGCTGACGGCATTCCCGCGCATGCGCAGTGGAGGGAGTCTCTTCCGCCTCTGCCATGGTGGAAACCGTGGCGAAGGCGGAAGGGAAAGAGTGCCCCCACGGCACAGGCCCGCCCGCGGATCGGTGGGCCCCGATCGCGGGCCAGGCCACCGTGGGGGCACCCCCCGGGGCCAGATCGCCCGCGCCCCCCCCAGGACCCCAGAGCCCCCCCGCGCCGCCTTGTCCCACCGGTAAGGTAGGTGGTTTAATCTACGCCGGCGGGACAGGCATTTTAGCGGCGGGACTTCGGCCCATCCGGGCCGGAGAATCGCGGGGGGGGCCCGCCAACCGACGCGGCGCAATTCCCGCCCCCGCCGAATATCCGGTGGTGGAGAATTCGGCAACCGCCGGGGGCGGGATTCACGCCAGCCCCTGGCGATTCTTCGACCCGGCGGGGGGTCGGAGAATCTCGCCCCTGAACCGCATCTTTCACAAGCCAACAGCCCGCTCCATGATGGTCCTCAACTGTAAGTGGCTATTGCTGTAGTGATGTTAGGGCTCTGTCTCTAGGTGCTTGTGAATAAGCAGCCGTCTTCTTATTGGCTATTCTTTGTCTCCCAGTAGCCAGCCACAGACCTTGGTTTAGGATGAAAAGGTTGTGGCAGGCTGAATGCATCAGAATGAATGAGTCATGGAAGCTTCCAGGGAAACATGTGCATACGTGCAGGAAAGCCAAAATGTGAACACAGCTGACCTGAACATTGATAGCATGGAACTATTTTCTGTTCATGATCATCTCCAGCTGTTGTATTGGTGCCTAATTGTGATGTGTGTACAGACCATCACACCTTGAACTTGTGGTAAGCTGGCTATGGAGGCAAACTCCATTCCCCTCTGTGTATGCAACTCCACATCTGTTGCGAGGTTGATGTATTCCCTCATCAGAGCAAAGGGCGCTTTAGTGACAGAGGAGACGCATCAGTGGATGGCTGATTGTGAGATGCCACAGAGGTCTGTGCCAGATCCCTGGAGGGAGCCAGGTTCATAGAAATTGAGGGCTGCAGTGATCTTGACCACATCAATTGATCAGGACATGAGGTCTTCCTCCACCATGGTACTCGAACCATTTTTCTTGTAAATCGCAGCCTTTGCCTGCACTGTCTCTAGGTCATGTCAGGGAAACATATTCAACAGTATGCCTTTGCTGAGAGTGATATCCCCTCTTCCTCCCTGCTGCTTTCTCTGGTGCCTCTGCCACTGCCTGCCCAGGTGCCCTGCCTCTGAAGGCATGCTGCTACCACTGTCAGTTCGGCATCTCCCATATGTGGGAAGGTGCTCTGCCTATTTTTTCAAAGCTTCCTTCCTTTGCGATACGGTCTTCACCCAATGAACTTAGCAGTCTGTCCTGCCTCGCATTTGGCTGCCAGAAGCAGGTGAGAATTCAAAGGGGTCACACGAATCTACCCTTACGTTTTCATGCCCATCATCTCTCCTCACTGCCCTCCCAAATATGGTCTGCCATCAATCTCTATCTCTGAAGTAAGGCTTCAGTCTATAAAGGGTTATTTTTCAGAGCTCTCTACAAGGGATACACCTTAAATCAGGACTTCAGAAGCCCTTGGGCGGGATTCTCCGACCCCCCGCCGGGTCGGAGAATCGCCGGGGGGCGGGGGGTTGGTGTGAATCCCGCCCCACCGCTCCGACGCCAGCTGCCGAATTCTACGGCATCGGTTTTTGGGCGGGCCGGGGATGGTCGGGGGCCGTTGGCAGTGGCGCCCCCGACGATTCTCTGGGCCCCGATGAGCCGAGGGGCTGCCCGTTTCCGGCCAGTCCCACCGGCGTGGGTTAGACAAGGTCCATACCAGCTGGACCTGGCTTTGAGGGCGGCTTGTGGAGCCCTGGGGGGGCGTGGGGGGATCCGGCCCCAGCGGGGGGGGGCCATGGTGGCCTGCCCCGCGATCGGGGCCCACCGTTCTGCGGGCAGGCCTGTGCCATGGGGGCAATCTTTCCCTCCGCGCCGGCCTGTGTAAGGCTCCGCGATGGCCGGTGCAGAGAGGAAACCCCCTGCGCATGCGCAGGAATCACGTCAGCGATTCTGCGCACGCACCAGAACACGCTGGTGCTTGCGCAAGCGCCAACTCGCGCCAGCTGGCAGAGGCCCTTCGGCGCCTGTCGGCGCGGTTCTAACCACTCCAGCGCCGGCCTAGACCCCGGAAGTGCGAAGGATTCCGCACCTTCAGGCCGCCCGACACCGGAGTGGTTCACGCCACTCTTTGCCGACGGTACGGCCCGCCCCGCCGATTGCGGGAGAATCCCGCTCCTTATGTCTCCAACATGAATTCATGAAATGCCACACTGTGGCATAAGGCCTCTGCAGTTGTGAAAATTGGGCATGTTTGGAATGAATTTCAAATGGCCAGCAGATTTAAGTTTCATAGCCGTGTGATTCACACCCCATTTCCATCTCCCTGCGGGAAAAAAATGGCTTCAACCGGAATGGCGGTAGGATTTCCGCATTTGGGTCTCACCCATCATTTTTAAAGGAATCGGTTTGTCTGATGTGGAGAAGTAAAATTTCTGGAGCTACAACAATATAATACAGTAAGGGTTAGGTTTATGCATATGCATCTTCTGATTTATCTTCATACATTTCATTGCAGGTGATAAGGTTGAAGATCTTTCTCCATTCAGCTTGCCAATGCCTCAATGTCCTTAAGTCTTGCTGACCAATCTTTGATTGTGGATATAGACATGATATATATGATTAAAAACACAGGCATGAGAAGCGTTTGGGCTGTGGAGGAAAAACTTCAAGCAAATTGACTCATACTGAAATCTCTTAAGCATTGCAGGGTTCTGGAGGTATATTTTGGTAATGCTGAAAAGTATTGTTATTATCCCAGTTGATGTTTTAATTGGATAGGAAGATCCCAAAATGAAACCTGTCTCAAAAAGCCTTGGGCGAGATTCTCCGTCCCACCTCACCCATTTTCTTGTGCAGCGTGTCCCCGCCGGAAGCAGGATTCTCCATCCCAGCAGCCACCAATGGGGTTTCCCAATCTCAGAACACCCCCAGATGATTGTCACATGGTAGTTTCCAATCTCCATTCCCAAAAAACACACTTTAAAATCTTCTCTCATAATAATGCTTTCCCTTAACAGTTTGCATTCTGAAATCCAGACCAAGTTTCCTTATGATACATTTAAACAAAACTTCTGCTCTACTTCGAACAGCGAATCCACTTGAGAATTTCACACCAATCCTTTTAAGATTTCTTTGATCTTGACTGCTGTGCAAACTGTTCACAATTGTTTTAACTCTCGATTTCCGGACTGCATGGAAATGGCAACAGATGTTTGTTTTACCTTTGAAGGCTTTTGTCCCACATTTACTCTAGTTACTGTGATTGTTTCTTTAACACAGAACACTTTGTTTACTTTTCCTTGAACACTTCGGCACAATATCTTGGTCTCGGTTCCCTTAACTTCAGGCGTCCTAAACATTCTTCCTGTTCCAATTCCCTTGTTAGCTGGACTGTAACTTGTACTTCAGGAAGCCTTTCCCTTTGCAGCTCCCATCCAATCCAGTCTTTTTTCCTGGCAGAGCTGAGTCCTCAAGATCCTGTCTCCAATTGCCCACAAATTCATCTAAAACTAAAACTTAAAAGTTTTTTTAAATCCTTACAAAGGCCTCCAGATGCTGAGCAACCCCCAGATGTGTATGCCTTTTAGTAATTCTTCACACCATCTCTTAGCACAGCAGAAACATAATTGGAACTTAATCAACCTCTCCCCCCCCCCCCCCCCCCCCCCACCCCCCCAACATACAAACACCTTTGTTCAGCATGAATCTAACTATAAGTTTTACCCTTCCAGACACAGAAACATTGGGCGGGATTCTCCGACCCTCCGCCGGGTCGGAGAATCGGCGGGGGCTGCCGTGAATCCCGCCCCCGCCGGCCACCAAATTTTCTGGCACCGGAGATTTGGCGGGGGTGGGAATCTCGCTGCGCCGGTCGGCGGGCTCCCCCAGCGATTCTAACATCCCTCAACTCCTGGTATCATGATGTGTTGGGTGCTCTGGATCCGTGGAACACATACAGGCCACCAACACTTAAAAAAGTGCAACACTATTTTATTAAGTTAGAAACTGTTGAACATACTTTCACTGTGGGTTAACACGATGTTAGATTAAACTAAAGATGTATGCCTGTCCGAAACAGTCTATGCACTCATCACATGGTGAGGATCTGTGCTATAAGCTGTAAGCTCTGTCCTTGTAGGAGGCTGTATCCCGAATGAGCGGGAACTCTGATGCCCCCAGTCTTTATAGTGAGTGTGCTCTAACTTGTGATTGGCTGCGGTGTTGTGTATGTTGATTGGTCTTGCTGTGCGTCCATCAGTGTGTGTGTGTCTGCACAATGATATACTGGTGTATATTATGACAATTGATGGCTAAATGCCACTGCCCCACCCCTCTCCCTGCCCCCGCAATTGATGAATACACACACCCATCTGTCACTCTGTCTGGTTTGTGCCTGTGGCCCACGTAGAACTGCAGCATGAACTGTGTAATTCAATCAGCATTGGACCACTGAGATAAACAAATTCACAAGATTGGTTGTTAAATGGATTAACACAATGGAGTGTGCTTCTAATTTTAGTCTCTGTATACTTGTCAAGCCAGATGTTCTATAGATTATCTTATCCTCAACCTACCTCTCAAGTCGGCCCAAATTCCACTCCTCAGCAAGTTCCATCCTTATTGCACAAGATCTTCTTGTTTCTTTCCAAAGAGCAATATATCTAAAGCTAGGATTAAAAAACGAAAATATAGTACATTGACAACTACTGCTAGGGGCTGGTTTAGCAGAGTGGGCTAAACAGCTGGCTTGTAATGCAAAACAATGCCAGCAGCGCGGGTTCAATTCCTGTACCGGCCTCCCTGAACATGCGCCGGAATGTGGCGACAAGGGGCTTTTCACAGTAACTTAATTGAAGCCTACTTGTGCCAATAAGCAATTATTATTATTATTAATAAAACAATATTGATCTGAGAGAATTATCATCCCACTCACCAATTCAGCTCTGGTGTATTATTGAGTCTGACCTCTTGATTGTTTCTTGCTTTGTGTAACAGGTGACCCTGCCACAGATCCCCCATTTATTTTGTTGTGGATTTGAGACCCTGCCACATATCCTTTATTTATTTTGTTGCGGAGGTGAATACTTTGAGCAGTTTCCTCCAGATGTGCTTGGATCTTCCCCTGCACAATTTAACCCTCAAGAGCTAGCCCACATTCAAAGTAAAACAAGACAATTAGATTATCATTTCCAGTTTACAAAACAGTCACTTCATTCAAGACAGATACAAAATACAAATCCGTGCTTCAACCCTCACCAAGTTCTGTCGCAACTGAACAGAAAACAAACAAATGTGTTGTAGCACACAAAGACTCACGAGAGACGAATAGAGATGAAGTCGATGAGGCTTTATTAAGCGTGACTTGTTCCCCGCAGTTCAGTAACAGACTGGCCTGCGGGGGAGAACTCCTGGTTCTTATACTCCGCCTTCAGGGCAGAGCTAGAGGTCAACAGCCAACCAGGACCCGGGATCTGTCAGCCAATGACATCACGGCTTCACAGTCCCACATGACCCCTAATGCATACTACCACATTCACCCCTTGTTAAAAATGAACCCGACGGGGTGGTGCTTTGCATGGTGCTAGAGGTTTACAAGGCTGGTCCTGGGAGGAAAAACTTTTGCATGTCATCACAGTATGTACAGGTTTTTTTTTTGTTTTGAACTATTTACAGTATTCGTAAGAGGGAAAAAGGGGAAAAAAAATTCTCGTCAAAGTCCGCAACATTCTAGTGTTACACCGATGCCACAAGTCGGTCGGGCGGTCTGGTCGTCCTTGTCGATCGCCTCAGCGAGAATAAAGGCGGAGTATAAGTGGTGGTGGTGCTTGTTCCAGTGTTGTCGCCTCCGGGAACTTTACGGTTTCTGCTTCAGCTTCACTTCTGGTCGGACCTGGGAGGAGGACCGATCCTCCCGGGAAGGGGGCTGTCGCGGGGTGCGCAGGTGGCAGGGAGGGGGTGATTGGTGTCGGGGGGGGTGCGTGTTGCCGGCAGGCGCCAGATCTCGCAGGGAGACCATGTCCTGTCGGCCGTCGGGGTACTCCACGTAGGCGTACTGCGGGTTCGCGTGGAGGAGGTGAACCCTCTCGACCAACGGGTCCGACTTGTGCGCCCGCACAAGTTTCCGGAGCAAGATGGGTCCTGGGGATGCCAGCCAGGTCGGCAGCGACGTTCCAGAGGAGGACTTCCTGGGGAAGACAAGGAGGCGCTCATGAGGCGTTTGGTTAGTAGTGGTACACAGTAGCGACCGGATGGAGTGGAGGGCGTCCGGGAGGACCTCCTGCCACCGTGAAACTGGGAGATCCCTGGACCGTAGGGCCAGTAGGACGGTCTTCCAGACCGTGCCGTTCTCCCTCTCTACTTGCCCGTTCCCCCGGGGGTTGTAGCTGGTCGTCCTGCTCGAGGCTATACCCTTGCTGAGCAGGAACTGGCGCAGCTCGTCACTCATGAAGGAGGACCCCTGTCGCTATGGACGTATGCGGGGCAACCGAACAGTGTGAATATGGTGTTCAGGGCTTTAGTGACTGTGGCCGCTGTCATGTCAGGGCAGGGGATGGCGAAGGGGAAACGGGAGTACTCGTCCACCATGTTCAGGAAGTACGTGTTGCGGTCGGTGGAGGGGAGGGGCCCTTTGAAATCCAGACTGAGGCGTTCAAAGGGACGGGAGGCCTTGATCAGGTGCGCACTATCTGGCCTGAAAAAATGCGGTTTGCACTCTGCGCAGATGTGGCAGTTCCTTGTGACTGTACGGACCTCCTCCACGGAGTAGGGGAGGTTGCGGGACTTTATAAAATGGTAGAACCGAGTGACCCCCGGGTGGCAGAGGTCCTCGTGGAGGATTTGGAGATGGTTAATTTGTGCGTTGGCACATGTGCCGCGGGATAGGGCATCGGACGGCTCGTTCAGCTTTCCGGGACGGTACAAGATCTCATAGTTGAAGGTGGAGAGTTCGATCCTCCACCTTAAGATCTTGTCATTTTTAATTTTGCCCCGCTGTGCATTATCGAACATGAAAGCTACTGACCGTTGGTCAGTGAGAAGAGTGAATCTCCTGCCGGCCAGGTAATGCCTCCAATGTCGCACAGCTTCCACTATGGCTTGGGCTTCCTTTTCCACTGAGGAGTGGCAGATTTCTGAGGCGTGGAGGGTTCGGGAGAAAAAGGCCACGGGTCTGCCCGCTTGGTTAAGGGTGGCCGCGAGAGCTACATCGGAGGCGTCGCTCTCGACCTGGAAGGGGAGGGACTCGTCGATGGCGTGCATCGTGGCCTTTGCGATATCCGCTTTGATGCGGCTGAAGGCTCTGTCGACAGAGGGAAGGTCGTGGTCTGTATTAGGGGGCGGGCCTTGTCTGGGTACTGGGGGACCCACTGGGTGTAATATGAAAAGAACCCCAGGCAGCGTTTTAGGGCTTTTGAGCAGTGAGGGAGGGGAAATTCCAGGAGGGGGCGCATACGTTCGGGGTCGGGGCCTATTATCCCATTGCGCACTACATATCCCAAGATGGCTAGCCGGTTTGTGCTAAAAACGCACTTGTCCTCGTTGTATGTGAGGTTCAAGGCTTTAGCGGTCTGGAGGAATTTTTGGAGGTTGGCGTCGTGGTCCTGCTGATCGTGGCCGCAGATGGTTACATTGTTGAGATACGGGAACGTGGCCTGCAACCCGTGTTGAACAACCATTCGGTCCACCTCTCGTTGGAAGACCGAGACCCCGTTTGTGACGCCAAATGGGACCCTTCGGAAGTGGTATAATCGCCCGTCTGCCTCGAAGGCTGTGTACTTGCGGTCACTTGGGCGGATGGGGAGCTGATGGTAGGCGGATTTGAGGTCCACGGTGGAGAAGACCTTATATTGGGCAATCCGATTGACCATGTCGGATATGCGGGGGAGAGGGTACGCATCGAGCTGTGTGTACCTGTTGATGGTCTGGCTATAGTCTATGACCATCCTTTGCTTCTCCCCTGTCTTTACTACTACCACCTGTGCTCTCCAGGGACTATTGCTGGCCTGGATTATGCCTTCCTTCAGTAGCCGCTGGACTTCGGACCGAATGAATGTCCGGTCCTGGGCCCTGTACCGTCTGCTCCTAGTGGCGACGGGTTTGCAATCCGGGGTGAGGTTTGCAAACAAGGATGGGGGCTCAACCTTGACGGTTGCGAGGCCGCAGATAGTGAGTGGGGGTATTGGGCCGCCGAATTTGAAAGTTAGGCTCTGCAGGTTGCACTGGAAGTCTAATCCCAGTAATGTGGGCGCGCAGAGTTGGGGAAGGACGTAGAGCCTGTCGTTTTTAAACTCCCTCCCTTGCACCGTTAGGGTCACTATGCAGAAGCCTTTGATCTGTACGGAGTGGGATCCTGCAGCTAGGGAAATCTTTTGCGCGCTGGGACGGATGGTCAAAAAACAGCGACTTACCGTGTCGGGGTGGATGAAGCTTTCTGTGCTCCCGGAGTCGACCAGGCATGGTGTCTCATGCCCGTTGATCAGCACCGTTGTTGTCGCCGTCTGGAGCGTCCAGGGCCGTGCTTGGTCCAGCGTCATTGAGGCCAGACGTGGTCGTAGTGCTTCAGCGTCTGCCTCGAACCCCGTTGAGCCGTCGATGCTGGGGTCCATTGTTGCCGTCCAAGATGGCGGCGGGGGTGAACAAAATGGCCGCCCCCATGCATCGCACATGGCTGGGGGGTCACAAGATGGCGACGGGGTGGACAAAATGGCCGCCCCCATGCGTCGCACAGGGCTGGGGGGTCCCAAGATGGCGGCGCCTCTCCTCCCCTCGTGGTGGCCGGGACCCAAAATGGCGGCGCCTGCGGGTCGCACATGGGGCGCTGGGGGGGTTGGGGAGCGTTTGAAACGCGCAGGACTCCTTCTTCTCCTGGGAAAGCGGCGACCTCCCGGGACCGGCACACAGCCGCGAAATGGCCCTTTTTCCCGCAGCTCTTGCAAATCGCTGCGCGGGCCGGGCAGCGCTGCCGGGGGTGTTTCGCCTGGCCGCAGAAATAGCAGCGGGCCCCCCCGGGACGACTTGGCGTCTGAACCGCGCAAGCCTGTGGGGGTGGGGGGGGGTTTGTCGCGACGGGGGTCCACAGAGCCCAAGGGGCTGCCGCGCGGTCGGGGCCGTAGGCGCGGGCGTTTCGCGCGGCCACATCTAGGGAGGCTGCAAGGGCCCGTGCCTCTGAGAGTCCTAGCGACTCTTTTTC
Source organism: Scyliorhinus torazame (assembly GCF_047496885.1). Lineage (NCBI taxonomy): Eukaryota > Metazoa > Chordata > Chondrichthyes > Carcharhiniformes > Scyliorhinidae > Scyliorhinus > Scyliorhinus torazame. Next base: position 200,801,753 of record NC_092714.1, read on the forward strand.
TAAAAGTCTTTGGCGGATTTGGGGAGAGTTCATACCTGCCACAAAAGCATCGCGAATTAACATGTCCGTGTGTTCAATCGCGTTTACCGGTGGGTAGCTGCAGGCCCGTCCCAAAATTAGCAGCGCGGCGTAGAATTCGTCTAGCGATTCTCCGGGAGTTTGCCGTCTCATTGCGAGTTGGTAGCGTGCGTAGATCTGGTTCAGTGGGCGAACATAGATGCTCTTTAGTGCTGCGAACGCCGTCTGGAAATCCTCTGCATCTTCGACGAGAGGGAAAATTTCCGGGCTTACCCTCGAGTGCAGGACCTGTAGTTTCTGGTCTTCTGTGACCCGGCCGGGGGCTGTTCGGAGGTATGCTTCGAAACAAGTCTGCCAGCGTTTAAAAACTGCTGCTGAGTTCACTGCGTGGGGGCTGATCCTCAGGCATTCCGGGATGATCCTGAGCTCCATAGTCCTTTAAGCACGCTTAATAAATTGTAGCGCACAAAGACTCACGAGAGACGAATAGAGATGAAGTCGATGAGGCTTTATTAAGCGTGACTTGTTCCCCGCAGTTCAGTAACAGACTGGCCCGAGGGGGAGAACTCCTGGTTCTTATACTCCACCTTCAGGGCGGAGCTAGAGGTCAACAGCCAACCAGGACCCGGGATCTGTCAGCCAATGACATCACGGCTTCACAGTCCCACATGACCCCTAATGCATACTACCACATGTGTTAATTTACAATTTAAATTATTTGATGAAGAAACTAATAATGCACAAAATAAAAAGACTCAGCCTTCTGCAAAGATTTAACTTAAGTAAAATGGCCAAGCTCAGTGCACTAGTACAATTGAAAAGAGTTACTAAATATATAGTGTATACGTTGCACAATCATTATGTTTCTCATGGGAAAATATAATCAACATGTCTTCCACAGTGCAGAAAATTAATACCTATTGAAATGAACTCACGTCAGTTGAATCGGCAGCATCTTTAATTGTCAGCTGAAGTAGATGGGCATACAAATACTTATTCATTTCACTTGTTTACATTTATAATATATATGCACAGTGTGCATCACTGACAAAATATACAAGTAATAGTGGCAATTATACCTAATAAATGGTCATATTTGCTCTATTCCCAACTTGTTCCAGCACTAATCAAAAGTATTTATCTATATTCCAAAGCAATTAAATTAACTGCTATCTTATCCCTTTGTGGTCATTGCATCAAAGCAATTATGTTTATTAATGATTATCAAACATTTTTAAAAAAATGAAAACCTGTGTGTACTTATTACATAACGCAGACACGAGCCCTGGCAAAACCTGAACTGACATACTGGAAAGGTGCCTTAAACACTTGTGGTGCCTCAGGCAATACTGTGGGAGCTTCTTGTATAATCAAGAGGGTTTATTGAGGCACAGATCTTTACTCTACGACTGAAGGGTCCACACAGCCTGAGCCTCTGCTCTCAGGTCCCTATGCCTTTTCCCTATTGTTCAGGGTTCACATGCCCGTGCAGGATAGACGCTAAGTCAGTCACATGGACTGGAAAAGATCACCTCTTAAAGGAGCCACACACTTCCCCTTTACAGTCCCTCAGTAACTTTTATACAACATGCAGTTAGCTATGTACAAGAAAAAATTGAGACAATATGAAAAGGAAGTCCAGTCACTGAGTTAATCAGTCAGTGGGAGATTCTTAGGCTTGGTGGACTGCCTCAGTTCCCCCACTGGTTCCTCCACCAATGGGGTAATATTATTGTCATCACTAGCAGGAGGCTGCTACGAGGACTCGACCAGTGCTTCATAGGTGCCCCCTTCTCCAGCTCCATTGGGTTACGAGGTTGGGGTGAAAGTGAGGGCTTAAGTGGGTCAGTGCAGATGCGATGGGCTGAATGGCCTCCTTCTGCACTGTATGTTCTATGTTCTATCAGGAGTCATCAACGAGGTCTCTACATAACTCCCTCGTTCCGGGTATACTGGTGAAGCACTAGAGATGACTGCTTGTTCCACCTGTTCAGCCGATGAGATTGTGTCCTCTCGGTTCCTTACATTGTCTATTTGCTTCCACGCTCGTCTGCCTTATAAGTCCACCATGTATGAGACCGGACAAGACATTGCCACAATTCTGCCAGGTAATCACAGGGGACCAGATGCAAAGTTTCTTAAATGGACCAGGTGGCCAATTTTAAATGACCTGTTTCCTTTTACTGAATCGTGCTGCTTCTTTCGGGAGGCCTGTTGTGCTTCCACCCTCTCCCCCCAAAAATAAATTGGGGAAAACGAGGTCTAAGCGAGTTCAGATGCGATGACCCATTAATAGCTCCTCCGATGTACTCCAGTGGTGGCATAGGGGGGTAGTATTTTACGAGAGAAGGAAGTTGGCCAACTCGAAGCATAATGGTCTGTTAGGTTGTTTCCTCATTGCAGACTTAAACGTCTGAACTGTTCTCTCTGTTAACCCCTTCGAGGCCGGGTGGTAACGGGCTATTTGAATGTGGTGAATGCCGTTTGTTTTGATGAAATGCTGAAACTCCTCTCTGGTAAACGCAGTGACATTGTCAGACACCATTACATCGGGAAGGCCATGATAGCAAAGGTGCAATGCGAGTGTCAAGGGTGGTTGCTGAGGTTTTCGGCCCCAGCTCCTGAACATCCAATCACTTGGAGTGGGCGTCAACTAGTGCCAGGTAAATTCTTCCCAGGAAAGGGCCTGCAAAACCAATATGAAACCCTGCCCACGAACGACCAGGCCATTCCCATGTTTGCAGGTAGGTCATGGGCGGCAATGTTTGTTGTGCCTGATAGAGATCACACCGCTGCACTCGGTGCTCAATACTCTTATCAATGCTGGGCCGCCATATGTAGCTCCTGGGCCAACATTTTCATCTGTGTTTGGCCAGGGTAAACTCCTGCAGAAGTGGCTCTCTTTCTGGGGATGGTGCCACCACCCAGGAATCTCAAAATAAAACTCTGTCCTCATAACTGAGTTCAGCTTTTCTGATGAAGTAGGGCTTAAGCTCAGCTGACTGTTCATGGTGCCATCTGATCAGGGCCAATCGCTTCACCTTCAAAAAGACTGGATCATGTTGAGTCCAGTTCTTGTTGTGGGCCAAAGCGACCGGCAGTGTGTCCAAAAAGGCTGGTTTAGCATAGTGTTGGCTGGTTTAGCACAGGGCTAAATCGCTGGCTTTGAAAGCAGACCGAGGCAGGCCAGCAGCACGGTTCAATTCCCGTACCAGCTTCCCCGAACAGACGCCGGAATGTGGCGACTAGGGGCTTTTCACAGTAACTTCATTTGAAGCCTACTTATGACAATAAGCGATTTTCATTTCATTTTCATTTCAAAAAGGTTAACACCGGGACAGCCCTAGGAGGAGGTTTCTGATTTTGGGGAAGTGGAAGCCAACTCAGGGCTTTGGTGTTTGAGACCTGCATCTTCGGCCAATGCTGGAAACTGTTCCAGACCACCAACAACAAAGCCCACCGCTGTGCCCTGGCGGAAGCGATTGGAGGAATTGGTTTGTCCTCACGAGGAGTCCCAGCAGTGGTTTGTGGTCTGTTTTAATGGGGAATTGACGGCCGGACACGTTCTGGTGGAATTACTTGACACTGTAAATTACAGCAAGGCCTTCTTTTTTCAATCTGTACATACTGCCGTTCTGTGTTGGAGAGAGTTCAGGGGGTGAAAGCCATGGGTCTCTCTGAGTTGTCCTCCATCCTATGGGACAGGACCACTCCTGTACCATAAAGCGAAGCGTCAAAGGACAAGATGATTTGTTTGCTTGTCTCGAAATGGACCAACAAGATGGATGACTGTTTAAAATGGTATAAAGTCTGTACTTATGTTTCTTCCCAATGGCAGTGCTGGTGCTCTTGAAAAGGAAGTGCAGTGGCACTAATGTAGTTGCCAAATTGGGGTTGAAATGACTACAGTAATTTAGCAACACTAAAAATAATTTCAGCTCTGTGATGTTTTTTGACACAGGGGCCACTTTTAGGGCCCTCACCTTATCCTCAAGAGGGTGCAAGCTTTTGAGTCCACTTTGAATCCTAAGTATGTGACGTTGCTGGCCTTCTCTCATTTCAATCTGATGCCAGCATCTCTGAATCTTCTTAGAACTTCTTCTAAGCTGGTTAGGTGCTCACGGTGTGTCGATTCTGTCACTCAAATGTCATCTAGGTAAACTACAATCTTTGGGATGCCTCGGAGTACATTTTCCATCGTGCATTGAAATATTGTCCAGGCCAGAAAAGATACAGTGGCAGAATGAATGGCACGGTGGCAAGTGGCAAGCACTGGTACCTCACAGCGCCAGGGACTCGGGTTCAATTCCGGCCTTGGGTCACTCTCTGTGTGGTATTTTCCCCGTGTCTGTGTGGGTTTCCTCCAGGTGCTCTAGTTTCCTCCCACAGTCCAAAGAAGTGCAGGTTAGGTATATTGGTCATGCTAAATTGCTCCTTAGGTTATGTGGGGTTACGTTGATCGGGCGGGCAGTGGGCATAGTTAGGGTGCTCTTTCACACAAAGGGTCACCTGGACTCGAAATAGGAGCTCTTTTCTCTCCCTAGAGATGCTGCCAGACCTGTTGAGATTTTCCAGAATTTTCTCTTTGGTTTCAGATTCCAGCATCTGCAGGAATTTGCTTTCATCACATCCTGGTGTGTGTTGGGACTGGCTAATGGATATTTGCTGAGACATAGCTGTGTCGGAACAATAATTGGTTCATTGGATGAACAGAACTATATAGAGATAGTCAAAGACGAGGTGTACTCAGTCTAAGCCATGAGCGTTCTGCTCTCTCGACTCTTGGTCATGTGTGTCTTACATCATCATGTGTGTGGTACTGTTTCTCCAATCTCACACATTCACCCTTCCAACCCTGAACACCCTTATGCTACACATCCCAGTATTTAAAGTATTTCAGCCATGGCATCATTTTGCCAATGCTCACTCAATTTGAGCCACCCTCACAATCCAGCCAGAATGAAGCACTGGTGAATATGAGTGAATTTGAGAATTGGTTTTGCCCTAAAACAATTTTATTACAGATCAATGAATAAAGAAAGTTCAAAGGTCTTATTCAAATAGGGACTGCATGACATAGGGTGAACCCTGCCAGGGCTAAGTGTCAGAGAATGGGCCTGTTGCAGAGCAGAGCTCCTGTTAGCCACATGCTCATACGGGTGTGCTACATGGGCCTCAATTGTATTTTGCCAATCAGCTGTGGAGGCGTAATGCAAGTTTTAGGGACAGCACCTCATCTCTTGGTTAGCCACTTTGCAGCATGAGTTCAAAAAGTTCAGACCGTAACCCCATTTTGTTTCCTTTTCTTTACATGTTTTGATTTTTCTCTTATGTTTGCTTTCAGGCAGCACACTTGCTCTCAGCATATATTTTGTTTCTTTTCTTGCCCAATAACCATTCCTTTTGGCCCCATTTAGATTAACACGTCTGTCACCTCAACCGGTCACAGATCTTCCTTTTGTCCTTGTCCCACCCATCCCTTGCTCAAACGTTCCATCTCTAACTTTTCCAGTACCTTTATTTTAGAGTACCCAATTATTATTTATTTATTTCCCCCCTTTTTTCCCCAATTAAGTGGCAATTTAGCATGGCCAATCCACCTAACCTGCACACCTTTGGGTTGTGGGGTGAAACCCACACAGACACTGGGAGAATGTGCAAACTTCACCCTGGTGACACAGGGCCGGGATTCGAACACGGGTCCTCAGCGCCGTAGTCCCAGTGCAAACCACTGCGCCACGTGCCGCCCGACTTTCCCAGTTCTGACGAAAAGTCACATCCCATGAAAGAATAAAAAAACAATGGCCTGAAGCATTAGTTCTGTTTTTCTCTCCCAACAGATGCTGCCTGACCTGCTGAGTTACTTCCCGCATTTGCTGTTCTTATTACTGACCATTTTACATGAGGTTTGGACATATCGCACTTAAAGGGGGACAGGCCAAATAATAGCATCTCCAGTTAAGTATTGTTTCTTTCGCACTTTCCGATTCTGTGCAAGTAATTTCTGCAAACGGTAAATAATTTCCTTCATTATTGGAAGCGCTAGGTTTGATAGCCAAACCAGAGCACACTAACAATCATAATGAACATCATGATATGTTTTTCCATGTACTCATTACTGATGATAAGTTTGTCATTTAAGTCTGAGATTGTCACATGCAGAATGGCAGCCATTTTATGACAGGACCTTTTGCTTGCTATATAAAATTTACCCCTAAATTGATGTGATGTTTTATATAACTTTCCCTTTGCTACTTGATTGAAACTTTTAAGGTCTATTTGCAATTGTTTTTTTTTGCTCGTCTGTTGAAACTGGGAAATGATCTTAATTGAGCAAAGCATAATAATCTTGTAATATTTGCAGGTCATTTTTGAGTTGTGGGCATTAATCTATTTTCTAACCAACTTAAACTGCAATTGTGAATTGGATCTAATTAGCATATTCTAATGTAAATTTCCCTGCAATACACTCAGTTTTGGAAAGAGAGGAGATACTGTATTTTGATTAATAGGTAGCTATCCAATTAATTTAATTTGTACATTCAAGTTCAACCAATTAGCACACTTCATTAATATGCTACTGTTATTGAAATAATGGTTATGTACTGCAAAATGTGTAACACGAGTAATTATCTTCTTGAGATATGGGGGAAATTAGCATACCATGCAGCAACAAATCTGATCTAATGGCTTAACTTATTAATAAATTTCTCACTAATGATGTAAAAAGTTTCACAACATTAACTGTTGTTGAGCTGTTGGGGAATGGGTAAAACAAACAACAATGATGTTGAGACCTCCTTTACTAACACCCCCTCCCTCTGAATAAGTTACTTTATACAAGCAAAAGAAAATATTAATCAGGTTTTGTTGTAAAATCCTCAGTGGAGATCTAACTATAATCCATCGTACCTCTTTGGTGAATGTTTACATATCTTGGTGCATTTTCTTATAATTCTTTTGAAGAGCACAATGCATTCTTAATAAACTGTAATTGTTGAGTTAATCTGTTATTTGGTGAACTTATTAATAACATGGTAAGGCTATTTGTTTCATCTTTCCTTGAATGACCAGATATATTAATGATGCTGACAGTGCTTTTATACTGGGCTGCATTCTTTCTCCCCCAGCCGCGTGTTTCTCAATGGTGTGCCACTCGCTGGCAGCGGGATTTTATATTCCCGCTGCTTGTCAATGGGATTTCCCATTGAAGCCACTCCATGCCACCAGGAAATCCACGGGCATGGTTGTACTGCCGGCAGGAAAAGTGAATCCCAACGGCTGGAGAGTTACCATCTCTAGGTCTTCAGGTACCTTGCCCAAAGATACTTGGCAAGCTGTTGCAATGGTTTTCAATGACTTCTGCAGTTTCTAGCTGACCAAGAGACTCTTCCGCACTTACCAGCTGCCATAGGCATATTGGCAGGATTTGCAAGTTAATAATCAACATGTTTGGCCATATAATGAAAACACCTTCCGTGGCTATCACGTCCTGGTTGACACACAAACTCAAGTTTCTGGCCCAAGGTTAGGGAGGCTACCACTACATCACAAGACCTCATTACTGTTATATTGCCACACATGGTTATAAAAAAGTAACAATAGAAATTGAAAGTTGGATTGTGTGTGATCCTCTCAAACTACCTTACAGATTTTGAATTGTCGCTGTATAAAAATTAACTCCTGTAAAATGTTAAACTTTATTTTAAAAATACTGAGGGTTCTCATGAATTTAATACATTTCAAATGTTTTAATAGAGTTACATAGGCTTCAGTACTGTCTCAAACAGTGGGTGGGAAAAGAGAAATTGCAATTTAAGGTTAGGAAACTCGGAAGGACAGATTTCCTCAGTTCCTGCTAAATTTAACGGCAGGACCTGCTTAACCTTTTTTGCTTCCTGATGCCAACCACAGCTAACCGTATTGTCAGGTGGGTAGACCTTTACCACTTATCCACGGACTGGGAGCAGAGAGGAGGGAAACGGTATCGGAGGCTTAGGGGGAAGATCAGAGGCATCATGGGAAACGGAAGGAGATTGAAAAGGTTGAGCAAGGAGATATCGAATGGGGAGGGAGTGGGAGAATCAGGTAAACTGGCTTTTGCTGTCCTCACGTGTCTTGGGAAGCCCAGAAAGCCATGATAAAATTTAAAATGGTTGTCAACTCTGAGGCAGCCAGCATAATTATAATATTTGACTTATCAGTTTGCCTCTCTGAGCAGGTTAGCTGTCCACCCATCTCCATTCCAACCAGAAATGAGATTGGATTTGGTTTTCAGTTCCTTTGCATCTGACCAACCCCATCTATTTTTTTTGATTAAAATCCTCCACAGTGTCTATGTAGGTCTATCGACCAAACTGCTCTCCACCGGTGTTTATGTGCTATGCAAGACTCTCTAAATCTTCATCTAACCCTGTCAGCATACCCTTCTATTCCTTTCTCTCGCTCATCTATTTTGCTAGATTCCCTGTCAATGCATCTATCTCATTCACCTGAGCAAGTCCTTGTGGAAGCCAGTCCAAAAACCAAAAATAAAAACATTGGATCAGGAGAAGGCTATTTTGTCCTTCTGGCCAGCCCTACCATTCAATAAAATCACAGTTGTTCTGGGGTGGCCTTAACTTCACTTTCTTGTCTGTCCCGCATAACCCTTAATGCCCTTGTCAATCCAAAGTCTGTACGCCTCAACCTTAAATGCATTCAATGATCATGCTTCCATCACTGTCTGGGGAAGACATCACAGACTTAGGGGGCGGGATTCTCCCATGCTGCGCCGTATGGGAGAATCACCGTTCGCGTCATTTTTTTCCCACGGCGCCGGTCTGACGCCGGCAGGCGATTCTCCGAGGAGCGGAAAATCGGCGCCATTTGCGCCGGCGCGTTTGGCGAGGCACCTGTCGCGGACCGCCGATTCTCCGCCTTGATGGGCCGAGCGGCTGCGTGGAAACGGCAGAGTCCCACCGGCGTCGTCCACACCTGCTCGCAGCCGGCGGGAACTTTGCACGTAGGGTCGGAGGGCAGCCTGTGGGGGCGGGGGGGGGGGGTGGAAGAGGCGCTCTTTCACCGGGGACGGGGTCTTCGATGGGGTTTGGCCCGCGATCAGGGCCCACCGATCGGCGGGCCGGCATCTCCGGCCCCGGCCCAATTTTATTACGTGGCCGGCCCCTGAACCCCCACGCCATGTTGCGTCGGTGCCGGCGCATTGAAGAAGTCCCCCAGGCATTTACGGGATGGCGCGGCCCAACTGCGCATGCGCGGGTTGGCGTCGCCCCTAGTGCGTGCCAGGAAGTGAGGCTGGAGGCGTGAACTGCTCCAGTGCCGTGCTGGCCCCCTATGGGGGCCAGAATCGCTCATGCCCATGCCCGTTTCACGCCATTGTGAAACGCAACGGCATTCACGACGGCACGGCCACTCTGTCCCGCGAACGGAGAATCGCGCCCAGGAACATTAGAGAAAAAATTGTCACCTCCATCTTAAATGGTCAACCCTTTTATTTAGAAACTGTGCCCCCCGTTCTAGATTTCTTCATTAGGGGAAACACCCTTCCAGCATCTACCCTGTCATGTCAAACACTCTGAGAATCTTAATGTTTCAGTGAGATTATCTCTCATTCTTCTAAAGCGCAGTGAGTAAAGGCCCAATCTTCTCAACCTTTCCTCATATTCCTTATCCCAGGAATCAGTGCAGTGACCCTTCTCTGAGCTGCTTCTAATAGAAGCATATGCTTCCTTTAGCAATATGACAAAATTGCATACAGAACTCAAAGTGGTTTTGCCAAGGCCCTGCACAACTGTAGCAAGATTTACCTACTTCTATACTTCAAGCCCCTTGAAATAATTACCTTGCATGCTGACATTTTGTGATTCTTGTACAAGGACACCCAGATCCCTCTGCATCACAGAATTCTACATTCTCTCTACATTTAAATAATATTCCACTTATCTATTCTTTATGTAAAATTGGACATCCTGAATTTTCCCACATTAAGCTCTATCTGCCAGTTTTTTGGCCACTCACTTAATGTGTCTATATCCCTTGACAGACTCTCTGCATGTTCCTTGAAACTTGCTTTCCTCCCAATCTTTGTATTGTGAACAAATTTGGCTACAACACAGTTAGTTTCTTCAATTCAGTGTCTCCAACACTGATCCTAATTACAGTTTGCTATTCTTAAAATAACACATTTATCCCAACTCTCTGTTTCCTATTAGTTAGCCAATCCTCTATTCACGTTAATATATCACCCTCAATTCTGTGCGTTCTTATGTTCTGTAGTAATCTTGGGCGGGATTCTCCGACCCCCCCGGCGGGTCGGATAATCGCCGGGGGGTGGCGTGAATCCCGCCCCCGCCGGCTGCCGAATTCTCCAGCAGGAATCACGGCGTGCTGGTCAGCGATTCTCCGGCCCACGATGGGCCGAGTGGTCGCCCGTTTTCGGGCAGTCCCGCCGGCGTATATTACACTAGGTATTTGCTGGCGGGACCTGGCTGCGCAGGCGGCCTCTATGGTCCACGGGGGGGCGCGGGGGGATCTGGCCCCGGGAGGTGCCCCCACGGTGGCCTGCCCCGCGATCGGGGCCCACCGATCTGCGGGCGGGCCTGTGCCGTGGGGGCACTCTATTCTTCCGTGTCAGCCGCTGTGGTCCTCCGCGATGGCCGACGCAGAAATTACCCCCCTGCGCATGCGCTGGGATGACGCCAGCACACGCTGGCGCTCCCACGCATGCGCCAACTCACGCCGGCCGGTGGAGGCCCCTCGGCGCCGGCTGGTGTGGCGCCAAGCCCCTTCACCGCCAGCCTTTGGCCCGACGCCGGAGTGGTTCACGCCTGTCTTTCATGCCGGAGTTGCCCGCCCCGCCGATTCCCACAGAATCCCGCCCCTTTTATGTGGCACCTCATCATATGCCTTTTGGAATTACAAATACACTACATCCAATAGTTTCCCTTTGCTCAGGCTGCTTGTTAAATCCTCAAAGTACTACGAAAAAAATAGTCAAAAATGGGGCGGGATTCTCTCAGCCCGCGCCGATTCGGAGAATCTTCATTCCCGACGGTATTTCACGCGACGCCGGTCCAACACTGTTTTGCGATTCTGCCAACAAATGAAACCGGTGTAGACATGCTCGCCGCTGAGCGGCCCGGAGAATTGCCAGAAGGGGTCCCCGCTGATTCTGTGGCCCGAATGGGCCGAAGCCCAGACCGCATGACCCCAGGTCACGTTCTAACCTGCTTTTAGAAATCGTGAGACATTCGTGCTGGCTCACGTTCCGGACGCAGGAGGATAGCGGGACGGGCACGGCCTTGGCTGGGGGGTGATGGGGGAGGGCCTCCAGTTTCAGAGGGGGGGCGTGGGGAGGACAGCCCCGCTGGCCGGGAATGGCCCGCCATGGCAGCGCTGTGCCTAAGCTATGGCTACCATTACGTCAGCCAGGCTGATGGGCACCGATCTTGGGCGCTGGCTGAGCGCAAGCCCCGGCCATGCCCCCCCCCCCCCCCCCAGGAGGCGGGCCATCCAGCCAGCGGCACCCGTCGGCGGGTAGGTCCAGGGCCACACTCATGGCATCCCCCAGTGAGGGCACTGCCATCCAACGGTGGTGGTTTCAGGAGGGACGGGCAACAGGAGTTGGGGCACAGAAGGTGCGGCCAGAGGTGAGTGTGCATGCGTGTGTGTGGCGCAAGTGTGGTGCAACCGGCCAACCACGGTGGCCATGTAGCCCATGGCATATGGTTGTGGAGGGGGCCATGCGCCATGGTTAAACCTGTTGTATACCCCCGCTCCCCCTGCAGATCATAATGTTTGGGCACCAGCCAGCGATGTTGGCTGCCGTGGCGGGGGCCCCTGGCCTGCATGCAGCCCTGTGGCAGAGTCGGCACAGGTGGCTCAGAGAGGCGGTGGCAGCAGCAGTTGCAGCAGAGGGACGGGCTGCCGAGGGCCAGGTGGCACCCGCTCAGGCTGCAATGCCGCCCGCCTGACAGGCACAGGAGGAGGAGGAGGATAATGACGAGGGCAGGCACAGGATGGGGATACCGATGTGGATGGGGAGGAGGAGGAGGAGGAGGAGGAGGTGGAGGAGGAGGTGCCACGGCGCCGGAGGCACCTAATGAGGCCTCGTGTCTACCGGCGCCGCATGTCCTTCGAGGACCTGCCGGACAGGGCATGCAAAAGGAGACTCCAGATGAGCTGGGAGACCGTCGCCCATATCTGCCACCTGATGGCACACCTGGCACCGCGTGGAACTGGAATAGGACATGCTATCCCGGTGGCCATCAAGGTTACGGTGGTCATGAACGTTTATGCCACGGGGTCCAGTCGCCGAGTCAGGACCTGGCCGGCATCTCCCAGGAATCGGTGAATCCGTGCAGTGACTGACTTCCTGTGTGACAGCGCGGCCCGCTACATTCAGTTCCCTGTGGACCGCGCCCACCAGAATGCCCGGGCTGCAGGATTCGCAGCCATGGCCAGGATACCCATGGTACAGGGGGCGATCACCAGCAGAGAACAGGAACGTGTTCATGAACATTCAGGTGGTCTGTGACCACCAGATGAAGATCCTGCATGTCTGCGCCCGGTACCTGGGCAGTGTACATGACGCGTTTATCCTGGCACAATCATTCATCCCCGCCATGTTCGAGAGACACCCCCCTGGCTGAGAGGTTGGTTGCTGGGCGACAAGGGTTACCCGTTGCGGTCATGGCTGATGACGCCTATACGGAGGTCACAGACCGACGCGGAGACCCGCTACAATGAGACCCATGCAGCAACCAGCGGTGTGGTCACGAGGTGCTTTGGGCTGCTGAAGATGCACTTCAGGTGCCTAGACTGCTCTGAGGGGCCCTCCTGTACCCGTCGGAGTGGGTCGGCCGCATCGTCGTGGTCTGCTGCGTCCTCCGCAATATTGCCCAGCACAGGAGCGATGTGCTGGAGGAGGAGGAGGAGGAGGCAGAGGGGGAGCCCGGGGAAGGGCAAGGCTCTCCAGATGAGGAGGATGGGGAGGGAGGGGGCAATCGACGGGACATGGGAGCCGGATATGGACGGGAGGCTGCATGACGCCACCGCCTTGGCCAGCGAGCACGGGAGGCGTTGATCGCCGCACGGTTCACCAACTAGATGGGAGGGGCTCGCTGAGCACGGGCACTGACCCCACTGTACGGCACCACCTCACCACCCCGCACCCCCACCTCCCACAACACCCATGAGGCACACCACCCACCACCCTTATCTCCCACACGACCTCCTGCACCTCACCCTTCCATTACACATCCACCTGCGGCACAAGGGACTGGGCCCACACGGTTGCTTGTGGAAGCGGGTGTGCTCGATGCAATGGAGGATGATGACGACTCGCTCTGCGATGAGCCGTCAGCTCCAAATCGTTAGACAATGTCTGACTCATGGCCACAGTTACGCCCTCCACCTGGGTGGTCCCTGTATGCGGGCTGGACACTCCATCACATGGCCCTGTCGAATCGCTGGGGGCGGGGTGGCGTGGACGTCTGGGGGGTGGGTGGGGGGTGCACATTACACTCACCGGGAATCAACGTTCCTTCACCCCTCGACCACAATGGCACAGTCTCCTAACCGACCCCGCCATCATCGGCCATAGCACAGAGGCAGGTTGCACTGGTGTAACAGTGAGTCTAATTAGAAAGGTTATATACACGTGCCCTAGCCCCATAACTAAACTGTGCCCTGCACCCGTGCCAACTTACTAGGTGTCTAACTTCCTGGCCTTATGGGCCCTACCACTACGTCTCTGTGCCGCCCCAGACGGGACAGCAGGAGTGGAGGCGGACTGCTGAGACTCCTGCCTTGCGACTTGGCTCCCCGTCAGCGCTCGTTTCCTGGGGCGGCCCAGCTTGGATGCGCCAGGTTGCACACCGGGCATCCTCGATGGCGTGGTGCCACCCTGTTCTGCCCGCTGTCCACCAGATGCACCAGGGACGGAACGGGGGGAGTCCAAGGTGCTGCGTGTGTTTCAGGACCTCCTCTGCAGGAGTCACCGGCATGGGTCCCAGCCCCTCCCCCTCCCTCGGGGTGCCCGTTGTCCCCGGGCATCTCTATGGGAAGGGGGTGCGAGCAGAGACAATCCCTGAGGCACCACCGACACCTGGCACTGCCAGTCCTGGAGGCCAATGTGGAATCGACCAAGATCCTTACGTCAGCATCGATGGAGCTCAGGGAGTGGGCCATCCCAGCCTGGGACTGCGCCACCTCCCTCTGGGCTTGTGCAATGCCACCCAGCATCTGGGCCAGGCCGCCGATGCTCTCAGCAATGGCCTGCTGAGACTTGCCCATCACCTGGGTAATGCCGCCGATGCTCTCAGCAATGGCCTGCTGAGACTTGCCCATCACCTGGGTAATGCCGCCGATGCTCTCAGCGATGGCCTGCTGAGACTCGGCCAGACTGCAGAGCACGGATGAAATGTCCAGCTGGCTCTGGCACATGGCTGCCTGTGAAAGGGCAGCCCTGTCCTGGGCCACGGATGATGCATGCACATGAAGCCCCATGCCTTGCATAACCTGTTATGGGTCCGGGTTTATAGAACCCCAAAGTGTTTCATGGAGTTCAACTGACCCACAACTTTCAATAGATTGTGGTCTGGGAAGCACACGTACTCTCCAGGTGTGATACAGCAGAAATGGACAAGTGGTTTTTAAAACCAAACAATGTTTATTCTATGAAGTCAAGTTAACCTTTTAAAAACAAACATTGAATATCTTAACACCCATTACTTCAAAGGTAACCCCAAAAGACTACAACACTAAATAATCCTTCAAACTGTTCCTTTAAACATCCAAAAGACTTCAAACCTTAGAAAATAGGAGCACATTAAATATGTTTATAGTCTTTGGATTGCAGAAAGCAACAGACCAGCTCTGTGTTTCTTCATGCAGCTCACAGCAAAACACACAGACACTCCCAGCTGCCTTCTCAAACTGAAACTCAAAAAGCAGAAGTGAGCTCAGCTCCCCTCACCCTCTGACATCACTTTAGTAATATGATCAGCTCCATTTCTTAAAGGTACATTGCTTAAACATCCATTTCTTAAAGGTACTATCACATGACAAACCTGACCCATGGCCGACACCATTGCCCCCATTGCGTCCACCGCGGACGCCACCCGTGCGGTGTCGGTGTCGGCCTGGGTAGCAGCCATGACCGGCACCACTCCCTGCTGCTGGACGTGGATGGACACCTCTACCTGGGTCTGCAGCTGCTGGAAGCTGGCCGTCATCCCATTGTCTAGTCCCTGGGTGTCTGACTGCATCAGGTCTAGGAGTGGGCCTGGTAATTCCAGGAACCTGGGAACTGTCTGAGCGGCAGCTGGTTGCTGTTGCTGGGCTGCCCTCCGACCGTCCGGCCCCTCGGCTGCTCCTACCTCCACCTGCTGTACCAGTACGGCTGTGTGGTGCGCACCAGTCAGTGTCCCAGAAGCCTCATCACTAAAGTGCCCAACCGAGGTGATAGTCTCTGTGATGGTGGAGGGTGTAGGAGACAGCAGTGTCGAGAAGTCAAGGTCGTCGTCGGAGCCAAAGTCCGGGGTCTCCTGCATCGATCCCTGGCCCGATGGTCCCTGAGTCGCCCCTGTCTGCGTGTCACTGTCCGGTCTGTCAGGCGTCTGGGTTGCCGCCCTCTGTGTGTCAGTCCTCCGGGTTGTGGTGCTCTGTGTGTCAGTCCTCCGGGTTGCGGTGCTCTGTGTGTCAGTCCTCTGGGTTGCCGTCCTCTCTGTGTCAGTCCTCTGGGTTGCCGTCCTCTCTGTGTCAGTCCTCTGGGTTGCGGTGCTCTGTGTGTCAGTCCTCTGGGTTGCCGCCCTCTGTGTGTCAGTCCTCCGGGTTGCGGTGCTCTGTGTGTCAGTCCTCTGGGTTGCCATCCTCTCTGTGTCAGTCCTCTGGGTTGCGGTGCTCTGTGTGTCAGTCCTCTGGGTTGCCGTCCTCTCTGTGTCAGTCCTCTGGGTTGCGGTGCTCTGTGTGTCAGTCCTCTGGGTTGCCGTCCTCTCTGTGTCAGTCCTCTGGGTTGCCGTCCTCTGTGTGCCAGTCCTCTGTGAGTCAGATTCCTGGGTGTCAGTCCTCTGTATGTCAGTGTCCTGGGTGTTAGTCCTCTGTCTCAGTGTCCTCGGTGCCGTGTGCATCTGGGTCCTGGGTGTCCTGGCTTTCGGTGTCCTGGGAGACCGTCCTCTGTGTCTCTGTCTCCTGGGTCTCCGTGTCAGTCCTCTGGGTTGCCGTCCTCTCTGTGTCAGTCCTCTGGGTTGCGGTGCTCTGTGTGTCAGTCCTCTGGGTTGCCGCCCTCTGTGTGTCAGTCCTCCGGGTTGCGGTGCTCTGTGTGTCAGTCCTCTGGGTTGCCATCCTCTCTGTGTCAGTCCTCTGGGTTGCGGTGCTCTGTGTGTCAGTCCTCTGGGTTGCCGTCCTCTCTGTGTCAGTCCTCTGGGTTGCGGTGCTCTGTGTGTCAGTCCTCTGGGTTGCCGTCCTCTCTGTGTCAGTCCTCTGGGTTGCCGTCCTCTGTGTGCCAGTCCTCTGTGAGTCAGATTCCTGGGTGTCAGTCCTCTGTATGTCAGTGTCCTGGGTGTTAGTCCTCTGTCTCAGTGTCCTCGGTGCCGTGTGCATCTGGGTCCTGGGTGTCCTGGCTTTCGGTGTCCTGGGAGACCGTCCTCTGTGTCTCTGTCTCCTGGGTCTCCGTGTCAGTGGACGGGCTTCCATGGCGCCTGGCCTCCCCGCCGTGGCTGCGTCCCTGGGGGACACTGGGCCTGGCACTGGCCGTGGGCGTGCAACGCCAGAAGGGCCGGGACCACCGGCGACTGGTCCTGTAAGACACAAGACAGCACAAATCATTAGACAGGCGGCCGGTGGGTAGGGGGGTGCAGTGGGGCATGGGATGAGGGTGTGCGTTGGGGCTTGGGGTGAGGGGGGTGCAGTGGACCATGGCGTGAGGGGGGGTGCAGTGGGGCATGTGGTGAGGGGGTGCAGTGGGCCATGGGTGAGGGGGGGTGCAGTGGGCCATGGGTGAGGGGGGTGCAGTGGGGCATGGGGGGGGGATGGGGTGAGGGGGGACGGAGTCAGGCAGGGGCAGTCTCACTTGCTGGTTCGCCTCCGATCTGGCAGCCGGCAAGCTCCCGGTCCTTGGCTCCGCCTGCGAGGTCCAATGGCCTCTGCTCATGGACGGTGAGGGGGTACAATATGGGTGCACCCCCTCCGGTTCTCTCCTGCTCCCTGTGGTTGTGGCCAGTCTTATCCTGGGGGGGGCGTTGGAGAGGGGAAACAAACATTAGCGTTAGGCGCTCCAACTCAGGTAGTGCAGATGTTGGGTAAATGATGGCATGGCATCACGAAGCACCCGTGCAAAGCGCCTGGCATGGGTGGGTGGAGCCCATGTGGGACAGGTAGGGGGTTTTGCCGTTCCCCTGGGTGCGGGCCTTGCACATGTGTGGGTGGTACGCGGGGGTGGTGTCAGGGGCACGTCACTGTGTACTCACCCTGGCTGCCCTCGTAAGATCATGCATCTTCTTGTGGCACTGATAGCCGGTACGTGGGGTGTGCCCCACGGCGCTGACGGCAATGCCACCTCCCTCCACAAACAGCGGATGGTGCTGCGCGGGTGGTGGTGTCCAAGTCTGGGGCACAGGACCGCCCTCCTCTCCTCTACCGCATCCAGCAGCGTGTCCAGGTCGTGGTCCCTGAATTCGGGGAGGCATGGCGGGCGGCGGCCGTCTTGCGGGTCTCGGGACTGAACCCCTCTCGCGCACCTTAAGCGATGCGGGCCAGCGTCACAGACGCGTTGCGCCTATCCGACGCCGGTCTGGGCCCTCTCCCTCCCTCCACTTCTCGCGGCGCCCATGCCAGCCCCTTTTGTGGGCCAGAATCACTACTGACAGCGGCCCGTTCACGCCGTCGTAAAGCGCTCTGATTTGTACGACGGCGTCAACACTTAGCCGCTGCATCGGAGAATCCCGCCCAAGGTTTCTCTTTCACAAAACTATATTGACTGTATTCTGATAATATTTTTTCGGCTCTGACCACACACTCCAGCTCCTGTCGTGCACCCAATCCCAAAGGTTTCAACTGTTCCAGCGGGCACTATGTGTTCAACCTTGTGTTTTTTTTGCAATTTCTCCTGTGCCTCTATATCCTTTTTGTAGATTGGAGATCATGGGCGGGACTCGGGTCTCCGACGCCGAAATCCCATTTGGCGATCAGTCGGAGAATCCCTGTTTGCGCCAAAATTGTGGCGGTGCCGCTTTTGCGATGCTCAGCCCCCTCCAAAGCGGCTTACACGCAGAGTATGCCACATGCCGTATGGACAGTCTCAGGACGTCACCTGAGGCCACCACCTCGATACTCTGCCCCCTATGGGCCGAGTTCCCGACGGCGTGGATCACTCATGCTATTTATTTTTGTGAATCTGGCGTGGCAGCTGCGGACTGAGTCCAGAGCTGTCACAGTCGGGTGGGAGCCGTTCCGCGGGCAGGGGGGCTTTGGAGGGGGCTGGGGGCACTGGTGGGTGGTGGTCCGGGGATGGCGAGCCTGGCCAAAGGGGGGCAATTTGGCAGGCCGGGTCTGTGCTCGGCCGGCGCCATGTTGCATGGCGCAGCCGCTGCAGTCCGCCGCTGTGCGCATGCGCGACCACGGCCCCAACAATTCTCTGGCCATATTCGCAACTGCGTGGCTGCTAGTCCCTCACCAGACAGAGGATCGGTGCAGCTTTTGCGCTGTTTTTTCTGCCGTAAAACATCACTGTTCCCATGCCGGCATCAGCACTTAGTCTTCAAATCGGAGAATCCAGCCCCATATCTGTGCACGTCTGGTCTAAGGTCCCAATACAAGATTAACATATTTTTCTTCTGATTTTCAATTCAATCCTTCTAGAAATGAATCTCAGTGCTCGGTTTGATTACGTTTTTCAAAAAAGGCCTTATTAACCTGTGCTACTTCTTTTTAGAGTAATTTGATCATTCCTATTAGTACTCGATATATTTATATATTAAATATTAAATTCAGAAGTTTTCATTTGGTCCTGAGAATTACATTCATAAGCAGGGAGTATGACTCAGGTACAGCCAGGCTAGAATAAGTGAACATAAGGAAATATAAGGAACAAACACCCGTTGAGTTTCTTCCCTTCGTATTTCAAGTCTTGAAGCCTGGAAATCAGCTCCACTTTAAATTCCCCAAATGGCTTGAATTGTAACATTTGTTAGCATTTATATTTGACATCATTCTGGTTAAATTTTAAGACAAGTTTCTGAGGTATAAATGCAGCCTTAGACATAAAGAAAATCAGGAGGACATTAGCCCAGCACTCAGCTCTCTTTTTTGACATACGGAAAAAAGAAGAAAATTCTTCAGATTAATTCAAGGACACTGAAGGAGCATTGCAAAGCCACAGCCATAGTGAGAAAAAAAACCAGCATACAAAATACTTTCATGACACACAAAGCAGAGGAATATTAAAAAAATATTTGCTCTTCAAGGCAAATCACAGGTAATTGGCGAACACAATCTGATTCTTTGACTACATTCCATGCATCAGTCTTCAGATATATAGGCCAAGTAAAAGTCTACACCTCCCGCTGCCATGGGAAAGCGGGCAGCATAATCAAAGCCCACTCCCACCTGCGTTATTCTCTCTTCTAATCTCTTCCACCAGGCAGGAGATACAAAAGTTTGGGAACATGCACAAACAGATTCAAAAACAGCTTCTTCCTCGCTGTTACAGGACTCCTGAATGACCCTCTTATGGACTGAACTGATCTCTCTAGCCATCTTCTCTACTATTGCAACACTGTACTCCGTTTGCTTCACCTGATGTCTAAGTATTTACATTGTGTAGTTATCATATATCCTGGCCGGGATTCTCCCCTACCCGGCGGGGCGGGTTAATCCGGCGGGATGGAATGGCGGGAACCACTCCGGCGTCGGGCCACCCCAAAGGTGCGGAGAATGGGCTAGGCCCGCGCCGGAGTGATTTCCGCCCCGCCGACTGGCGGGAAAGGCCTTTGGCGCCACGCCAGCCGGCGCCGAAAGGACTTCGGCGGGCGCGCATGCGCGGGAGCGTCAGCGGCCGCTCACGGCATCCCCGCACATGCGCAGTGGAGGGGGTCTCTTCCGCCTCTGCCATAGTGGAGACCATGGCGAAGACGGAAGAAAAAGAGTGCCCCCACGGCACAGGCCCGCCCGCCGTTCGGTGGGCCCCGATCGCGGGCCAGGCCGCCGTGGGGGCACCCCCCGGGGCCAGATCGCCCCGCGCCCCCCCCAGGACCCCAGAGCCCGCCCGCGCCGTTTCCCCCCGCCGGTAAGGTAGGTGGTTCAATCCACACCGGCTGGCGAGGGTTGACAGCGGCGGGACTTCGGCCCATCGCGGGCCGGAGAATCGTCGGGGGAAGCCCGCTGATTGACGCGGCGCGACTCCCGCCCCCGCCGATTCTCTAGTTGCGGAGAATTCGGGACACGGCGGGGGCGAGATTCACGCCAGCCCCCTGTGATTCTCCGACCCGGCGGTGGGTCGGAGAATCGCACCCCCTATGTTTTTTCATATATGGAACGATCTGCCTGGACTGTACACAGAACAATACTTTTCACTGTACCTTGGTACACATGACAATAAAAATAAATCTAAAATCTAAATCTAAATTGACTCAGGAATTTATGCAACAAAAATGTTTACATGGAGAAAAAAATAATCAAATATCTTAAAACTACCGATATCACATAATAATCATCGTAGAATCCTCAGAAACGTGAGTCAACAGTCAGCCTGAGCTCTGGCGTGTTTAGGTGTTGCATCAATGCATTTGAGGGTTAGAGAACAGCTAATGTAATTTTGTTTCTAAAATAGACACAATGCCAGAAATTTCTGACGTCATTCTGTATCAAGATGTTCATTCAAAGACTGGAAAGGCTAATAGAAATAGTCTGTGTGATTTTAGATTAATTGTTGCTCTCGGACAATCGAATAGACTTCTTTGAAGAAACAATTAGCAAACTAAATCAGTAGATACCAAAGAGAAAATGCTGGAAAATCCCAGCAGGTCTGGCAGCATCTGTAGGGAGAGAAAAGAGCTCACGTTTTGAATCCGATGACTCTTTGTCAAAGCTGTCAAAGCTTTGACAAAGAGTCATCGGACTCGAAATGTTAGCTCTTTTCTCTCCATACAGATGCTGCCAGACCTGCTGAGATTTTCCAGCATTTTCTCTTTCGTTTCAGATTCCAGCATCCGCAGTAATTTGCTTTTAAATCAGTAGATAAAATTGCCATTGATTTCCAAAAGGCATCTGTGATGTTTTACTAGTTGAGGCTTTCAAAGTAACTTGGGCCACCAAATTTCCTTATTAAAGGATCTTACTGTAGTTGATTTTACAATTCTGTTCTTATGTTAAGTTTAATATTGAGGTGTTGAATTCATTGAACTAAAATGTTGAAAAAAGTGCTTAGTGACAAATAAAACCAACTCATAGTGCTTAAACTTTCTCCAGAGCTGCTTTTGAAACAGAGAACTACAGAGCAAATGAAAGAAAATAAGAAGAATCAGGAATTTCCTACCACCATCTCACATTCATTGTTGAATATCTGAAACCAGCATCACCAGCATAATTACCCGTGAATTTTTCTCCCTCTGTAGCATCTGCTCATGTTGCTCGGCTATGGCCAGTGCTGCAGAATGCACTTTTTGGTAAATTGCCTCACCTTCCCTCGTTTGGAAGGTGAATAGACCTTCTCCTGTGTCACACATTCTGCCAAGATAAAAAAAAAGAATTAGCGCACAGTAAAATGCAGTTTAAGCTGGCACACTGATACTTTCTAACATCGCAAGTGTTACAATATTCATTTCATTTTTGTCGGTGGCCTTCTCGTCATTCATTGAATGGCGGAAAAAAGCTCAAGATGCTAAATGGCATACTTCTGCCCCTATTTCTTATGTTCTTGTTATAAACTTGGGTACAAGCTTGCCTCACTAAGGGGCAGGGGCCCCATCAGCGGAGCCATGGACACTATGTATAAAAGCTCGGCCCAATTGGGAGCCGGGCAGAAAAGTCTCAACTGGGACTTGTGTACAACGTGTAAATAGTTTCTTATTCAATAAGTTTCATTTAACGAACAGTTTCATTTAGCCTCTCATGTGGACTCCTCTGCGGACTCAATACTGGCGAGGAGGATAAAGTGGAGCTGCAGACGGCACTGCTAATCATTGGAAACCAGGCCATCTCTATTTGTACCACTGGCCAAATGTTTTCACGACTTTCAAAATGGCATTCTTCGAGAAATTGGATTGATTTGATGTGAACATAGAAGATTGGACACAATATGCTGAGAGTATGCGCTATTTCTTCAGGACGGATGCTGTAACGGGTGAAGAACACTAGACTGTCATACTGTTGACTACCTGTGGAGGACCAACCTTCAACATGATCAAAAGTCCAACATATCCCATGTCTCCAGACTCAAAGACATTTGAGAAGTTGGTAACACTAATGGCAGGCCATTATGACCCCAAGATGTTGGTTATTATGCAAAGATACCATTTTAACACAGCTGAAAGAATGCCAGGGGATTTGTAACTGAACTTGAATGCACCTAAGGAAACTGGTTGAGATTTGTGAGTATGGCCCTACGCTGTCCGATATGCTATGGGAAAGATTAGTCTGTGGGGTGAATAATAGGGTAACTTAACGGACGTTGCTCGCCAAGCCACTGCTACATTTAAAGAAGGCCATGGAAATCTCTCTGTCCAGAGAGCATGCAGAGAAGAGAGTGCAAGAGCTGCAGGGAATGGAAGTCAATAGTGTGGGATGCACCCCCTCCTGGCTTCCGGTGCTCCTAAAATAGGAACTCCCGGAATCCCACATGGACAGAATGCCACCGAGGTCAGGGCCAATTGTCTAAGAATGAATCAACTAGGCAGGACCCATCCCCTGAAAACAAAGAGGAAGACCTAAGTGATGTGGGGTGTGTGGCTAGAGAAGCTGCAGGGAGCAGAAACTGTAGGGCATGCAATGCCTGCAGCTATGGGATACTGAGACAAGATTGGCCCTGTACACAGGAGAACCACTGGCCATTGCAGAGACTACGTTGACCGCAGTTGTCTACGGATAATAGTCCGTACGATTACCACTGATTATAGTAAAAGGACATGGCCCCAGTTTGGTAGGACTCGATTGGCTTCACCATCTCCACCTTGATTGGCAGTGAATTTTCCAGATGGGCTCCGGAGGCCTTGACGAGATACTGGGGAAGAAACCCAAGGCTTTTCAGGCTGGCTTGGGAAAATAAGAGGGGCCATGGTGAAAATCCATTTAGACCCTGATGCATGAAATATTTTCGATCTCGCCCGGTTCGCTATGTGCTGCTACCGATGGTCGAGGCAGAACCCGGGTGGCTAGAAGACCTGCAGATCATCAGGCCGGTTAAATTTACAAACTGGGTAGCATCGGTAGTCCCTGTCCTGAAGCCAGATAAAACCCTTCGCCTTTGTGGCAACTATAAACTAACGGTGAATTGGGCCTCCGGATTAGACCGATACTTAATGCCGCAGATCGAGGAATTATAAGTAAAACTGGCTAGAGGTAACACATTTACGAATCTCAATATGAGCCATGCATACCTATAATTGGAATTGGATCCTGAGTCATGGTGGTAAGTGACGATAAATAAACACAGCAGGCTGTATGAGTACACCAGACTGCCTTTCGAGGTATCATCGGCTTGCCCCATTTTACAGAGAGTTATGGAAAATATTCTGGGGGGATTGCCATGCGTCTGGGCGATGTTTTAGTCACAGGCATGATGGAACGTGTGCACTTGAAAAATCTGGATGAGGTACATCGCCGCTTTTCGGAGATGGGTGTATGCCTCAAGAGAGAAGCACATTTTTCACGTCAAAGATGTCATCTACATGGGGTATCAGGTAGACCAGGAGGATCTATAACTCGTTGAAGAAAAGGTCGGTGCTATCAAATATGCCCCCACACCAGAAATTACTACCGAATTGTGATCGTTTCTGAGACTAGTAAATTATGAAGGCAAATTAATCCCGAGACTTGCAACTTCTTGCACGCCCTGCTTAAAAAAAAAAATCAGGAGTGGACGTGGAGAACACCACAGGAAGTAGTGTTTGCTGATGTGAAACGGCCTGCTGATACACTACGATCCTGCCATAAGAACATAAGACATAGGAGCAGAATTAGGCCACTTAGCCCATCGAGTCTGCTCTGCCATTCAATCATGGCTGATTTTCTCATCCCCATTCTCCTGCCTTCTCCCCATAACCCCTGATCCGCTTATTAATCAAGAACCTATCTATCTCAGTCTCAAAGACACTCAGTGAATTGGCCTTCACAGCCTTCTGCGGCAAAGAGTTCCACAGATTCACCACCCTCTGGCTGAAGAAATTCCTCCTCATCTCTGTTTTGAAGGATCGTCCCTTTACCTGAGATGGTGTCCTCTGGTTCTAGTTTTTCCTACAAGTGGAAACATCCTCTCCATGTCCACTCTATCCAGGTCTCGCAGTATCTTGTAAGTTTCAATAAGATCCCCTCTCATCCTTCTAAACTCCAATGAGTGCAGGCCCAGAGTACTCAAATGTTCCTCATACGACAAACTACTCCTAGTCACATGTGATGCATCGTCATAAGGCATTGGTGCCATTCTCTCACATCAGTTGGACGATAGTAGGGAACAGCCGATAGTATTCGCCTAGAGCACACTGGCAGCAGCTGAGTGTAATTGTGCACCAATCGAGAAAGAAGGTTTCGCCGTGACCTTTGCTGTAAAGAGGTTCCAACAGTATATGTATGAGCATCGGTTCATGGTATTGACAGACCACAAGCAACTCTTCAAAGAAGATAAGGCCATAGGGCAGCACGGTGGCACAGTGGTTAGCATGGCTGCCTCACAGCGCCGAGGTCCCAGGTTCAAACCTGGCTCTGGGTCACTGTCCGTGTGGAGTTTGCACCTTCTCCGCATGTTTGCGTGGGTTTCACCCCCATAACCCAAAGATGTGCAGGGTAGGTTGATTGGCCATGCTAAATTGCCCTTTAATTGGAAAAAAGTAATTGGGTACTCTTAATTTTTTGAATAAGAAAGAAGATAAGGACATTATGTCCATAGCTTGGTCCAGAGTACAAACTTATACCCTTACACAACTACACCCTTAACACCGCATACTCTCACCGTCTCCTTGGCTCAAAAAGCCGTCACTCCAGGAAGCGTGGAAAACATGCAGGCCTGTAGGCGAGAGTGAAACAACACAGCCCCAAAGCCCCTCTGCCTAGCTTACTCCCAGCTAATGTCCAATCTCTAGAAAACAAACTAGACGAACTTAAAGCCAGACTCACTTTTCAAAGAGAACTGAGGGACTGCAGTGTGCTCTGTTTCATGGAGACATGGCTCACTCCTGCTTCACCGGACTGTGCCCGACAACCAGAGGGCTTCTCAACCCACCAAATGGACCATACGGCGGCCTCAGGCAAGGCTAGAGGGGGTGGGGTCTGTCTCCTCATCAACACCTCCTGGTGCCGACATGTGGTAACACTGACGAGTTTTTGCTCCCCAGACCTAGAATACCTGACGCTAAAATGCCGCCCCTACTACCTTCCGCGGGAGTTCAGCTCCGTTATCCTGACGGCAGTTTACATCCCACCCCATGAGAACATGAAAATCGCACTGGACGAAATATTCACCACCACAAATAGCCTTGAAACAAAACATCCCGAGGCCTTGTTCATTGTAGCTGGGGACTTCAATCAGGCCAAGCTCAAGAGCGCACTACCAAATTACCACCATCGCATCACCTTTTCCCCTAGAAGCCCAAACATCCTGGACCACTGCTACACAATTATCAAACATGTCTACCACTCTATCGCCCGCCCACACTTTGGCAAATCTGACCACAAGGCTGTGCTCCTGCTCCCGGCTTATAAGCAAAAACCGAAGCGGGAGAATCCATCAAAGAAAGTTGTGCATTGTTGGTCTGAGGAATTGGATGATCTCCTACGGGACTGCTTAGAGTCAGTGGAGTGGTCATTATTTAAAAACTCTGCGACCAGCCTGAACGAGTCTGCCACTACAGTAACTGACTTCATTAGTAAGTGAGCAGAAGACTGTGTGCCAAAGAAGCAAATCCGCGTGTTTCCCAACCGGAAACCCTAGATGAACAGGGATATCCACTGCTTGCTGAAGTCTAGGTCTGAGGCATTCAAGCCAGGCGACCCTGACCTATACAAGAAAGCCAGATATGATCGAAGGAGATCCATCAAAGATGCCAAAAGACAGAACCGGACCAAGCTCGAGTCCCAGGCTAGCCACACGGATCCCCGCCGTCTATGGCAAGGTCTGCAAGACATAACGGGCTACAAGATGAAGGCATGTAAAATCGTTGGCTCCAACGCACCCCTCCCTGATGAGCTCAACGGATTCTATGCACGCTTTGAACAAGAGGTCAGCGAGAGCAAGCCCTCCACCCCAGATGCCTCGGATGAATTTGTATCTGAGATCATCACTGCAGACATCAGAGCAGCCCTCTCGAAGGTCAACCCTCGGAAAGCCACTGGCCCGGATAGGGTACCCGGATGGGCACTCAGGTCTTGCGCGGACCAGCTCGCGGGGGTGTCGCAGACATTTTCAACCTCTCTTTACAACAATCTGAGATCCCGACCTACTTCAAGAAAACGACCATCATCCCTGTACCAAAAAAAAGTCAAGCAGCGTGCCTTAATGACTATCAATAAGTGGCTCTGACATCCATCATCATAAAGTGCTTTGAAAGGTTAGTCATGGCACGAATCAACTCCAGCCTCCTGGATTGCCTTGATCCACTACAGTTCGCCTACCGCTGCAACAGGTCCACAGCAGACACCATCTCCATGACCCTGCACTCTACCCTGTGATTTGTTATGTTGTAGCTGTAACATAAGTGGCTTCCTGTGGTGCACTTGACAAAGGAAGGTTCAGACGTGGAGATAACTTCAACACGTTTATTAAACTATTTACACTTCTATTACTCGGGTTTGACACTACTGCTAATCCTACTATAGCTACCCAGACTGACTAACCAGCTGCTGCAATCCACGTGGTGGGTGTAATATTAAATCAACCTCTACTCACTGACTGTCTCCACTGGAAAGAGGCAGATCATGTGTGTGCTGTCCTTTATATATGTGTTGGTTAATGCCCCCCTGTGGTCGTGTCACCTCCGTGTGTATTGTTAATGTCCATTGGTCATGTCCTATCTAATTGATCTATTGGTTGAGTGTGTGTGTGTGTGATGTTTCTGGTGCTCCTCTAGTGTCTAGCTAGCCTACATGTATTTACATTGATGCACATCACCTCATCCCCCACTTTTTATATGTTACATATTTTCTGCACACTTTGAGAAAATTGAACAAAAAACAGGTAGATAGGTTAAGGTATATATATATACAAGTCATGGGAAAAGTGATTAAACAATAAGTCCAAATCATTCGTGTGAGTCCAAAAACCATCAATCATCATGGTCAACTGTCTCTCTTGGTTATGAACGCCATCAACGTCCCTGTGCCACAGGAACCAAGAAGTGGTCAAATCACTTCGCTGTCTGATTTGGAGTCCCTTTCTTTTTTTGATGTTTGTGATGATGCTGTCGGATGGCATCTTGTGGCTGATAAGGTGTTGATGTTGAAGAGGTACCATCAACAGTATCATTCGCGGTCATGGATGTGCCATATGTTGAAGTTGGATAAGACTGTCCATACTGGTTCTGGCCACGTGCTGTGCAGGAAGGGTGATCCTGCTGAGAACCGTTGAAGCTTGTTGAATTGGAAACAGAATTGCTGTTTGCATAAATACCTGGTAATGGTGTGAAACTAGAACCTTGCATCTGATAAGAATATGCCGCCTGGCCAGGCTGGGGTGCAGCAAATCCTGGGCTGCAACTAAGGCATCCAGTCTGTCGTGCAGATTGGGCTTGCGGTAGTCCTCCTTCCGTCTTGATTCCATTAGTGGGCAATCCATAGTGCTGGCCTGTTTGAGAATATGCTGCATAGGCTGCTGGCTGCTGCATGCCTGAATATTGGGTTTGTCTAGCATGAGCTGTCATTGGCTGCACTGCTGGTGTGGAAAAATTGTGTGGATATAGCTGTGGTGAATATTGGTGTATTCCTCTTGGACTGTAGCCGCTGCTTGTTATTATTGACCCAGTGTAATTGTTAAGTGATCCATCTCCTGTCGTTGTGGCATCTGCTGTCACCCTGAGCGTGCCATCACTGAGGTTGCGGCACTCCCTGTCTGGATTAAAGTCTGGTTTACGTGAATCAGAGTCGGCGTTTGGTTGCTCCCCATCTTGAATCTGGTCTGTTTTAACTGAGTCAGTGTTGGTTTGTTGATGCTCCCCGTCCGGAGTCTTAGCAGGTTTCCTGGAGTCAGCTGAGATTTCTTGAAGCTGCACGTCTGGAGTCGGAAAATGCAGGAATGCATTGACTTGTGGAGAGGTTCGAGCGAATGAGGGTGGAAATATCGTGGTGTCACCGGAGTCACCAGTGGTCTCACAGTGATCGTCGAGTGCCTCTGTACACACTAGCTGAGGTCTGTCACTTTGCACATCTTGCATGGGAAGTGGGATGCTGTCGTCACTCGTCTCACATACCGTGGGTAGATCCTCAGTAGCTGCCTGTTGTTCACTTGGGTTGGGTAAATTGTCAGAGTCTTCATCTGGGGGTACAAGCAATGTGGGTGGACTGTCATTGTCTTGCTGTTGTCCTTCATTTGGGCTTGGACTGTCATTGGTGCTTTGTTCTTCACTGTAGCATGATAGACCGTCATGGTCGTCCTGCTGTGCACTGGAGCGTGGTAGACTGTCATCGTCTTCTTGCTGTTTACTTGAGCATGGCAGACTTGCATTGCCTAAAGCTTGTTGGTCATAGGAGGTTGCTAGACCCTCATGGTCTTGGTCCTGCAAGGACTGCGCGTCGGAGTCTTGCGTTGCTTCTAACGTGGAGGCTGTCCACGAGCTCGCTGCAGAGGCTTTGAACACTGGAGTCACGTCTTGTGTATCTTCTTTCATAGAGTCGGGGACCCTGAGCGGTGCGTGGATCACGCTCTGTGTGGCAGCAGGCCGCTCTCTGTGGGCTTGTACCGCTCTCTGTCTCTTAGTTTCAGGCTGCAGCATAATCCTGCACTCATGAGTTGGGATGTCATATCTACTGGGCTGAAGATCCTCAAATCTGAAGAACGAATCCGCGTCTGCATCGGATTCAATACGGGGGTCGCCAATGTGCAGCACGTCTAGTTGCGGTTCGGATTTGGTACTGGGGTAGCCTCCCAAGGTGAAAGGTTTGTCCGAGTCGTAGTCGTCTAGGACCATATCATCACTGTTTGCGTCGGAGCTGGCATTGGGCTCGCGAGGTCCAGAGAAAATGTAAAGGTCGGTATCAAAGTATTCAAGGTCTGAATCATCGGTTTGGGCGTAGGTAACTGCTTGTTGCAGGGTTCTTCGGAGGTTAATTTCATTTCCTGTTCAATTTGAGGCATTGTGCTGTCATTCCAGGTGAAGGCAGGTTGTTTTACGGCTTTAAAAGATTTCTTCTTTGATTTGAGACGTTTCCCCTTTAAATGGGCGTGGTCCAGGGCCTCTGATGTCATGACGCATGTGACGTAGCGCGTAGGAAGCGATTGCACATGCATGGCGGCTTGCGCATGTGCAAACGGGCCTTCCCGTTCTGCGCGCTTCTCGCGCAACTGCGCAAGTGCAGTCCCTTTAGAAAGATGGCTGCCAACCAAAATCGTTCTCTGCTCCGGGATCTCGGCCTCGAGGTGAGTACTGGCGCGTCTCTTACCTTTTCTTGCTGGTTGGAGTAGTGTGTTTTCCTCACAGTATTTGCCAAATTTTTCCAGGACCGCCTGGAAGGCGCACCTGTTTTGCCCCTTGGAGAACTTGAATTATTAAAAGATTTCTTCTGCTCTGGCACAGGCGATGGTGAGGAGAAGCTCTGTTTTTTTTCAGTATCGGCCACTTCTTCTAGTTCAACTGCCACCAGGAAGATTTCAAACCTTTGCCGGAATGCCCGCCAGTTTTCGCGGAGACCGCCCGTGGCACTGGAGCTGCTGCGGAACCCAGATCTCGAACATCTTGCCTGGGTTTTGTCGCTGGTTGTCACTGTTCGCTGAGGTATGGCTATCTGGATTGAAACAGTTCACTCCTGGTATCATGATTTGTTATGTTGCAGGTGTAACATAAGCGGCTTCCTTGTGGTGCACTTGACAAATTAAGGTTCAGACGTGGAGATAACTTCAACACGTTTATTAAACTATTTACACTTCTATTACTCGGGTTTGACACTACTGCTAATCCTACTATAGCTACCCAGACTGACTAACCAGCTGCTGCAATCCACGTGGTGGGTGTAATATTGAATCAATCCTGTGTCTCTACTCACTGACTGTCTCCATTGGAAAGAGGCAGATCATGTGTGTGGTGTCCTTGTCTATGGATTGGTGTAATGCCGCCCTGTGGTCGTGTCACCTCCGTGTGTATTGAGAATGTCCATTGGTCATGTCCTATCTAATTGATCTATTGGTTGAGCGTGTGTGTGTGATGTTTCTGGTGCTCCCTCTAGTGTCTAGCTAGCCTACATGTATTTACATTGATGCACATCACCACACCCTGGAACACCTAGACAACAAACACCTATGTCAGACTCTGATTTATCGGCTGCAGCTCAGCCTTCAACACCTTCATTCCTACGAAACCCATCTCCAAACACTGTGGCCTTGGCCTCGGCTCCTCCCTCTGTGACTGGATCCTGAACTTTCTAACCCACAGGCCACAATCGGTAAGGATAGGCAATAACACCTCCTCCATGATCATCCTCAACACCGGTGCCCCACAAGCCTGTGTCCTCAGCCCCCTACTATACTCCTTGTGCACCTATGACTGTGGCCAAATTCCCCTCCAACTCGATTTTCAAATTTGCTGATGACACCACAGTAGTTGGTCGGATTTCAAACAATGACGAGACAGAGTACAGGAATGAGATAGAGAATCTGGTGAACTGGTGCAACGACAATAATCTCTCCCTCAATGTCAACAAAACGGAGGAGATTGTCGTTGACTTCAGGAAGTGTAGTGGAGAACCTGCCCCTGTCTACATCAATGGGAACAAAGTAGAAAAGGCCGAGAGTTTCAAGTTTTTAGGTGTCCCGATCACCAACAATCTGTCCTGGTCCCCCCATGTCTACACTATAGTGTCCACCAACGACTCTACTTTCTCAGAAGACTAAGGAAATTTGGCATGTCACCTACGACTCTCACCAACTTCTACAGATGTACCATAGAAAACATTCTTTCTGGTTGTATCACAGCTTGGCATGGAGCCTGCTCTGCCCAAATATGCAGGAAATTACAAAAGGTCATGAATGTAGCCCAATCCATCACGCAAACCAGCCTCCCATCCATCGACTGTCTACAATTCCTCCTGCCTCGGAAAGGCAGGCAGCATAATTAAAATAAAAAATTAAAAAATCAAAGGTGGGCCCTTCTATTGGCGGCATCTCAGTACATGTTAGAGCATTGGCCGGGGACACAAATCGCAAACACGGATGCATTGAATCAACTTCCACTGCTGGTGAGAGCACCAGTGCCACCTAGATCGGATGAAGTCATAGCTGCTGTGCACTTCATGGACATGTTATTGGTTACAACAGCCCACATATGTAAGTGGACACAAATGAACCCCCTATTATCCAAAGTTCGCCATAAATACTGTATGGGGGCCAGTTAATTACAGAGTGAGTTGAAAGCTTTCACCACCAAAATAGCAGAGTTCAGTATGGAAGACAGCTTCTTCCCCTGGGGGACTCGCGTCATGATCCCGTATTAAGGTCAGGACCCCATGCGGAGGGAATGTCATAACGGACACCCGGGAGTGTCCAAAATGAAAATGCTCACTCGCAGCTATGTCTGGTGGCCGGGCTTCGACATGGAGATAGAGCGACTGGCCCACAATGCAGTGTGCCAGGAACTGCAGAAGCTTCCGTCCGCTAGACTCTTCATCCCTGGAATTGGCCGGGACAGTCTTGGGTGTGGCTTCATGTCGACTTTGCAGTCCCCTTTAAGGCTCCATGTCCCTGATCATAATCGGTGCTCATTCTAAGTGGCTGAAGGTCAACAGGATGTCATCCATGATGTCGAGTGTCACTGTAGAGAGACTGCAACTCTGGTTAGCATACACAGCATCCCAGAAGTGTTCGTCACCGACAATGGCACGTCACTTATGAGTGAGGTGTTCGGGAGTTTCATGAAAACTAACGGCAGGCGACACATCCGCATGGCCCCGTATCACCCAGTTTCAAATGGGATAGCCGAAAGAGCGGTGCAAGCATTCATGAAAGGATTGAAAAAGCAGACCTCGGACTCCCTCGACACATGCCTGTCCAGGTTCTTATTTTGTTAGTGAACCACCCCACGTGCTTTGACGGGCATGAACTTCTGATAGGCCGGAGACTTCGGACCTGCCTCAGCTTTACTTTTCCAGATATTTGCAGGAAAAAACACTTGGTCAAGAGCAACAGAGGCATTGCCCAGATAAGTGTGAACAAACCAGACAGTTTGTCCTAAATGATGCAGATTATGTTAGGAACTTCAGTGACATGCCAAGTGGGTTCCAGGCACGATAGCTCGACAAACAAGACCGTTATCATACCAGGTTCGGGTACAGGATTGCAAACTATAGAAGCACCTAGATTATCTCTGCACCAGGAGACCAGCGACATGCACAACTAATCCAGAGGAGCCAGCTTTGTCTCAGACATCCCCGGCACAGGCAGCTTCAAGGGCATTGCCCTAAGGGGGATTTGATGCCGAAATGAAGGGCGTTGAAATGGAGGGCGTCGACATGGAGAGCCAGGCATCGGATGTTACTGACGGTGAACAGACCAATGAACGGCCACCAATGATTTTCCAACCACGACGATCAGCGAGGAAGCGGCGTTCGCTGTCTCGATATGTACCGTCTGATCCAGCTTCACATGCACATGAAGCACAGCAGCAGGCAAAAAGAAGCAAGCACCCTCCTACTCCGCCCTCATAGGAAGAGTCTTTGGACTTTGGGGGGTAAGGATGTTATTATCCAGCAGTCTTGCTGAGTATGAGCTTCCCCACTGAGGGTTGGGGGCCCCATCAGCGGATCCATGGACAATATGTATAAAAGCTCGGCCTGAGTGATGACCGAGCAGAGAAGTCTCAACTAGGACCTATGTACAACGTGTAAATAATTTCTTGTTCATTGAAGAAGTTGTTTCATTTAGCCTCTCCTGTGGACTCCTCTGTGGACATAATAGTTCTGTATGTAATGTCATGTGAGAGTACCTTTAAGAAATGGGTGTTTATTACTGCAGTGATGTCAGAGAGTGGGTGGAGCTGGGCTGTCTGTCAGCTTTTTACTTTCTCTTTCGGCTTTTTGCTGCAGGGTGGGTTTGGTTTCATTTTAGTTTTGAAGAAGCTGAAATCACAGCAGGATGTGTATGAATCTCTGCAAGCTTTTGAATGTTCATTTGCTGATTTCAACGTGATAACTGCTCTCAGTAGTGAATTTAAATCTGAGTTGTATTTGAATTGATGGTTGCTAAGATGTTCACTGTATGTTTTAAAAAGGTTAACTTGAGTTCATAGAATAAATATTGTTTTGCTTTAAAAAATACTTTTCCATTTCTGTACCACACCTGTGGGCCGTGTGCTCCCCATAGCACAATCTATTAAAAATCGCGGGTCAGGTGAACTCCATGATACACTTTGGGGTTCTCGAAACCCTGGCCCATAACAGTTAGAAAGCATACAAAAGGTGTTCTGAGTTCACGAGTAGTCTCTGGAATAGTCTAACTTCAGATTTCCACAGACGTCACTGCGGAAGAAAACTGCAGTGTTATGGAAGATGATTCCACTGGAAAGGCATTTAAACCAAAATGTACATAATGAATCTAGGGAATGAACTTTCAAATAACAATACTCTCAGTAATATAACAGTTGCCTTAGGATACAGTAAGCCTCTTCTCATAAGTTAATATTCATGCAGTAAAAGCATTGCAAGACGAGCCACTGGTTGGATCCTCTCTGCTGTGCAGTTGTTAAAGGGCTTTTTATTGATGAAGACAGAAGTCGGAATTCCATTTGCAACAATGTCCAAGAAATACCTCACCCCCCATCCCAGTACTGATGGATAATGGTAATGCAAAAAGAGAAAGAGTGAGAGGGAGAGAGAGAGAGTGCACTGGCTCTGTTGCTGTGTTATATATGTTTTCTGTCAAGTTAAATGGGTACATTGCAAATGTATTTTATTCCCATTAGCGATAGTGGAAATTTGCCAATGCAGTTGTATCACATAGTGCAAGAAAATTGGATTGGGAACTATTCGATTGAATCCCTGCCCATTTGTACATTTGTCACACAGACATCTTGAAGTTGCCTTGAGTGCCTGGATTAGGAGAGGCATGCTCACTGTCAAGTGGAACTAATCAATTCACCATGCTAATGATGGGGTGATGTCAAACAGTGTACATAATGCACTGGTACTATTGGCAATGTAGCTGTGTAACTGGGCCATAAAACATGAATGTTTACAATACAGAGGAGGGTATGTTGGAACTCACACAAGATATTCATACAAATCAACTTTCATCTTTATTCTGTTGGGTCCTGTATATTTGAACAGATTGCATTCAAACTGCTGTATAATTCTTTACAGGCATAACATTGAACATTTAAGATATTCTGTTGTTAGTCTTGTTGTACCCAAATTAAACCACCTTAAGGAGATTTATTCCAAATGTTGTTCTTACAGACAGAGGCAAAGATCTTTTGGCTGTGCATGCTGGTGGGACCTTCTGGTGCCATCAGCAGTGCAACCCCGTTACGGGCCTCCTGTTTGCATCGGGTGGATTCACTGGGAAATCCCATTGACAGCGGCGGGACCGGAAGGTCTCGCCGCTGGCCAAGGTGGACTACCACCAGAGAATCTTGACCATAATCTCTTCCCCAGATGTCGATGGAATAGAAAATATAATTTCACAAATTGGATCATTAATTCCCTGTAGCCTGGGGGAGTACTGCATCTAATTCTCCCAAGGCGAAATCCGACATAGTGCACAACACTGTGACACCATCTGTATGAAAACGCTTTGCCATCAAATTTCTTACTTTCAGAAGATGGCATATTATAGCAATAAACAAAGATGTTCATAACTCTTACAGTGAACGGGTGTATGAATGGGAATATTCTTTAATATGTTAATTCAGACCACAACAATATTTTTGGACTCAAGCTTCTATCTCGTTAGATTTAATCAGTGTTATTTGACCAAGTCATGTTCTATTTATACACACAGATTGGTGCGGTTTTGAGTATTTTATCAGTGGTACCAATGGAAAATCAGTATTAATCACGTGGGTGTGAATAAGTGCAAGTATTTACAGGTGAGGTCTGGGTGCCATTGTTTTTTGGGGGGAGCGAGAGGGTAAAAAAGCTCACAAAAACACTCAAGAATTGTCAGGTTTTTTGGGGGGGTGGTTGCTGTCTGGACATCAGTGAGTAGCAGGGAATGACTTGGTGCCAAGTCCATGGACTCAGGTGTCATAGGAATATAGGAAAGGACGAACAGGAATGAGCATTCAGCCCCTCAAGTCTGTCCCGCCATTCAATGAGATCATGGCTGATCTGTGAATTAACTCCATACAGCTGCCTTTGGCCCATATCA
Organism: Scyliorhinus torazame; assembly: GCF_047496885.1. Taxonomy (NCBI): domain Eukaryota; kingdom Metazoa; phylum Chordata; class Chondrichthyes; order Carcharhiniformes; family Scyliorhinidae; genus Scyliorhinus; species Scyliorhinus torazame. Next base: position 200,837,478 of record NC_092714.1, read on the forward strand.
TAGAATCACATAATTTACAGTGCAGAAGGAGGTCATTCGGCCTATCAAGTCAGCACCAGCCCTTGAAAAGAGCATCCTACTTAAACCCATGCCTCCACCCTATCCCCGTAAACCCAGTAGCCTGACCTAACCTTTTGGACACGAAGGAGCAATTTAGCATGGCCAATCCACCTAACCTGCACATTTTTAGACTGTGGGATAAAACTGGAGCACCTGTAGGAAACCCACGCAGACACGGGGAGAAAGTGCTGATGAAGGTGCTGCGCTCCAAAAGCTAGTGATTCCAAATAAACCTGTTGTGGTGATATACATCACTGTAAGTACACAAAGGGTTAATGTACATACACTACACCTAGCTAGACACTAGAGGGAACACCAAAGACATGACACACAGACAGTCAACCAATAGGTCAGTAAGATAGGACACGACCAATGGGCAATCACGATACACACAGAGGTGACACTACCACAGGAGGGCATTACACCAACCTATATAAAAGGACACATCACACATGCTCAGTCTCTTTCCAGTGGAGACAATCAGTGAGTACAGACACAGGGATGATTGAACATCACTCCCACCACGTGGATTGTAGCAGACTGGTTCGTCAGTCTGAGTAGCTATAGCAGGATTAACAGTAGCGTTGAATCCAAGTAGGAGAATTGTTAATAGTTTAAGAAACGTGTTAAAGCTATCTCCAATTCTGAACCTTCCTTTGTCAGAGTGCACATCAAGGAAGCAGCTTATGCTACGTCAAGAGCATAACAAAACACCTGTTAGACTTTAACCTGGTGTTATAAGACTTCTTACTGAGCAAACTCCACATAGACAGTCATCCGAGGATGGAACTGAACCCGGGACCCTGTTGCCCCCATTAATATATTTGCTTTACCAAAGTCTATCTATTTCGGAATTAAAATTAACATCCCCCTCGGGATCGAGGTGGCCTGATCCTGACTGCCATTGCTTCTGTATGTGATTTAAATGCACCTCTCTGGTGATACTTACAGGCTCCTGCCTGTTCACACTGCTGACTGCTCAATGTAAATGCTCAGAGACCCTCTGGTGATGTGAGAGCCCAGCAAGGCCTCATCAGTGACCCCCATCCCTCAGGACCACGAGCTGTCACCTTCTGGTGAGGCTGCAACATTGACTGGCTCTGCCACTTCCTCTCAGACGTTCAGGAGGGCGGGCTTGAGTTTTCGGTCCACCCTGGGTCAGACGGTATCCCTCCTCTCCTCCATTGAGCAGTGGGTCCTCTCAGACTCCCAAATTGGGGGCAGGTCTTCTCTGAGTCATTGTTGTGGCTGCAATGAATGTGTGTTGAGGGGAGCGCTTATAAGCAGCTCCAGACTATCAGGCTCTATTGCGCCAATTCCGGCCCCAGCATTTATACTGCCCACTGGGCAGTGAACAGCAGAGTGCTGGCCCATTTGCATGTCCTGAATCTTGGTTCGAAGAGCGCCCCCAACGAGAACGCACATCGCAGGATATTCAGTTCCAGCGGGGGCATCTAGAATGTGATTTACCGGCCCCGTCGCGCCCGACTTGGTGTTGTGATGAGACCGTTGAATCTCACGAAAGGCCTATTGCGAGATTCACGATGCTCGAGGCGTCTTGTGATATTCAACTGAATCTCGCGAGATGTCGTGATCTGGATATTGCCCATGCTTGGGCGAGGTTCAAATCAGCAGATTTAAATGAGTCATTCGGTCATTTAAATATGCATGAGCCGGATTCTCCCCATGTCTGAGAACTACCAGCCTTCCCAGCGAGACCTTGATCAGGCGCCCATTAGTACTGGTCCACACAAACATGGACCAGACGTACCAGCAGCTGGGGCATTTTCCAGGCCATTGGAGTCCCCTGGATGGACTATGACAGGGCAGGGTGCCCTTGGCTCTCCCTCTGGCATTTTTGCCCCTTGGAACTGCCAGGCTGGCACATTGGAACTGCCACCCTGGTATTGCCAAGGTGCCTGGGTGGCACTGCCAGGCTGGCATGAGCACTGCCAGGGTGCCTGGGTTGTAGTGTCAGGGTGCCTGGGTACCAGGATGGCGCTGTCAAGGATCAGGGCCTGAGGGGGCCATGCCCATGAAAGGGGGGATGGGGGGCTGAAGAGCAGGTAAAGAGGGGGGTCCTGAAAGGGGGGTTCTCAAAAGTGGTGGGGTCGGGAGGCCCTCAGTGACCCCATAGCAGAGTGTGTTTCCTTGGGAGGAGGAGGGGGGGTAATGCCCGGTGATGTGGGGTAGTGAGGCCGGTGATATTGCCCATGTTTTGGGGGGTTGGGGAACCTGAAGTTCAGTTAGAATTCAGGGCACCCTTTCAAAATGGGGAGTTCAGCTCCCCATTGCTGAAAAGAATTCTAAATGCGAGCTCGACCGGGGAGAAACTCCCCAAGGACCAAAATTTCCCCTTGAGAGAAGCCATCATCTCAATAATTAACCTGTCAAGTCCTCTGAAAAATTCTATATGTTTCAATAAGATGACCCCTCATTCTTCTGAACTCAAATGAGTAGAGGGCTAACTTGCTCAATTTTCCTCATAAGACAAACTCCTGATCCCAGAAATCAGCCGTGTAAACATTCTCTGAACTGCTTCTAATCAAAGTATGTCTCTCCTTAATTAAAGAGACCAGTAAGGTGAAATGAAAGGGGCGGCATGGTAGCATAGTGGTTCGCACAATTGCTTCATAGCTCCAGGGTCCCAGGTTCGATTCCCAGCTTGGGTCACTGTCGGCACGATCTCCTCGTGTCTGCCTGGGTTTCCTCCGGGTGCTTCGGTGTCTTCCCACAGTCCAAAGATGTGCAGGTTAGGTGGATTGGCCATGCTAAATTGTCCTTCGTGTCCAAAAAGGTTACATGGGGTTACTGGGTTACGGGGATAGGGTGGAGGAGTGAGCTTAGGTAGGGTGTCCTTTCCAAGGGCTGGTGTAGACTCAATGGGCCGAGTGGCCCCCTTCTGTACTGTAAATTCTATGATTCTATGATACTGTATGTGTGGTCTCATCTGTGACCTGTACAATTTTAGCAATTTTTCCCTACTTTTATACTTCATCCCCTTTGCAATAAAGACCAATTTTCCATTTGCCTTCCGAATTACCTTATGTACCTGCATATTGACCTTTTGTGACCCATGTACAAGGACACCCAGATTCCCTCTGCACTACAGTATAAGAATTGGCAAGTCATGTTGCAGCTGTATAGAACCTTAGTTAGGCCACACTTGGAGTATAGTGTTCAATTCTGGTCGTCACACTACCAGAAGGATGTGGAGGCTTTAGAGAGGGTGCAGAAGAGATTTACCAGAATGTTGCCTGGTATGGAGGGCATTAACTATGAGGAGCGGTTGAATAAACTCGGTTTGTTCTCACTGGAACGAAGGAGGTTGAGGGGAGACCTGATAGAGGTCTACAAAATTATGAGGGGCATAGACAGAGTGGATAGTCAGAGGCTTTTCCCCAGGGTAAAGGGGTCAATTACTAGGGGGCATAGGTTTAAGGTGAGAGGGGCAAGGTTTAGAGTAGATGTACGAGGCAAGTTTTTTACGCAGAGGGTAGTGGGTGCCTGGAACTCGCTACCGGAGGAGGTAGTGGACGCAGGGACGATAGTGACATTTAAGGGGCATCTTGACAAATACATGAATAGGATGGGAATAGAGGGATACGGACCCAGTAAGTGTAGAAGATTGTAGTTTAGTCGAGCAGCATGGTCGGCACGGGCTTGAAGGGCCGAAGGGCCTGTTCCTGTGCTGTACATTCTTTGTTTGTTTGTGTACAGCATTACAGAATACTGCAAACTCTCTCTCTCCTTGCAAACTAGATTCAGTTCTTCTGCTCTTTTTGCCAAAGTGAAAAATCTCATAATTTTTCACATTATATTCTATCTGCCAATTTTTCCTCACTCACTTCATGTTTTTTTACACTCTGCAGGCGTCTGGTATCCAACTCACAACTTGTTTTTCTTACCTATCTTTGTATTGTCAGCAAATTTGGCTACAATACATTTGGTCGCTTTATGCAAGTCATTAACATAGATCGTGAATTGGTTAGGCTTCAGCAAGATCCCTGCGGCACTCCACAAGTTACAATTTGCCATCTTGAAAATTACCCGTTTATCCTGCCTCTCTGGCATGAATTTTTGTGCAGATTGAAAGACTCTCTATCTCTGCAAAAATTCCAGCAGAATCCAAATCCCAAAGTCTTACCCCCAAGCCCTTCACAATTCTTTCAGGGGTAGGGGGAGAGAAATGGGGTCAGGTGTCCATTGTGATTGTTAAAGATGGACATGACTGTGCATAAAAACTGCATAAACCTAATGAAATGGTCAAAGCTGTCAAAGAACTGTCAAGCTGCCAATAAAATGTCGGAGCTCATTGGACCTACTGAAGCTCATTGGATTTGTTAAAGTTCTCAATTTAAATGCAAAAACAAAGTGTGGCGTTTAAATTTAAAAAATCAATGCTTGCTATTTTGCTCTATCTATTGACATACCCTGAGGATTATCATGATTGGATTTGTGCTGCAAGTCTGGTTTTACAACTTAACATCATCATAGTGGGGTGCCTGGTAAGTGAGAAATTTGATTGACAGCTCCAAGTGGTTATAGAATAGAAATGTATGTTTCATAAAAATTAGTTGAAGGAAGTTCAATGTATTGATTTTTTTGAATTGATGAGAGTTCTCTTTTTAAATTATGTCATTAATGGACACATAGCTTTATTTTGTGTCAGCAGCGATCCTCAGTTTGCCCATGCTGAATATTAGGTGAAATGCTATGTAATAGGGAAGGGCAAAGAGTGGTGGGTTAGGGACGTGAGTTGGCATATAGATTTACACACATACAAACATATAAATTAGGAGCAGGAGTAGGCCATTTGCCCCCAAGAGCATGCTCCGCCATTCTGTTCTGATTGTAACCTCAACTTCACATTCCTGCCCAGGCCGAGAGCCTATCACTTCCTTATTTATCAAGAATCTATCTACTTCTACCTTAAAAATATTCAAAGGCTCTATTTATGTCGCTTTTCAGAAAGACTCAACCCTTAGGGAGAAAATAAATCTCACCTCTGTCTTAAATGAGCAACCCTTTATTCATAAATTGTGACCCCTAGTTCTAGAGTCTCCCACAAGAAGAAAAATCCTTTCCACACCCATGCTATCAAGAGCTTTTGGAATCTTATATGTTTCAATCAAGTCACCTCTTGCTCTTCTAAACTCCAACGGATACAAGCACAGCCTGTCCAACCAACCCATTCCTGATATTGGTTTTGTAAATCATCCATGAACTGCTTCCAAAGCATTTAGACTACAGGACACTCTGGAGGGGAAGGCTGAACAGTGGTTGGGGTACACATTGGTACAAGCATCATAGATAAAAAGGAATGAGGTCCTAAAAGCAGAATATAGGGAGTTAGGAAGTAAGTGATGTTCCGGTTTCCTCCCACTGTCCAAAGATGTACTGGTTAGGTGGATGACCATGATCAATGTGCAGGATTACCGGAATAGGGTGGGGAAGTGGGCATGGAAGGGTGCTCTTTCGGAGGGTTGATGCCGACTCGATAAGCCGAATGGATCCTTCTGCACTATGGATTCTATAGCACCTCATAGGCAGTGATCTCAGGATCACTACCAGTGCCATGAAACCAGTGCCAGAAATAGCAGGATATAGCAGATGAATACATGGTTGAAGAGATGGTGCAAGAGAGAGATTCCTGAGACACTGGGACCAGTTCAGGCTGAGATGGGACTAGTGCAAACTAGACAGGTTGCACTAGGGCATGACTGGGACTCCTAGGGCGAGTATTTGCTCGAGAGGTTGGGGCGGGTTTAATCTAAAATGACAGGGGGATGGATTCCATGCAAGGAGTCAGAGGAGGGGGAGACAGAAAGCAGAATAAGAAAAGTAATAGGCAGATAATCCAAGGACTAGAATCGAACAGGGACACAGTGAAATTAATGGGAATGGGACAAGGAATGTTAAAAAGACAAGCTTTAAGTCTTTGTGCGATAATGCACTGAGAATTCACAATAGATTGGATGAATTAATCATGCAAATATATATAAATGGTAAGGACATAGGCAGGATCACAGAGACATGGCTGCAGGGTGATTAGCGATGGGATACTGAACACCCAGGGGTATTCAGTATTTAGGAAGAACAGACAAAAAGGAGAGGGTAGTGGGGTTGCATTGCTGGTTAAAGAAGAAATTAATGAAATAGTCAGGAAGGACATTAGCTCTGATGATGTGGAATCTGTATGGAAAGAGCGGAGAAACACAAAGGGGCAAAAAATGTTAGTGTGGGTTGTATATAGATCTCCAAACTGTAGTGGCGATGTTGGGGATGGCAGTAAACTGGTAATTAGAGATGCATGTGATAAAGAAACATTTGTATTATTGGGTGACTTTCATCGACATATAGACTGGGCAAATTAAATGAGCAAACATACTCTAGAGGAAGAATTTCTAAAGTTTGTATAAAATGGTTTTCTGGACCAATACGTTGAGGAACCAACTAGAGAATAGGCCATCCCAGAATGGGTGTTGTGTGATGAGAAAGGACTGATTGGAAATCTAGTTGTGCAAGACCTCTTGGGGATGAACAATCATAATATGAAATAATTCTTCATCAAGACAGAAAGTGATGTAGTTGATTCTGAGACAAGGGTCCTGAATCTAAATAAAGGAAACTATGATGTTATGAGGCGTGAATTGGCTATGTTGGATCGGGAAATGTTACTTGAAGAGATGACGGTGAATAGGCAATGGCAAACATTCAAAAAGCATATGGCTGAACTGCAACAATATTTCATCCCGGTCTGGAGCAAAAATAAAATGGGAAAGTTGGCCAAACCCTGGCGTACAAGGGACATTTAGAGATTGTATTAGAGCCAAGGAAGGAGCATACAAATTGATCAGACAAAGGGGCAGCATGTGGCACAGTGGTTAGCACTGGGATTGCAGCGCTGAGGACCCGGGTTTGAATCCCGGCCCTGGGTCACTGTCCGTGTGGAGCTGGCACATTCCCCCCATGTCTGCATGGATTTCACCCCCACAACCCAAAGATGTGCTGGTTAGGTGGATTGGCCATGCTAAATTACCCCTTAATTGGAAAAAAGAATCAAAAATAATTGGCTACTCTAAATTAAAATAAAATTGATCAAAATAACAACAAACCTGAGGATTGGTGTCATGTGTGTGTCCCTTTAAGAAAGGGTTTTGTATTATCACTTGGCCTCAGTGATATCATTTTGTGGGTGGAGCTGAGGTGTGGCTCTGAGTTTTTTAAAGTTTCATTTTCAGTTTGACTGCTGTGGACTACAGACAGGAGAGAGACGTGTTTTGACCTGAATCTCTCCGTTTTCATTTTAAATATCTTTTTCAGTAAAAATCACCTTGGTGGTGGGGCTTTGTAGATATAATTGCTTTCCGGAAGGAATTTGTATCTGCTGGATGAAAACCGGATCAGAATCATAGGGACCAAGACCAGTCTTATTCAAGTGAGAATGCAGAGTGCTGGGCCACACCCTTGAAAAGGGTTTTTTGGTTTATGGGATTTTGTTATTCAATTGGAACAGTTAAGGGGGAATTCATTAAGTGTTATACATAGATTACTGTAACTGTGTGGTGTCGTTATTTTAATTGATAAAAATTCTTGTGTGTTTATATATCGATATATGTTAACTAAGGTCTTAGAATAAAGTTTGTTTTGATTAAAGTGTCTGGGAAGACTGATGAATCACACCTGAAGGGAAGGCTCTTGTGCTCATCTGAGCCAAATTAAACATACAGGTTGTAGGTCAGGTGGACTTCATGATATACTTTGGAGTTTCTAAGCCCTGGCTCATAACAATAGGGAACAGTTTAGAATTCAGAAAAGGTGGACAAAGGGATTGATTAACAAGCAGAAAATAGAGTATGTGAGTAAGCTTGCAGGGAACATACAAACTGATTGGTGAAGACAAATGAAGTTCCCTTACAATCAGAAACTGGGGAATTTATAATGGGGAACAAAGAAATGACTGTCCAACTAAATACGTTCTATCTTCACAAATGAGAAAACAAATAACGCACCCAAAATGTTCGGGAAAATAGGGTTTAGTGAGAGGAAGGAACTGAAGGAAATCAATATGAGAACAGAAATAGTTTGGGGGAAATTGATGGGGTTGAAGTCTGATAAATACCCAGGGCCTGATATTCTACATCCCAGTGTACTTAAGGAAGTGGCTCCAGAAATAGTGAATGCATTGGTGGTCATCTTCCAAGATTCGAGTCTCTGGAACCATTCCCATGGGCTGGAGGGAAGTTAATGTAATCCTACAATTTAGAAAGGGAGATAAAGAGAAAACAAAGAATTCTGGACCAGTCATCCTGTTGCTGGTAGTGGGGAAAATGCTAGAGACCATTGCAGAAGATTTAATACCTGAGCACTTGGAAAACAATGGCAGGATTAGACAGAGTCAGCATGGATTTATGAAAGGGAAATCATGCTTGACAAGTCTACTGGAATTCTTCGAGGATATAACCAGTCGAGCTGATGAGGGGTGGCCCCTGGATGAAATATATTTGGACTTTCAGAAGATTTTGATAAGGTCTTTCATAAGAAATTAGCATGTAAAATTAAAGCACATGGTATTGGGGGTAATGTGTTCAGATGGATAGAAAACTGGTTGGGTGTAGGAATTAATGGGTCTTTTTCAAGTGACAGGTAGTGACTCGTAGGGTATGCTAGGACCCCAGCTATTCATAACCTATATTAATGATTTAGATGAGGGAACTAAATGTAATATCTCAAAATTTGCTGATGACACAAAGCTGGGTGGGAGGGTGAGCTGTGAGGAGGATGTAGAGATGCTTCAATGTTATTTGGAGTGACTGGGCAAAAGAATGGCAGATGCTATATAATGCGGATAAATGTGAGGTTATCCACTTTGGTAGCGAAAACAGGAACTCAGATTATTATCTGAATGGATATAGATTGAGAGAGGGGAAAGTGCAATGAGGCCTGGGTATCATTGTACACCGGTTTCTGAAAGTAAGCATGCACATGCAGCAGGTGGTGAAGAAGGCAAATGGTATGTTGGCCTTCATAGCGATAAAATTTGGGTGCAGATGATGTCTTGCTGTAATTATACAGGGCCATACCTAGAATATTGGGCTTGTGTCTCCATCGGCGGGGTCCTCCATTTTGCCGGTAGTGCACTCACGCCCGCGGGTGTCCCGATGGCGTGGGGTACCCACAATGAGAAACCTCATTGGCTGCTGGGACAGAGAATCCCACCTATTGTGTGCATTTCTGTCTCCTTATCTGAGGAAGAATGTTCTTGCTATGGGGGGACTGGAGACTGATTCCTGGGATGGCATCACGGACATAAAAGAAGCGATTGAGTCGGATAGGATTATGTTCGCTGGAGTTTAGAAGATTGAGGGGGGTCTCACAGAAAACTATAAAATTCGAACAGAACTCGGCACGGTGTTTATTTATATATTTTTTCTAAATTTAGAGTACCCAATTCATTTTTTTTCCCCAATTAAGGGGCAATTTAGCTTTGCCAACCCATCTACCCTGCACATCTTTGGTTGTGGGGGCGAAACCCACGCAAACACGGGGAGAATGTGCAAACTCCACACAGACAGTGATCCAGAGCTGGGATCGAACCTGGGACCTCAGCGCTGAGAGGCAGCAATGCTAACCACCGTGCTGCCCTGAAATCGGCAGGGTAGATGCTCCACATGTGGGGAAGTCCTAAACCAGGAGTCATTGTCTGAGGTTACGGGGTAAACCATTTAGGGCTGAGATGAGGAGACATTTTTTCACCCAGAGAGTGGTGAGTAAGCCAGTGGGATTCGCTATTACAGGAAGCAGTTGAGGTCAAAACAATGTATGTTTTGAAGAAGGCGTTAGATGTAGCTCTTGGGGATAAAGGGCTCACAGAAAAAAGGATGTGGAAAGACGGGAACAGGTTACTGAGTTTGATGATCATTCATGATCATAATGAATGGTGGAGAAGGCCTGAAGGACGGAATACTCTACTCCTTCTCATATGTTCTATATTTCTACTTAACTTTTTCCTTAAATATGGAGACCAATACTGTACACAAAACTCGTAGCCTCTCTACTTTTGTATTCAATTCGCAATGCAATAAATGGAAACATTCTATTAGCTTTCCTAATTACTTTCTGTACCTATATACTAACATTTTGCAATTTCTGCACAAGGGCATCCGGATCCCTCTGCATCTCAGAGCTCTGCAATCGCTCATTAATTTAGTTAACATGCTGGTTTTTATTCTTCCTGCCAAAATGGACAAATTCACATTTGCCCGAATGATGGTCTATTTGCCAGCTCTTTGCTCACACAGGGCACGATTCTCCAGAAATATTTCTAAGTGTGGTAGCGAACCAGAATTGCCACTGGTTTTCAGCGTTTGGCCCAGCAAGGCTGGCAATGCAATTCAACGTTAATTGGTCCACTTAACGAGGCTTCACAGGCTTCTGGCCGCAAATGAAGAAGAGCCAGCTGATTCGCGGTGACCGGGCCCACCAGCACCCTGACAACAAAGTTGAGCAGCACTTGCTCAGCCAACCTCAGCCAGCTCGCGATAATGGCGCTCAGGAGATTGGCTCCAAATTTCAGCGATGCGCGCATGGGCAGGCTCCTAGATGCAGAGGATGTCCGGTTCTGCCAAGGGTCCAGGAGGGTGAGCCACAAGGCAGCCAGTGCTGCCTGGGGTGAGGTGGTGGAGCTGTGAGCTTGGGGAGTGTGACCAGGTGGACTGGCGTTCAGTGCAGGAAGAAGGTCAATGACATACACTGAGGAACATGAGTGAGTAGACACCAACTCTGCTTCCTGTAATAGCGAACCCCATGCCCCCACATAACATCCACCTCAACTCCCCATGCGACCCCCCAGCCCTACCTCCACCCCCTCTCCCTTCAACTCCCCCCCTCAACCCCTCCTTCACATCCCCCCTTCCCACCACTGTGAACCACACGTGTGGCTAACAATGCCCTCTCTGTGTCTCCTCAGGAAAAGCTCTTCCACAACCATCGGGAGAGGGCCCAGACTGGTAGAGGGGTGCCAGACATAAGAATCCTCAACTCCTTCGAGGACCGGGCCCTGGAGGTGACCGGTGTGGCCGAAGATAGATTGGTCAGCCATACGGAGGCTGGTGGACACCGCAGAGGTGAGGAACCACTGGGCTCCACCCGGAGGACCTGTCAAACATGAGTTGTCATCGCCTTACTGACTGACCCACCCATCCCACTGACCACATGATCATTCTCCTGCAGGTCCTCCAGCCGATGATGTCAGCCCATCCCGGGTGGCACCTTCTCCTGACTCCAAGGAGAACACCTCAGAGTTGAGCAATGAGGATGCAACTGTTGTAGCCGCGGTACAGCTGTCATCCTCACCCTCCCCATCGCAGATACACACAGCTCGGTGGGACATGTAAATGCACAGGCTTCGGGGGCACAATCTGGTGAGCACCACATTGCGGATGATGTACATCAGGTGGAGGCAGGAACCCCCCAGGCGAGACAGCTGGCAGAGGGCTGCTGGACCCCAGGACCCAGCTGGATCCAAGCCTGATGCTGAACGTATGGTAGAGAGATAATCGGAGCTGATGGAAATGATAGGGAGAGGCTGGGCCATTGAGAAGGAGATGTCAGTGTCACTCTAGCAGATCCATAGCCAACTGGAGGAGTCCCAGAAGCTAGGGGCATAGGAGATGGTGCCAACAATGAGTGGCACCGAGGCCAACACTGCTAGGGCGGCAACCACAGTGGAAAGCCTGGTGTATGACGCCGGTACCATGAGTGAAGGTGTCCAAGGCATCATGCAGTCAGTGACGACCATGGCTGAGGGTCTCGCCAGAATGTCTAATTTGTTATGGATGTCACCCAGTACCAGACTGATCGTGATGAGGTTTTGCAGGACATGTCCCACTCTCAGATGGGCAGGGCCGAGGCACCGCGGAGCTGGTCCCAGTCACTGAGGAGCATCGCTGAGGACGTCAAAGCTGTGGTTCAGACCCTGGAGAACCGTCAGGGCTGGCAGAGGCAGATAATGCAGGACCTGCTGGGACTCAAACCAGCTGCCCCTGTGTCCCAAGGTGAACCCCAGGGCCCTAAGGGCACCGGTCGGGAGGAGGGGGTGCCGGGTGCCAAGCCGAACCCATCCCAAGGAATGTGGGGTGGGAGGGGTAGGTAAGGAGTGGGGAGGGGGATGGGGTTTGGGAGGGTGGGGGGTGCGGCACCATCGGAAGTGGGGTTTATACAACACATTAAACACCTTTTCTCAAAACCATTATGATGCCTCTAATACTTCCTCTGCAATGCGGGCTGAGCCCCGGACCGTTTGTCCATCTCCCCAGTGCATGCCCCCTCCCCCCACCCCCATAGCGGCCCACCCCGGTGGAAGGTCCGCCACCCCCCACCGAGCACTGGGATGGCAAGTCCAGCACCCCTGGCCTCTTTGCCTGTGCGCAAGGAAGACTACTCACCTTCATGGCTCCCCATAGAAGCCTTCAAAAGGAGTGCTAATCAGTGCCAGCGTGAACACTTGCTGAGGAGGCCACTGAATGACAGGAGGCCATTGGATATGGGGTTGCTCTCGTTAATTGTAAAGAAATGGGGCTTAAGTGGTGATAATTGGATTCTCGGCATACTACGGTGAGATCCCGATTTCACCTATGGGAGCGGGCCGGTTGCATTGCAGACTGTTTGGCGCCTGGCACGGATCCCGTTTTTGCCTCTCCCGCTATTCACCGACCTCGTTATGCTTGAGCGAGAGCGCAACGAGACCGGGGAATCGCGCCCTATGTCTCTGGATTATTAATCAAATAAAGTAACCACAATGCTATAATTCCCTTAAGCAGTTATTTCAAGGAACAAGATGACTTGGGGAACAATATCCAAAACCCCCATTTCCAAATAGGTGCAGCTCTCTCAGCAATTGCTGCTCTTGTCATTGATGCAAAACCTAAGAAACAGCAAAACCTCAGGAACAAAGTTATCGCGAAACTGTGGTGATATGCATCACTGTAAATACACAAGGGGTTAACGTAGGTACACTGCAACTAGGTAAACACTAGAGGGAGCACCAGAGACATCATGACACACAGACATTCAACCAATAAGTCAGTAAGATAGAACACGACCAATGGGCAGTCAAGACACATCCAGAGTTGAAACTACCACAAGGGGGCTACCCATATAAAGGGACAGGGCACCCATGCTCTTTCTCTTTCCTCAGGCGACACTCAGAGAGACAGGGGCAGATCTGAAAAGCATCTCACCTACCGCAGGGATTAGAGCTGACTGGTTAGTTAGATTGAGTTACTACAGTAAGATTAGCAGGAGAGTCGAACCCAAGTAGGAGTATTGTTAACTGTTCAATAAATGTGTTAAATCTATCTCCAAGTCTGAACCTTCCTTTGTCAGAGTATACATCAAGGAAGCAGCTTATGCTACGTGAAGAAGCATAACACAACATGGTACCAGTTAGTGACCCGTTGAATCCCTATAGTTCAACTCAACAAATCCGTGACTACCAGCAACAGCACCCAGGCATGATGTTTGAGATTCCAGTTCCACAGCAGCTCAGGTACCAAGGCAATCTCAGTGCAAACTGGCGTGCGTTCAGGCAGTGATTCGAGATCTACCTGGTAGCGTCCGACCCAGATGGCATGGTGGATGCAGAGAAACTAAAGCTCCTGCTCACTATTGGGGGTGCAAGAGCAGCAGAAATCTTCAAGACCTTCAAGTACTCCAGAGGGCAAGAAAAGAGAGACTTCCAGGCAGTCCTGGACAAGTTTCAAGAATTCTGCGAGGAACACACAAGAGAAAGCAGTAAAAGAGGCGCCAATACTTACCACGAGGGGAAGGTAGGCCTGCAAATGCAGAAAACAGCAGTTTTGATTGGCAACCATCTTGAGAAAGGAGCTGCACATGCGCAGTTCCCCCAAAGAAGATTACCGGCAAAAGTGTTTTGCGCATGTGCGAGAAGCCGCACATGCGTAGGTGCGAAAAAGGCAGCAAGTAAAGGAACAGCGATCTGCGCATGCGCAATTGCTTCCTATGCTCTACGTCACTAGCGTCATGATGTCAGAGGCCCAGGACCATGTCCACTTAAAGGGGAAATGTCCCAAAACGGCAAAAAAAAAAATTTTATAGCCGTAAAACACGATTCTTTCACCTGGAACGACAGCACAATGCCGGAACTTCGACCAGTAGCTGAAAGTAATCTCCGCAGAACCCTGCAACAAGCAGTTAGCATCGCCCTAGAAGATGATATGGTCCTTGAAGACTGCGACTCAAACGAAGATTTCATCATTGGACGTGGTGACCCCAGTACGAAATCCGAACCGCGACTAGAGGTGTTGTACATTGAAGACTCCGATGACGAGTTCTTCGGATTGGGGATTCCTCAGCCCAGCTTATCTGACATTCCGACTCGTGAGTACAGGATTATGCTGCGGCCTGACGCCAAGAGACAGAGAGTGGTACAAGCCCACAGAGAGCGACCTGCTGCCGCACAGAGAGTGGTCTACGCACCACAAAGGGTCCCAGCCTCCACACAACAAATGATGACAGTCTCCACAGCGACACCAATGTACAATTCTTCATAGGGAACGCTGCAAGACTCCACAGAGAGAGTGACACAAGCCTCCACAGCGAGCTCGTTTACAGAGTCCACGATGGAAGCAATGCAAGACTCCAGAGCGCAGTCCTTGTATGAACAAGACCATGAGGGTCTAGCAACCTCATCTGAGCAACCAGCAGCAGACGATGCAAGTCTGCCACGCTCAAGTGAACAACAGAAAGACTATGACAGTCTACCACGCTCAGTGTACAGCAAGCAGACTATAACAGTCTACCACGCTGACGTGAACAACAAAACGACTATGACAGTCCACTCAGATTATTTGAGCCACCAGAAGAAGACTCTGACAGTCTACCCAGCTAAAGTGAATGACAAGAAGACACTGAGGCTCTACCCACTGTATGTGCGACAAATGACAACGGCATCCCACTTCCCATACCAGATGTGCAACGTGACAGACCTCAGCTAGTATGTACAGAGGCACTCGACAATCACAGTGAGACTACTGGTGACTCCGGTGACACCACGTTAATTTAAACCTCATCCGCTCAAGCCTCTCCACAAGCAAATGCATTCCTGAATGTTTTGATTCCGGATGGGGGGCATCACGAAACTTCAGAAGATTCAAGTGAACCTGAAATGACTCCGGACGGGGAGCATCAAGAAACCTCAGCTGACTCGGGTGAACCAGACCAGACTCCAGACGGGGAGCATCGACAAGCCAAAGCTGATTCAAGTAAGCCGGACATGACTCCAGATGGGAAGCGCCGCGGACTCAGAGACGGCATGCTCAAGGAAACAGCAGATGCCACAAAGGATGCTGACACAAGTAACTGTGTGAAGGACTCATATTATCCACAGAGAGTGTTCGTTGAGCGCAACAAACACAGCAACAAAACCTACAAATCCAACAACAAAGCCAACAACAAGAAGCGTACCAAAGGCAACAACGTCGACAACAAGCATGACAAAAACAACAACAATGGAACTGCGACTGGTACGACAAGGTTCAACTCTACAAATGCGGGACACTGTTACTGCTCAGCTTAGTACAATGACATACCATGGCAGGACGACACAGATTACATACATCGCTACCACAAGCATCGAAAGAAAAAAAAGAGTCCAAATCAGACTACAAAGTGACTTGACCACTTCTTGGTTCCGTAAGCACAGGGACACTGATGGCATTCACAAGGACATGCCACCATCAACGTCACCACTTCACCAACAAAACAAGAAAACCACTTGACCATATTAATTCATAAACTTTGGACTCATACATATTATTTGGACATTTTGTGTCATCATCACTCATCATGATTTGTACATGTCATCACTTATCTACCTATTTTGTTCAATTTTCTTTAACGCTGTACAGAAAATATGTAACACGGAAGAGAGGGGATTTGGTGATATGCATCACTGTAAATACACAAGGGGTTAATGTAGGTACACTGCAACTAGATAAACACTAGAGGGAGCACCAGAGGCATCATGACACACAGACATTCAACCAATAGGTCAGTAAGATAGGACACGATCAATGGGCAGTCAAGACACACCCAGAGTTGAAACTACCACAAGAGGGCTACCCATATAAAAGGACAGGGCACCCATGCTCTTTCTCTTTCCTTAGGCGACACTCAGAGAGACAGGGGCAGATCAGGGAAGCATCACACCTACTGCAGGGATTAGAGCTGACTGGTTAGTTAGATTGAGTTACTATAGCAAGATTAGCAGGAGAGTCAAATCCAAATAGGAGAATTGTTAACTGTTCAATAAATGTGTTAAATCTATCTCCAAGTCTGAACCTTCCTTTGTCAGAGTATACATCAAGGAAGCAGCTTATGCTACGTGAAGAAACATAACACAACAGAAACAATCCTTCATCACGGATAAATTATTGAATATTTTACTATTGCCTAGAAAACCTATTTCTGAACACCCTGGTTGAATTATCCCGTTCCCCTAGCCCTTCACCTGATTATAACAGTTGCTCCTTTACCCATTGCCAATACCATGGGATGTCAATAGGTAAACATAAATTAAACACATCCATCAAAAACCTACATGACAACATTTCTCAAAATACTGCATGATAATACCAATTCAATATATACACTGAGTATAGAGAATTAAATAAATATCAGGTTTTAACACTCTAACTCCAAAATGCCCATCAACATATACATGACAACATTGAAATTAGCCAAGCTAGCTCCCGGCAGACCTTCTGTCAAAACATTTAGTTGTAGTAAATCCCGTCCACATCAATGTTGTAATCTATGCTCTACTGGTTACTTAATCCTTTGAATTCCTGCCTAGTGGGTTTAGCCCGACACAACGAGCTACTTACTTTATTCCCCTCAGAGCTATTGATGAAATGTAGTTATTAAGAGAAGGTTTGGAGCTCTACAGAGTTTTTGTAAAAGATTTAAAATTGCAAGAAACTCCAGTATCCCATGAGATAAGACCAGATTGTTACTAAACTATTCTTTGTTAGTGTGGTTAAATAGTAATTGTTCTAGCAATCGTATATAATTGCTACAATGTGTTTCTCCCAACCAGATTATCTACTATTCACATAACAATGAGCAAGCACCAAACATATCGCAATGAGTCTGTAACAATCTACTGGGAGATATTTCAAGTTGATTGCATTCACTGTACACGTAATAATGAAATTGTATGTTCTTGAATGACAAATGTAAGATTTGATCAATTTGAATACAGAGAGAATATTCCATTCTATTTTCTAGTTCCTTACCTCACACACAATCTCTCAGTAATTCATTAAAGCAGCCATTGCCCCAGCAAATATTTTCAATCCATTTCAGCAATGGAGGATATCAAAGCATAACACTATCCTCTCCAGATGGCTAACCATAAGACAGCTGCAGCAGTGAGTGGACAGTCGTCAGTCCTCCTTTGAGAAAGTTAAGGTCATATGAATCAGTCCAAATACTGAAAGCCAGGTGTAACCGAATAACTCAACTCAGACCAAGTAGGAAACATAGGGGCTCTGTGGCCCTCTATCAAGCTACAGAGTATCTTGCCACTGATTCATCAGGAGAATTTAAACCAATATATCTTGAATGCACTACATTTTAATGTGAATTGGAAAGTTAGGTTTATTGCTTCTCCTTGCAGTAACATGGTGATGCAGGTGGACGGCACGATAGCACAGTGGTTAGCACTGTTGGTTCACAGCTCCAGGATTCCAGGTTCGATTCCCGGTTTGGGTCACTGTCTGTGCCGAGTCCGCACATTCTCCCCGTGTCTGCGTGGGTTTCCTCCGGGTGCTCAAGTTTCCTCCCACATTCCAAAGACATGCAGGTTAGATAGATTGGCCATGGTAAATTGCCCTTAGTGTTCAAAAAGTTTAGGTGGGGCTACCGGGACAGGGTGGCGGTGTGCCCTTAAGTAGGGTGCTCTTTCCAAGGGCCAGTGCAGATTTGTTGGGCCAAATGACCTCCTTCTGCACTGTAAATTCTATGATTCTATGATTCTGAAAAGAGAAATATGCACCTAAAGTTAGAGCAACACTTTAGTTTTCCAAATTGTCAGGAAGGCGAGTGTAGTATTTGATGAGTTAATACTAATAGTCCTATACCTCAGACAATGGGAATTTTTACAAGCTCACCCAACATAAAACTACATTATAATCTTAAGAGACAGACACATGACTACTGAAACAGAGATCACGCAGGTCTTCGCAGCTCAGCTTCCCTCGACTCAATGAGGCCCAGACCTTACTTAGAAATGAACAATTATTTAATCCTTAGCACTGAAGTATTGCTTAAAAAAGAGATATAGGGCTGGATTCGCCACCACCCGCTGCCGGTAGCGGAGTTCCCGATGCGGCAGAGAATCCCACGTCGACCAAAAATTGGATTACCCAGTCCCCTGCGAGCAGTGGCAGAGAGCTACATGCCCCACAATGTTTAGAAATATCTAGAGTATAAGTGCTTTCACTTCCTCTTTTTCTCAACAGAAAGCACTTAACTACTTTTTGATGTGGTCATGAGCTGTCAATCATAGTTAGATGTCCATAAACATTATGATTAGCTTGACTGCTGGGTAATGGAAATAAACAATCTAGACGCCATGCTGTCTGGAAGCTATTGTCTTGTCAGTTGCAGCTGACTAAAAGCTATTTATCTGTGAAAGCTAATTGAAGTCTCACGGATCAAAGGATCTGAGGAAGTTTAAAGCCTTGTGATGTGTTTTGGCTTTCTATGAATTAACACCTGCTGCTTTCAACTCTTCTGTCTGAGGCA
Source organism: Scyliorhinus torazame (assembly GCF_047496885.1). Classification (NCBI taxonomy): domain Eukaryota; kingdom Metazoa; phylum Chordata; class Chondrichthyes; order Carcharhiniformes; family Scyliorhinidae; genus Scyliorhinus; species Scyliorhinus torazame. Next base: position 200,856,372 of record NC_092714.1, read on the forward strand.
GCAGGAGTAAGGGACAGGTAAGTGAAAAAGCATTGAATTTTCACTGTTTCTCCCTGGACTGCTCTTTTGCTTCCAGGCAGGGATGACTAACGGAGGGGATCTCTGATATGGGGAGTTTTGAAAGGGGGGGTCTCTGATATGGGGGTGATCAGTTCGAGGGGGTGGCTCGTAATTCCCATGGTGGTGGTGGGGGGAGGACTATGCCCCTACTTATTAGCAGAGGGTGAGGGGGGGTCCAGATTTGCACTTTGGGGGGTAGGCATCTGCCACACCTCATTATCGTGCCACCCGCTCAAAATGGCGGCCTGATAGTGGGATGCCGAACAGGATCCTGTGAGCTCCCCACATGGCAAGAGAGAATGAATCACTCCTGGGCGCCCCTCATTGCGCCAGTGTAGACCAGTGCGATTCTACTCTGACAGGCGAACCTAGTCTCCCAAATGGAGAATCCTACCCATGATCTCACAACATAAACCGTGATGGCTGCGATTCCAGAAAGGGTTCATTGGAATTTTAATAACTCAACATCCATTTTCCACTTGAGGATCCTTGTAAATCCTCTCAGTAAATTATATTACATTCAGCAGGCAAGATTACACAGTGGATCAAGGCTGTTGAATTTTACAGCTATTGTAAACTGCGTTCTTTATCCAACTTTTATGGTTGCAATGCTCCCCACGTTGAGCTGTTTCCATCATGAAACTGAACTTGATACCCAACCTTCAAGGACCATTGGAGAGGTTATTCATGAAATAATAAAGGAACAAGCTTACTGATGTAACTTTATACAGATAATATGTTTCCTGGAGTAATTTTATGTTTTATAATATTCTGCATCAGAAATTGACACATTTCCCTTTACAACAAGACACCATATTTTGAAAGTGACAAACTATATGCATTAAAATAGCAATCAGTCCCCATAGCATGCAAGTGGAAAGATCCATTACACTGAAGGTGACTGAAACACAAAAATGTTTTCAATTTCAATTCAGTCAAAAGATTCTATGGAATCTCATTCTTTTTTCAGATTTTATTCAGGGATAGGATTGTTAAAAAAATGCCTCGAGTTTAGACGATAAGACCATCAGACATAGGAGCGGAAGTAAGGCCATTCGGCCCATCGAGTCCACTCCACCATTCAGTCATGGCTGATTTCAACTCCATTTACCCACTCTCTCTCCATAGCCCTTAATTCCTCGAGAAATCAAGTATTTATCAACTTCTGTCTTAAAGACACTCAACGTCCTGGCCTCCACCACACTCTGTGGCAATGAATTCCACAGACCCACAACTCTCTGGCTGAAGAAATTTCTCCTCATCTCTGTTCTAAAGTGACTCCCTTTTATTCTAAGGATGTACCCCCGGGTCCTAGTCTCCCCTGCTAATGGAAACAACTTCCCTACGTCCACCCTATCTAAGCCATTCATTATCTTGTAAGTTTCTATTAGATCTCCCCTCAACCTCCTAAACTCCAATGAATATAATCCCAGGATCCTCAGACGTTCATCGTATGTTAGGCCTACCATTCCTGGGATCATCCGTGTGAATCTCCGCTGGACCCGCTCCAGTGCCAGTATATCCTTCCTGAGGTGTGGGGTCCAATATTGCTCACAGTATTCTAAATGGGGCCTAACTAGTGCTTTATAAAGCTTCAGAAGTGCATCCCTGCTTTTATATTCCAAGCCTCTTGAGATAAATGACAACATTGCATTTGCTTTCTTAATTATGGACTCAACCTACAAGTTTATCTTTAGAGAATCCTGGACTAGGACTCCCAAGTCCTTTTGCACTTCAGCATTATGAATTTTGTCACAGAAAATAGTCGATGCTCTATTCTTTTTTCCAAAGTGCAAGACCTTGCACTTGCCCACGTTGAATTTCATCAGCCATTTCTTGGACCACTCTCCTAAACTGTCTAAATCTTTCTGCAGCCTCCCCACCTCCTCAATACTACCTGCCCCATCACCTATCTTTGTATCATCGGCAAACTTAGCCAGAACGCCCCCAGTCCCGTCATCTAGATCGTTAATATATAAAGAGAACAGCTGTGGCCCCAACACTGAACCCTGCGGGACACCACTCGTCACCGGTTGCCATTCCGAAAAAGAACCTTTTATCCCAACTCTCTGCCTTCTGCCTGATAGCCAATCGTCAATCCATGTTAGTACCTTGCCTCGAATACCATGGGCCCTTATTTTACTCAGCAGTCTCCCGTGAGGCACCTTATCAAAGGCCTTTTGGAAGTCAAGATAGATAACATCCATTGGCTCTCCTTGGTCTAACCTATTTGTTATCTCTTCAAAGAACTCTAACAGGTTTGTCAGGCATGACCTCCCCTTACTAAATCCATGCTGACTTGTCCTAATCCGACCCTGCACTTCCAAGAATTTAGAAATCTTATCCTTAACGATGGATTCTAGAAGCTTGCCAACAACCGAGGTTACGCTAATTGGCCTATAATTTTCCATCTTTTTTCTTGTTCCCTTCTTGAACAGGGGGGCTACAACAGCGATTTTCCAATCCTCTGGGACTTTCCCTGACTCCAGTGACATTTGAAAGATCATAACTAACGCCTCCACTATTTCTTCAGCTATCTCCATTAGAACTCGAGGATGTAGCCTATCTGGGCCCGGAGATTTATCAATGTTTTGACCTCTTAGTTTCTCTAGCACTTTCTCCTTTGTGATGGCTACCATATTCAACTCTGCCCCCTGACTCTACAGAATTGTTGGGATATTACTCATGTCTTCTACTGTGAAGACTGACGCAAAGTACTTATTTAGTTCCTCAGCTATTTCCTTGTCTCCTATCACTAGATTACCAGCGTCATTTTGGAGCGGCCCAATGTCTACTTTTGCCTCCCGTTTGTTTTTAATGTATTTAAAGAAACTTTTACTATCATTCCTAATGTTACTGGCTAGCCTACCTTCATATTTGATCCTCGCTTTCCTTATTTCTCTCTTTGTTATCCTTTGTTTGTTTTTGTAGTCTTTTCAATCTTCTGACTTCCCACTACTCTTTGCCACATTATAGGCTTTCTCTTTTGCTTTGATGCATTCCCTGACTTACTTTGTCAGCCATGGCTGCTTAATCCCCCCTCTGATAACCTTTCCTTTCTTTGGGATGAACCTCTGTACTGTGTCCTCAATTATTCCCAGAAACTCTTGCCATTGCTGTTCTACTGTCTTTCCCACCAGGCTCTGCTCCCAGTCGATTTTCGTCAGTTCCTCCCTCATGCCCCTGTAGTTAACTTTATTTAACTGTAACACCTTTACATCTGATTCTACCTTCTTTCTTTCAAATTGCAGACTGAATTCTACCATATTATGATCACTGCCTCCTAAGTGTTCTCTTACTTTAAGATATTTTATCAAGTCTGGCTCATTACATAACACTAAGTCCAGAATGGCCTGTTCCCTTGTGGGCTCCATCACAAGCTGTTCCAAAAAGCCCTCCTGTAAACATTCAATGAATTCCCTTTCTTTGGGTCCACTGGCAACATTATTTACCCAGTCCACCTGCATATTGAAGTCCCCCATGATCACTGTGACCTTGCCTTCCTGACATGCCGTTTCTATTTCGTGGTGCATTTTGTGCCCCTGGTCCTGACCACTGTTAGGAGGCCTGTACATAACTCCTATTATGGGTTTTTTGCCTTTGTGGTTCCTCAACTCTACCCACACAGACTCTACATCATCTGACCCTATGTCGTTTAGTGCTATTGATTTAATTTCATTCCTAATTAACAAGGCAACCCGCCCTCTCTGCCCACCTCTCTGTCTTTTCGATAGGTTGTGAATCCCTGGATGTTTAAATGCCAGTCCTGAACTCCCTGCAACCACGTCTCTGTGATGCCTACCACATCATACCTGCCAGTCACAACCTGGGCCACAAACTCATCTACCTTGTTCCGTACACTGCCCACATTTAAATATAGCACCTTTAATTCTCTATTGACCGTCCCTTTTTGTTTTCTTAGTATGGTGGACCTTGGTTTACTGAGCCTTTCCATACACTGTGTCATATTTTGTGAGATGGGGACCATCGTAACCTCTCCTGAGTTCTGTCTTTTCGTGCTTTTTTGTATTCCTAAGCAGCTACGCTTCCCACTGATTACTTCACCTCTTGGTTCCCTGACTTTCCCTCCCCCCCCCACCCCCAATCTCTAGTTTAAAGTCCTATTGACCACCCTATTTACTCTTTTCGCCAGAACACTGGTCCCAGCTCGGTTCAGGTGGAGACCAACCCAACGGTATAGGTCCCCCCTGTCCCAAAACTGATGCCAGTGTCCCATGAAAAGGAACCCCTCTTTCCCACACGACTCTTTCAGCCACGTGTTAACTTCCCTTTTTCTTGCCTCCCTATGCCAATTTGCACGGGGCTCGGACAGTAATCTGGAGATTATGACTCTTGAGGACCTGTTTTTTAATTTGAATCCTAGCTCTTTATAATCTCTAAACAGGTCCTCTTTCCTAGACTTGCCTAAGTTGTTGGTACCGACATGGACCACAACAACTGGATCCTCCCCTTCCCTCTCCAGTATCCTTTCAAGCCGGTCAGAGATGTCCCGCACCCTAGCACCGGGCAGGCAACATACCATGCGGGACTCTTTATCCTGCTCACAAAAATTACTATCTATCCCCTGATAATAGAAACCCCTACAACTACAACTTGCCTATTTTCTCCCTCCCCTTGAATGGCCTGCTGAACCATGGTCAGCTGACTCATCCTTCCTGCAGCCCTGTTCGCCATCCACACAGGGAGCAAGTGCCTCGTACCTGTTGAACAGGGTCAAGGGCTGAGGCTCCTGAGTTCCTGACTGCTGGTTCCCTTTCCCTGCCTGACTTGCAATCACACCCTGCTGTCCCTGGCCACTGGCAGGATTTAAACTACTTGCTCTGACAGGTGTGACTGCCTCCTGAAACACAGTGTCCAGAAAAGTCTCCCCCTCCCGGATGTGCCTCAGTGTTTGAAGCTCAGACTCCAGCTCATCAACTCTGAGCCGGAGCTCTTCGAGCAGCCAACACTTCCTGCAGATGTGATCGCTGCAGCTCGCAATGGGATCTGCCAGCTCCCACATCAAGCAGCTCAAGCACATCACCTGACCATTAATTAGCTTAATTTAAGTTTACGAGTTTAGCTGTGCTTTTTTAAAATTTGGGGCAGATTTGCTATCAACCAATCAGATCACAGCTTCGCTCTGACGTCACTTTTGGAAAAAAATTGGAAAACAGGAAGTTACCATTAGGTTTTTATACTCAGAGAGACTGCTCCTCCTCCTCCGAACGGCTCCCGAAATTAGGCCCGAAGAAAGTGAGAGAACAAAACAGTCGGAAAAAAGCACCTTCTCCCACTCTTCACCGAATTACCTCACTGCACCAAATTACCAAGTTTCAAATTCTCACTCTGTCTCACTTTAGTTTAATCTAACATCATGTTAACCCACAGTGAAAGTATGGTCAACAGTTTCTAACTTAATAAAATAGTGTTGCACTATTTTAAGTGTTGGTGGCCTGTATGTGTTCCACGGATCAAGAGCACCCAACACATCATAAATTTCCTGCATTTGGAATACTAAATGAAATTTCATTCCAAGCTATGTTAGCAAATGTTGACCTGTGAGGCCTGGGGTGGGGGTATGTCCCTGCATTTGAGCAAACGTATTATTGTTTCGAGTTTGTCCCTGATAGTCACTGAGTAGGTTGTCGTGACTCGGGGTGAGAGGACACACAGACTGCTCCTCCTCCTCCGAACGGCTCCCGAAACTAGGCCGCGATCCCCGGGTTAAAGTAGGTTTTTATACTCACACAGAGACTGCTCCTCCTCCTCCGAAAGGCTCCCGAAACTATGAAGTTTATTGTTAACTTGCAATGACTACTTGAAACTTGACCAGGAGAAATTATACAATGGTGTGAAATGAAATTAGGCGATGTCAATGGTGTTGCAATCTACTTCTTGCAGTTTACGATGTTCAATTGGCTTTAGTTAAAACAGATTTCTATTGGAAAAACTAGATGGTGATTTTTCAGCATTTGACAGGTTAGAACCAGTTGTGTAATTGTTACATTTTATTGGAAGGAAATGGGATAAAACATTCATGCGTCAGATCAATGAAAGCCTACACAAGTGTTAGCTATGACTCAGTGATGGCACTCTCCTGTCTACAATCATAGAATTTACAGTGCAGAAGGAAGCCACTCGGCCCATCGAGTCTGCACCAGCCCTTGGAAAGAGAGCCCTACTTAAGCTCACGCCTCCACCCTATCCCTGTAACCCAGTAACCCCACCTAACCTTTTGTTCATCACGGGGCAATTTTGCATGACCAATCCATCTAACCTGCACATCTTTGGACGATGGGAGGAAACTGGAGCACCCAGAGGAAACCCACGCAGACATGGGGAGAAAGTGCAAACTTCACACAGACTGTCCCCCGAGGCTGGAATTGAACACTGGAGCTTAAGGCACCAGTGCCAACCACAGTGCCACCGTGCCGCCCGTCTGTTTAAAAAGGTTGTGGATTCAAGTCCCACTCCAGAGAATTGAGCTCAAAACCTCAGCTGACACTTGAATGTAGTAACGGGGAAGTGTTGCACTGTTGGAAGTGTAGCCATCTGGGATGGCCACTTCCAGAATACAAAATGGACATTTGCAAAGATTACAGGGAAAAATGGACAATGTTAAGAAAGCAAGCAGGCACAGAGCCTGTATGCATATTGGAGCCGCAGCTCCTAGACAAAACTGAAACTGTAGGCCCATTAGCATATGGATGGCCCATCTCCGGGAATAAAGGAACATACTTAAGTAACCGATCTGGCCCCAGACCTCGCGGCGCCAGTTCCCCAAACCAAAAGAAGAAAACAAAGCAGGACAACGGCCACCTAGGACATGCCCAGCCATCAGGGCACCCACCCCTTTATTGGTCAAGATCAATACGAGTGATCAAGATACGGCCCAATTGATTGGGGCCACGTTCAAGGCCGGCCCAAAAGCGCGCGAAGCCCCTTCAGGTATAAGAAGAAGGCCCCAAGAGAGAATTGCTCTCTTGGACTCGGCTCTCACAGCGGAGAGACCCGTCCACCAGCTGCACCAGAAGCAAGTAAGTCCAAGGTCAATGCTCGCTACCAAACGGACGACCTTAGCTGTTTCCCCTTCACCACTTCGACCCCAGCAGCCTCAGAACCGAACAACGGCCATTGTTCCTCTGACTGAGTGGGCGCCCGAAGCTAAGTATAGGCTTTAGCAGTAGAGATAGTTTAGTCTGTAGTATTTTGTGCATGAGTAGATATTACCGTGTGTGTAAATAAATAGTATTGACTTTGAACTAACTAACTGGTGTACCGACTCTTTGATCAGTATTCGGGTTTGAACCTGGTGGCGGTATCGACAGATAACTGGCGACTCTAGAGCAAACATAATTAGAATTAAGGAAGGCGACCATATTGACCACCATATTCAGAGCCAACCAAAGAGAGCAACATTTACTGGCAACTCCGTCGGGACTCGACCTAGAGGTGGCCTAGTCACTCCGAGAGAACCCAAATTTGAATTGGAATCCAATTGGAAACAGAAAACCCACAAGTGTAAGAACAATACTGATCAAACCTCCAAGATTCGGAAGTGTATTAATGGATGCATACTAACATGGATATAAGGTAAACCTGAGAGATTTTGTTGCGTAAAACTGTTGGGAGTTTTGTAGTCCGGAAATTAGCGTAAGCCGTACCCGTGTTTACATCACCACTTTATCACCCCCTGTTCCAAATTCAGTAGAGAACCCAGAGATAGAGAGAAAAATGGCAATGAAGGCAATGGAACGCCTTATGAACCCCCAGGAATTCGAGGTCGCAGCGACCAGTAGAGTAGGACAGTGCCCCATATGGGAAGAAGTGATCAGAAAATATCTCAAAGGGAAAGGATGGCCCCTTTGGAGCGAATTCTGCACCAATGATGAAACAGGTCCTGGGAGTATAGGGCATACATGGTGGGAGAACCTGACAGAGATCCATAAGAAGAGCTTAGGGAAAGCTCGCAAGCCGATGGCAATCGTGTCCTGCTTGGCACAATTGCGAGGCACAGAGGAGGTCGTTAAGACGCTCTGTAGAGAGATTGAAGAGAGAGACAGGAATAGTGAAAGAGATGTGAGCGAATTTGAGAAGGAGAACAGGGAATTGAGAGAGCAATTAGCGGTGAGGGACAAGGAGGTGGCTGATGCCAAGTGGGCACACCAGTCTTGTTTCGCCCATTTGAGTAGTTTTCAGACCCAATATGATAAGGCCTACCAAGACACGCAACACGCGGTCTTGGTAAGACAGGAAACTGAACAACAGGTTGAGCAGTTGCAGAAACAGTGCAACGACTTAAAGAAGCCCTACGAGAACTCCACACTTCCACGACGGAACAAAGGCAGAGCTCAGTAGATCACGCAAAGTGCCGGAAGCAAATTGCAGAATTGCAATCTCTGCTTTCCGTTCAGAATGGGTTTCAGAGCACATTTGGACCCCAGTTAGACCAGGAAAACGGCCCCGATTGGCAGGAGTTAAATGAGACTGCCCATAGATATGTACATGGAAGATGTACACAGTACAAACCACAAAAACGAAAAGCACCCCCACCCCCGACTGCACAGGCAGAACACAATCCTATGAACCCTGTCACCACACAGCGCAGAGCCACAACAGAAGGAGACCCAGATTTCCTATACACCACCCCATTAACAGTCACTCAATTATCGGACACATGCGATAAGATTACACCATTCCTACCCACATCGGACCCCCACCATTACTTTGCAAGAGTAAAACAGCAGGCAACCATGTATGGCCTGGATGAAAAGGAGCAAGTGAAGCTCACAGTTTTAAGCCTCGACCCTTCAGTCGTGGCAGCCCTTCCCGACCCACAGAATGTAGGAGGAGGCACACTCCAAGAAATGCACATAGCGATCCTAGATGCGATCGGCTATAACAAAGGAGACCCCATAGAAGGCCGAAACAAATGTAGGCAGAAAAAGACAGTGCACCCCACAGCATTTGCTGGACGCTTGTGGAATCATTTTACAGCGGTATTTGGAGAGATAGCCCGCGCCCATTTGACCCCAGATAATGTGGCCAAATGGACTCGCATCCTAGTCTCTCATGCGACAGAGGCAGGACAGAGAGCTTGCGCAAATTACGACCCCACAGACGAGGCCCACAACGAGAAATGGGTTTTGAAAAGATTGTCCCGCTCTTGGGAATAGTCCATCCAAGGCAAAACCGCATTTGTTAAAACCGAGGAAGAACAGGCAGACATGCATCCAGTTAGGACGCATCAGAACACCGCATGAGTAAATGAGGGCAGGAACAGCTCACAGCAACCCAAATCCCAGGAGTGTTACAATTGTGGACAATTAGGATACTATGCACGAGAGTGCAATATGCCCCAGAAGCAGCAGAAAACCCAACAGACAGGCAGCCTAAATAAGAATAGGGGCAAAGCCAATCCACAGCGTTAGCGCCCGTTCTGAGAACGCAGATATGAACGGCACCGACTGACACTGTTCGGGCTCCCCAACTTGGGTCTGCGACACCCTTTGGGACAAGTCCGGTAGACCGGTAGTGGCAGGCACAGTCCGGGGACACCCCGTAGAATTCCTTTGGGACATGGGAGGGTCCCGCACCACGCGCAATCCCTCCACGATGTTTCAGCGAGACACGTGGCCCACCACCAACACCATTACACTCAGCGGTTTTACAGGTCATTTATAGCAGGGACACATCACAACCCCTGTAGCAATTCAGATAGGGAACATTAAAACTAAACACCCCGTAGTTCTGGTCGATCTACCCCAGACAGCCAAACACATTTTAGGAATTGAATTCATGAGCTCCCACAATCTATCATTTGATCCGGTAAATAAATGCGTATGGAGAATGGCAAAGGCAGCACGAGCCCCCGCCACGCTCACAGTTGGAGAGTATGAAAATAGAATCAGCGCAGTAGGAGACTTCTGGTTCGACCCTCGAGCCATTAGTCAGGACAAACAAGTTAGGGAAGTCCTGCAGCAACACAAAGCAGCATTTGCACAGCACGATCACGACTGTGGCAAGATCACTGGCTTGATGAATATTACAGATCCCGATCCCAGACCCCAAAAGCAGTATGGTTTTCCCCAAGAAGCAGAGGGAGAAATCTCAAAGGTAATACAGAGTTTGCTTGATCAAGGCGTATTCCAATCAGTAGCCTCCACGAATAACGCACCAATTTGGCCCATCAGGAAACCCGATGGATCATGGCGACTGACCATTGATTACCGGGAACTGAACAAAGTAACCCCAGTAGCAGTCCCCACCATAGCTACGAGTCCCAAGACCATGCTCAAACAGGGACTGCAGTCAAAATTTTATTTGGTTTGGGACATTGCAACGGCTTTTGGTCCATTCCATTGGATAAAGCGTGCCAATAGAAATTTGCATTCACGTTCCAGGGACAACAATATACGTGGACATGCCTTCCACAAGGCTGCCACAACTCCCCCTCCACTTTCCACAGACAGCTGGCAAATGGATTAGCAAAATTTTCCCGACTGGTCCAATATGTAGATGATCTGCTACTGCAGACGGACACAAAGGGAGAGCACATTTCGCTTCTCGCCGAACTTTTAGGACTCCTGCAACAGATTGGATGTAAAGTGAACCCCAAGACGGCCCAGAATTTGCAAGTAAAAGTGATTTACTTGGGTACAGTAATCACACATGGTAAACGCGAGATCAAGCAAAAGATAATTGACTCAATCGTCAAATTGCCCCTTCCCCATAACGTAACAGCCCTCCGGTCATTTCTAGGACTGGTTGGCTACTGCCGAAACCACATTGACGGTTTTGCCACAAAAGCAGCGCCCCTATCCGAACTTCTCAAGAAACAATCATCTTGGGAATGGCTTCCACAGCACATGGATGCCATGGACGCATTAAAAAGAGCCCTCAGCACAGCCCCCACATTACAGGTCCCAGATCCACTTTCCCCATACGCAATTGAAGTTGCAACTTCCAACCGAACCCTTTCGGCCGTGCTCCTCCAAGAACGCCATGACCGATTAGGCCCCGTGGCATACGCCTCACGCTTGTTAGATCCTGTCGAGCAAGGATTTTCTGCCTGCTCGCAGTTTTTTGGGCAGTACAATACTTCGCCTACATTACAGGACTCAACCCCATCACCATTGTCACTGAACACACCCCAACACAGCTACAACTAGAGGTCGACTTAAGGATGGCACAGTCAGCCAAATCCGCACAGCCCGTTGGACACTTCTTTTACAGGGACAGGACATCACAGTTAAAAGAACCAAGACCCACACTTTCCTAGCCGATAACTTACAATATGCAGGTACCCCACACGAGTGTGAGGTCATCTCCACTAAACATAATACAGGACCCTTTATACCAAATTCAGCTCCCAGGAAAGCAGGTACTACACCCCAGAGACCCCAGCCCACAGACACGTGCGCACCCCTTAGAATCTAAGTGGATGGCTCCTCCACAGTTTTTAATGGGAAAAGAGTTACTGGTTGTGGTATTTATGTAGAGGACATGCAGGGACGTGGCCTAGAAGAGATTTCGTTAAAATTGCCAGGACACTTAGGCTCACAGGCAGCAGAACTGGCAGCCATAACGTACATTGTAGATCACCCCAACTCGTTTCCGACCCCAGCCGACATATATTCGGACAGTTTGTATGTCTGCAACAGTTTAACTGAATTCCTACCCCTGTGGGAAACTAGAGGATTCGTTTCTGCAGACGGAAAGCCCCTACCCTCAGACCAATTACTCCAGCATAGCCAAGAGACAGCTAAAGATAGGAAATATGTCATTATTAAAGTTCGCAGTCATCATCGTTCTTCCCCCCCCCTGGTAACGTTAAAGCAGACGCCCTAACGAAGGCAGGTTCCAGACCTGGTCACTTTTGTAACCCCCCCAGAAAGCGCCCCAGTACACGCGGTTCAGGTCTCACAGACCAACATTCAAGATTTGGCAAAAGCTTAAAAAGAAGATGAGAAGCTCAGGGAAGTTTTAAAAGGCAACTTCCCAGCCCCTTATAACAAGTTAAAAAATGCGATAACCACACATGACGGTGTGATTTTAAAAGACGGCATTTATGTAGTCCCCAGCCAGACAGGAACCAAATTATTTGTCAGTTCCATGACAATCATGGACACCAGGGCATTGAACCACCCTAGCCCACCTCAGACCTCTCTGCTGGTGGCCTGATTTAAAAGCCAATGTTACCCATTACATTGAGAATTGCTTAATCTGTACCCAGAGCAATCTGGACAGATATGGAAGAAAGGCTTAGCTAAATCACACCCGCCCTGTTAATGGCCCCTGGACGAATTTGCAAATAGATTATATAGGACCACTACCCCCCTGCAGAACTGGTTTTAAGTACGTGTTGGTGGTCATCAACACCTTCACAAAATGGGTGGAAGCTTTTCCATCCAGAACAAACACAGCCAAAACGACAGCTAAAATCCTACCACAGCACATCTTTACAAGATGGGGCCTCCCACGCAGTATAGAGTCCGATCAGGGCTCCCATTTTACAGGATGAGTGATGAAGACCATCCTCACAATTTTCGGAATAAAGCAAAAGTTTCATATAGCATACCACCCCCAATCAAATTTTCATAGAATTTACAGTGCAGAAGGAGGCCATTCGGCCCATTGAGTCTGCACCGGCTCTTGGAAAGAGCACCCTACCCAAGGTCAACACCTCCACCCTATCCCCATAACCCAGTAACCCCACCCAACACTAAGGGCAATTTTGGACACTAAGGGCAATTTAGCATGGCCAATCCACCTAACCTGCACATCTTTGGACTGTGGGAGGAAACCGGAGCACCTGAGGAAACCCACGCACACACGGGGGATGTGCAGACTCCGCACAGACAGTGACCCAAGCCGGAATCGAACCTGGGACCCTGGAGCTGTGAAGCAATTGTGCTATTCACAATGCTACCGTGCTGCCCAAAGCAGCATTGTAGAAAGGATGAACAGAACTCTAAAAGCCACCCTCAGGAAAATGGTGCAACAGCACAATAGCACCTGGGACATCGTGCTCCCATTTGCTTTAATGTTCATACGAAACACGATATCCACGAACACTCCCCACACCCTCATGACCGAACGCCCCATGAAAGGGACAGAGTATTTATTAGGACTGGATTTGGCCAGCCCCACAGTCACCGCCCTCACGCATGAAAAAGCAGTACAGCAGATTATTGATAATGTAAAGGCAGCCCTGCTCGCAGCAGCTGTGAGTCTTGGGACACGGAAGAAGCAAAGCAAGGCTTGCTTTGATAAAACGGTACAAGCCACCGAGTTTGCAGTAGGGCAGTAAGTGATGCTATCCCCATACAACCTCAGTTCATTCCTTTCCCCCAAATTTTCCAGACCATACTCCATCTCTGACAAAGTCAGCCCCCCTGTATACAAGATCACATATCCCAATGGCATGTCTGCGGGGTTTCACATAAACCAGCTTAAGGCTTATGGCTCGCAGAACAACCATGCACGTCACATCTCGCTTGCAGCAGCAGATGAGCACACCCAGCCCACGAACAACATATTCGTACCCTCCCCCAACCAGTCCAGCCCGTCCTCAGACACGACTTCGACTCCACCTCCAGAGGCACAACTCCGCCTCTCTCTTCCTTCAACCAGCAACAACAGCGATAGCGATAGTGACAGCCCCAGCACACCATACTACGATTACACCCCTGCACCAGGCCCCACTCCCAGCGATTCCGAACATGATTCCAGTGATCCCTTCGAGATAACATACATTAAAGCCCCTGACCCAGACCCACCGCCCAACGATTATGGATTAAAACCTTACAGCTCCAACCTCAACACAAGATTCTGGCACCGAGACAATTTGTTCAGGTTCATCCGGAATGATGTGATGGACCCCAATTCTCCCCATGCAGCTTTAGCAAACCTACCCCAGTCAAGAGTATGGCAGCCGGAAGAAGATGATGACATAGAGTCTGACTCCCACCAAACAAATCCCTTTGCGACTGATCGCTACTGAGCAATGAAGTGTCCAGATGATGGTAAAAAGGAACCGATGGAGAGTTGCGGTGTCCTTTCTGATGGAACCTGCACCATGATGGTGATGTATGTTTGTTCGTTATTGTGAATATTAAATGTTTGTTAATTTAAAGTTTTCATGGCCCCACACCACCACACTTTTAACGCCCACTGGCAGTTAATGGAACAAGTTTGTCGGCAGACAGCCAATCATAACTACTCTCCTGATTTGAAGGCAATCACGAGAGGCAGCCCCCACGATGACCAGATATTTGTTCCGTTCTTGCCGGTCGCTCAGGCAGTGGAGAAACGGCACTGGTCCCCGCCCTGCCTGAGGACCCCCTCTGGTCAGCTACGCTCGGGTAGAGCACACACGCCACTGGTCACCGTCCTACCCGGGGATTCCACCCATTCTTACCTGCCACAGCCCATACGCACTCCATTTTGGCTCGTTAAGTTCAAAACTCTTTTGTTTCTTTATGGCAACCCTTGGGTTGCTTCCAAATGCTATTTACATCCTCAAACACTGGAATGACAGATCGCACAGGCTGCGAGACGGCTCGCACTGTGTTGGTTTTTTTCTCGGATGTCTTGTCCAAAATATTTTGTTTTTAAAAAAAATGAGGGAGTCACAGATGGTGACCAATTATAATGGATGATTGGCAATAAAGGACAGACAGACAGACAGATGAGATCTTAAACAAGATAATAACAGAAATTTATGCTTGTGTCCATAGAACTTGGGAACCTCAGAAGAAGAAAAGTAGAAGACAGAAAGAAAGAAAGATGAAGACAACCACCATGCTCTACAGTTGTATCTTAGCGGGATCCCTCCAGTTGTGCACGGACGCTACCTCCCTGACCCCTACCACACAGGCGTGAATGTTTCCCACCCCTGCCATGCACTAAACACCGAGATAGTTACCGATACACCGACCTGGTGTGACAAGTTCATCACCTGGTATTCCCTGACCTACATTGTGGAAGCACTGTTAGTACCGGTGATACTCTGCAGTGTCGTTCAGACCCTTAGACTCAGGAAATGGCAGAGGAAAGCCTCCCGCACCCCGGTATACACCCTCAGGTCCCCTATTTTCGGACTTCAACAAACCTCCCCAACTTCTTTAAGTGAATTAAAGTACATCCGTTTCTTCGTGTGTGTTTGTTTAGTTTGAATAAAGAAATGTAAAACTCTGTGCTTGACTGCAAAGCCAGAGACCTGTGTTGCTGCTATTGCACAGTTTAAAATGTTGTAAATTATTTTGATTTATTGAGGATAGTTTAGGAAAGGATAGTTAGAGGTTCCAGTTTTTAAATTTTGTAACGCCTGTCTGAATGTCATAGCGCACCGTAGAATTTTATAATGATGTATGTACATAAATAATTTAGTTGCAATTCATAGGACAGAGCAGTGTAGAGCCTATGAAGTGCTTACTGGTGCCCAACTTGGGAGGAGAACGAAGACGACGTGGTTATTTTATCTTTCACGCTTCGCGTTGAGGATCACAAGGAGAGCGTGTAGCCATCTGGGATGGCCACTTCCAGAATACAAAATGGACATTTGCAAAGATTGCAGGGAAAAATGGATAATGTTAAGAAAGCAAGCAGGCACAGAGCCTGTCTGCATATTGGAGCCGCAGCTCCTAGACAAAACTGAAACTGTAGGCCCATTAGCATATGGATGGCCCATCTCCGGGAACAAAGAAAGATACTTAAGTAACCGATCTGGCCCCAGACCTCGCGGCACCAGTTCCCCAAACCGAAAGCAGAAAACAAAGCAGGCCAACTGCCACCTAGGACACGCCCAGCCATCAGGGCACCCACCCCTTTATTGGTCAAGATCAATAAGAGTGATCAAGATACGGCCCAATTGATTGGGGCCACGTTCAAGGCCCGCCCAAAAGCGCGCGAAGCCCCTTCAGGTATAAGAAGAAGGCCCCAAGAGAGAATCACTCTCTTGGACTCGGCTCTCACAGCGGAGAGACCCGTCCACCAGCTGCACCAGAAGCAAGTAAGTCCAAAGTCAATGCTCGCTACCAAACGGACGACCTTAGCTGTTTCCCCTTCACCACTTCGACCCCAGCAGCCTCAGAACCGAACAACGGCCATTGTTCCTCTGACTGAATGGGCACCCGAAGCTAAGTATAGGCTTTAGCAGTTACGATAGTTTAGTCTGTAGTATTTCGTGCATGAGTAGATATTACTGTGTGTGTAAATAAATAGTATTGACTTTGAACTAACTAACTGGTGTACCGACTCTTTGATCAGTATTCGGGTTTGAAACTTGTGGCGGTATCGAAAGGTACCTGGAGACTCTAGAGCAAACATAATTAGGATTAAGGAAGGCGACCATATTGACCGCCATATTCAGAGCCAACCAAAGAGAGCAACAGAAGTCTTGTTGTTTGGTTGAGATGTTAAAATTAGGCCCGCCGTCCTATTCAGGTAGATGTAAATGTTCCCATGGCATTATTCAAAAACAGAGAGAATGTTCTCCCTGGTTTATGGCCAATGTTTGTTCCCCAATCAACATCACTAAAATACATTGCTGTCGTGAGGCCTTGTGTTAAATTTGACTGTCATGTTTCCTACATTGTAAAAGTGCTTCATTGGCTGTAAAATCTATTTATATGCTATGAAAGGTGACATAAAAACACAACTCTCTATTTTCCTTCCTTTATTACTGAGATGCTTTTCTAACAGCCCTTTGGATAAATGGTATTGCACAGCATGTCACCACCCCATACAGACCAGAGTTCTGACTATATTCCCAATCATTATTGAATTAGCTGATCAGCAGCTGCTAGTGCAGTACAACTCAGTCTGTATCTTGGTCTGGACCACTGTTGCTAGGCAACAGTCAAGTTTTTTTCTACATCATGTTTTTATTTTCTAAAATCATTAAATGGTTTATCTCTTTTAACCCATCGCTTTAACTTTAGGAAAACGTTTTTTATTTTATTTTATAGTACCCAATTCATTTTGTCCAATTAAAGGGCAATTTAGCGTTGCCATCAACCTACCCTGCACATCTTCAGGTTGTGGGGGTGAAACCCACGCAAACACGGGGAGAATGTGCAAACTCCACTGGGACAGTGACCCAGAGCCGGGATCGAACCTGGGGCCTCGGCGCCGTAAGCCAGCAGTGCTAACCACTGGGAAAACCTAATTAAAAATGAATATGCAAACAGACCCAAATGTTCAGAGTCTATTCAGATTCCCAGGCACAAACAACCTAAAACTGAAACCATTTTACATTTATTACAACATTTTAACACACACATGAATTAAGCTTAAAAATGATACATTGTTCATAACACAACACTTGATTGCTAATCATTCATGGTTGCTAGAACATTCACAGTGGGGATGTTGAGAACTCAATCCCTCTAGAAGTGGGCTGTTAAGGCTAACACATGAAGCAAGGTTACTTGGTTTTGTTCCTGAAATATTGCTGGTGCAGGTGAAATTATACCTTAGCAATAATCAATGTTTAACATAAGGGGGGAAGAAAGCGGGAAGATGGGTCAAAATAATTTAAGGCTGAACACAAACAAGTATTATGATGAGTTAACTTTAATCATGGAAAATATACACACAAACTTTTCCAAAAACTTACAACGATCAGCACACAATCCAGTTAACTATCTCCCAATGTGTGTACCAAACCATTTTTATAAGGGCATAGGCACACTTATTTACATTTCTATTACTTTATAAATGTTTTATGTATGTGCACAGTTCCTGTGCAACACACTTCAAACATCATACATTTAATTTGAAATTAAATGAACACAGATTGACATTTGAAATGTATAAGTTCTCCAGGGCCAATCTTTTAATTATCCCGTGAATGAATCTATCTAGGATTCATTCAGGGAAAATTTGTGGCCTCAATATTTGATAAAAGATCAGCACAACCGATGCCGCAGAAGTACAGAGCTCGTAAAATGGTGGCCACAATGCTTCCGGTCTGACATGATTGTAAGGCTGCAAGCATGGGTAGGCAATGTGTCGACTAGAAACATAAAGAGTGGTCATATTGTTATATCAAACATTGTCTCACGTTGATTTGGTACATAGCCTGCCATTTTGGTCTTCACATGTCCTGTTAACGCTCTCTCAACCATTCCTAGCAGAACGTGCATTCAGTGTCACAAGGGAATCCCCAAGGGAGCTATTTAAAGAGTTTACCATGGTGCTTCCACTGAAGTCTTCATCTGAGTCCTCTACAACAGAACTCATGTGCGACCTCAATCTCCAGGGAACTACCATACAGATTATCCTTTTCTCCTGCCCTGGTTTTAGCTTGCTCGTGCCTGGTGACTCATGTCATTATGACCCTGACTCTATACTGTTGTGTTGGGTGCTCTGGATCTGTGGAACACATACAGGCCACCAACACTTAAAATAGTACAACACTATTTTATTAAGTTAGAAACTGTTAAACATACTTTCACTGTGGGTTAACACGATGTTAGATTAAATTAAAGACGTATGCCTGTCCTAACCAGTCTATGCACTCAGCACATGGTGAAGATCTGTGCTGTAAGCTGTAAGCTCTGTCCTTCTGAGAAGCTGCATCTCGAATGAGCGGGAACTCTAATGTCCTCTGTCTATATAGTGAGTGTGCTCTAACTGGTGATTGGCTGTGGTGTTGTGTGTGTTGATTGATCTTGCTGTGTGTCCATCAGTGTGTGTGTCTGCACCATGATATACTGGTGTATATTATGACATCCCCCCTTTTATAAAGAAATGTATGTGTGTGGCAAGAAATAATGTGTGGTGAGAATGTTCCGAACTACGTGTGGGGTGCGAAGACATATTTACAGGACTACGTACTTGAGAACTAAGCTATTTACATGGGAAGGTGCCTGGTGCAGAGAAGCAGTATGCAACAAGAGTAATGAGATCAACACTATGTACAAACCAGGGAAACAACCAAACAAAGCAATGAAACAATTCAGAGAGTCCATAAGTTCGAAAAGTTCATAAATTTAGTCTCTGAGGTGGGCGAAGAATTCTGGTTAACCGCCTCAAGGGTGGGTCGAGAGCCGCCGGTTCAGGAGTGGGCTGGACTGCGTCAGAGTCAGGGGGAGGCAGAGTGACAGGGAGCTCTGCATAGTCCATGGCAGGGTCAGCACGAGGGTGAGGCGACACTGGAGGATCATGTGGCGAGCGTGGAACGAGACGAAGGGCGAGCGTGGAACGAGACGAAGGGCGTGTCGATTGCGGCGCAGAATAGAGCCATCCGCTAGACGAACCAGGAACGAGGAGCCACCTGCCGAAGGACAACAATGGTTGCAGACCAGCCACCATCCGGAAGGTGGACGTGGACGTTGTCATCTGGAGCCAGAGCAGGGAGATCAGCTGCACGGGAGTCATGGGCCGCCTTGTGCTGTGCATGAGACAGCTGCATCCGACGAAGGACCGGAACATGGTCGAGATCTGGGACATGGATGGACGGCACCGTCGTCCTCAGAGTGCGACCCATGAGTAACTGGGCTGGCGACAGGCCAGTGGACAGTGGGACAGAGCGATAGGCCAGCAAGGCAAGGTAGAAATCGGACCCAGCATCGGCAGCCTTGCATAGGAGCCGTTTGACGATATGTACTCCTTTCTCTGCTTTGCCGTTGGATTGGGGGTACAGGGGACTGGACGTCACATGGGCAAAATCGTACTGCCTGGCAAAGTTGGACAATTCTTGGCTGGCGAAGCAGGGGCCATTGTCCGACATAACCGTGAGCGGGATGCCGTGTTGAGCAAAGATTTCTTTACATGCACGAATGACTGCAGACGAGGTGAGGTCGTGCAACTGTATCACCTCCGGGTAATTCGAAAAGTAGTCCATGATCAGGACATAGTCTCTACCAGCACATGGAACAGGTCGATGCCCACCTTGGTTCATGGTGACGTGACCAACTCATGAGGCTGCAGGGTCTCACGTGGTTGGCCGGCTGGAAGCGCTGACAAGTGGGGCAGTTGAGCACTGTGTTGGCTATGTCCTCATTAATGCCGGGCCAGTTCACTGCCTCTCGGGCTCATCGGCGGCACTTTTCCACGCCAAGGTGGCCCTCGTGTAGTTGTTCCAGGACAAGCTGACGCATGCTATGCGGGATGACAATGCAGTCCAGTTTTACAAGAACCCCGTCTACAACCACCAGATCATCTCTGACATTATAGAATTGAGGGCATTGGCCCTTGAGCCACCAGTCCGTTAGGTGGCGCATGACACGCTGTAGCAAGGGGTCAGCCGCCGCCTCGCGGCAAATTTGGACAAGGCGTTCATCCGAGGCAGGTAGATTGGAGGCCGCGAAAGCCACATGGGCGTCAACCTGGCAGGCAAATCCCGCTGGGTCACATGGAGTGTTAACTGCCCTGGAGAGAGCGTCAGCAATGATGAGATCTTTGCCTGGGGTGTATACCAGCTGGAAGTCGTATCGCCGGAGCTTGAGAAGAATACGCTGGAGGCGAGGCGTCATGTCGTTCAAGTCTTTCTGTATTATATTGACCAGCGGGCGATGGTCGGTCTCGACGGTGAATTGAGGAAGTCCATAGACATAATCGTGAAACTTAACCACACCGGTCAGCAGGCCCAGGCACTCATTTTCTATCTGCGCGTAGCGCTGCTTCATGGGGGTCATCGCACGTGACGCATATGCAACGGGGCCCCATGATGAGGCCTCATCACGTTGAAGGAGCACTGCCTCAATGCCGGATTGACTGGCATTGGTCAAAAGTTTGGTCTCCTTTGCTGGATCAAAGAAAGCTAAGACCGGGGCCGTGGTCAGTTTTGTCTTGAGTTCTCTCCATTCGCGCTCGTGGGCAGGGAGTCATTGGAAGTCTGTTATCTTCCTGACCAGGTTCCTGAGAGCCGTGGTATGAGAGGCGAGGTGGGGGATGAATTTCCCTGAAAAATTGACCATGCCCAGGAATCGGAGGACTACCTTCTTGTCCTCTGGTGTTTTCATAGCTGTGATGGCAGCTACCTTGTCTGCATCCGGTTGCACACCCAATTGGGAGATGTGGTCCCCCAAGGAACTTGAGTTCCGTCTGATCAAAAGAGCATTTGGCCCTGTTGAGGCGGAGGCCATGCTCATGTATATGTCTGAATACGCGCTGGAGGCGACTGACATGCTCATGCGGGGTGCTGTAAGCTATAAGCTCTGTCCTTCTGAGAAGCTGCATCTCGAATGAGCGGGAACTCTGAAGCCCTCTGTCTATATAATGAGTGTGCTCTAACTGTTGATTGGCTGCGGTGTTGTGTGTGTTGATTGGTCTTGCTGTGTGTCCATCAGTGTGTGTGTATCTGCACCATGATATGCTGGTGTATATTATGACATATACAGCCCTCTAAAGTACATACAGTGCCTGTGTCTGAGCTGGTGGTTCAGAGTGGCAGGTCAAGAGACTGTGCTACTTCATGAAATGTCTGGTGTTGTTCATATTCATCATGTTGGGGCTGAAGCAGCTGGACAGGTGGAAGTGAATCTGAAAGTAAAAATGCATGAGGGGGAGGGTTGGGGTGGAAAGTGAAAAGTTCACGGTCACATTGTCTACAGCTTGCATTTCATGTCAGGGAGTAGGATGAGGGTGAAGTAAAATTTGAGAAAATATGTTACGCAGGAAGGAACCCTCATCCTGAATGTTCTCGGTGACACCTGGTGCAACAACGTCAGCCTCTGTCAAGCTTACAATGTGGAGAACTTGCTGTTCCAAAATGTTCAGGAGATGCATGCGTGCCTGTCCCGAGATAGTTCTCTGTTGTTTTGCCCAGTTAACTGAAACTTTCTCCTGCACTAGAGAGGGAAGTCAGTGAGTGTGTTGCAATGCGCCTGCCATAACTGAATAGCCGTAAGTATGTGGAAGCTGCAAGAGGTGAGTATGAGGCTGGCAGCATTGCTACGTGTCAGGACGTCGTGGATTATCTTAACGTTAGGTATGATTCTTGATTGCTGCTGCGTGAGTATTTGTGGGTATGGTGTACTGAGCAGTGAGAGAGGTTGGTGCAGTGGTGGGTTGGATGATTTTAAAAAGCATTCACTGATGTTGACCACTCACGTAAGGTTGTTGGACTTTTTCTAGCACTGCAACCAGGTCATGAGGGCCAGACTGTTTGCATTTTCCTCCATGGCCACTTGTTCTCATTCTTTTTGCAGGGTATATTTTGAAGGGGGGGGCAACATGGTGGCACAATGGTTAGCACTGCTGCCTCTCGGCACCAAAGACTCGGGTTCGATCCCAGCCCCGGGTCACTGTCAGTGTGGAGTTTGCACATTCTCCCCTTGGCTGCGTGGGTCTCACCCAAAAGATGTGCAGGGTAGATGAACTGGCCACACTAAATTGCCTCTTAATTGGAAAACAAATTGGGTACCCTAAATTTATATGAAAATTTTTTTGGGGGTTTCTTGTCGTAGCATGACATCTCTCCTCTCTCCAGACTAACGTCTTCAGAACTGCATCAGAGTATATGAGAGACCTCTCTCTGGCCTGTTGCTCCATTTGTAATTTCCTTTTTTCCATCCAAACACTTTCAGATACGCTTCCAGCAGTTGTTGCAGCATGAGTATATCTTACCTTTCAGAGGGGTAGGGTGCCTTTAAGAGTGCAGGTCAGCTATAAGTCATGCTAACCATCCACAGGCCTGGGGCCCCTGCTCAGTGTGCAGTGTGTTTTGCATTTGGCTGCATGCTGCACTCATTGAGATAAGCTGAATTTGTGTGCAGCCTGCTTCAATGTAACTGTGGGCAGAATAATCACTCATCATGATCCCCAAGCTCGCAAATGGGACCAATGTTATGTTTAGACCTGCAGCTTCGCAGGACATGCATTGACTATGAGCAGAATCATGAGATATTTTCTAGTTACATAATGAAAAGAGATTTTTGCATGTACTTCCTCGTTGTTACAATTCAGTAGGTTATTCCACAAAAGAAATGGTTCACACCTTAAGCAGATTACCTGTCCATTAAATAGCAAGAAATATGTTGCCTTTTTTCCTCAATAATGATTCACTGTTAAGAAAATATTTGGAGACATGGCAAGCCAATCAAATCCTTATAAATAAATTGCTTGCCCAGTATTTGTTGAACATCAACCTCCCAACTCCAACCAGATGAAAAAGATGCAACTTGCAAGCATCCCCAGAATTAAAATGCAAAAAAGAGGATTAGATTTTTTACTCTTAAATTATCCAGCTCCTATCCAGAAGGAAACAAGGTGCGGCAGCTGATTCGCCAGGACCACACGCACCAGCCCCCTGCGAACAAGGTCGAGCAGCTGCACTTAAGCTGCACTTGCTCAGCCAACCCCAGGCTGCTAAAAACAATGGCATCGAGGAGACAAGCCCCAAGATTCAGGGACACTGACCTGGGGAGGCTCCTGAATGCAGTGGAGGCCAGGTGAGATGTTCAGTTCCCCAAGGGTCCCGGAGGGTGAGCCATAAGGCAGCCAGTGCTACCTGGGATGAGGTGGCGGCAGCCATTAGTTCAGACAGTATGACAAAGAGGACAGGCTAGCTGTGCAGGAAGAAGGTCAACAACCTATACTGGGCAGTAGCCCAGTCCCCCACCTCCCCCCCCCCTCCCAGAGACCCTTCCACCCCTATGGGGGCATCCACCCTCCAGCTCTCCAAGTCACCCCTAGCTCTCCCTCCCCACTCCCCGCTAACCCTGCCTTCACATCTCCTCTCCCACCACAAAACTACATTTGAGGCTCACGATGCCCCCTCTGTGTCTCTGCAGGAAAAGCTATCCCACAATCGTCGGGAGATGGCCCAGACTGGCGGAGGGGTGCCAGACATAAGAATCCTTACCTCCTTCGAGGAGTGGGTACTGGAGATGACTGGGGTGGCCGAGGACAGATAGGTCACCCACGCGGAGGCTGATGGATGCCACAGAGGTGAGGAACAACCACGCTCCACCCGGAGGACCGGTCAAACATGAGTAGTGATTGCCTTACAGAATGACCAATCCCTCCCACTGACCACATGTCCATTCTCCCGCAGGTCCTCCAGCCGACGGTGCCGGCCCTTCCTGCATGGCTCCCCTCTCCTGACTCCGAGGGAAACACCTCGGGGGAGTGTACCGAGGATGCCACCGTGGTCTCGGCACAGCTGCCATGCCAACCCCCATCAACGCAGATACTCACACCTCAGAGGGAAATGTTAGTGGAGAGGTTCCTGGAGTACAATCTGGTGAGCACCACAACGCTGATGATGCACATCTGGTGGAGGCAGGAACCCCTCGGCGAGACAGCAGTCAGAGAGCTGCTGGATCCTAAGACCCAGCTGGATCCAAGCTTGATGCTGAATCTCTGGTACCAGGTTACCCAGAGTTGATGGAGACGATAGGGAGCGGCCAGGACGTTCAAAGGGAGATGTCAGTGTTGCTCCAGCAGATCCATAGCAGCTTGGAGGAGTCGCAGATGCTATGGGCACAGGAGATGACGCTGTCAATGAGTGGCACCGATGCCACCACTGCTGGGGTGGCGACCTCAGTGGAGAGCCTGGTACATGACATCGGCACCATGAGTGAAAGTTGTCACGCAGTCAGTGACGGCAATGGCTGAGGGCCTCGGCAGAATGACCGCCTCGCTGAGCGATGTGACCCAGCACCAGGCCAAACTTATGAGGCTCTGAGAACTTGTCCCAGTCACAGGTGAGCACAGCTGAGGCACTGCAGAGCATGTCCCAGCTACTAAGGAGCGTCACCGAGAGTGTTGACACCATGATGCGGATCATGGGGTACCGCCAGGGTAGACAGAGCCAGACGATGCAGGGGCAGCCGGGGCTCGAACCAGTTGTCCCTCCATCCCAAGGTGAACCCTAGGGCACCATGGGCATTGATTGGGAGGAGGGGGCACTGAGTGCCAAATCGGACCTGTCGCATGGAGTGGCGACGGTGAGCACAAGCTCCCGCGAGTTCCACCCCTCTGATGAGGCCTCGTCTCAGGATCAGCACGCGGGAGGGGCAGCACGGCTGTGCATGTGCCGCCGATAAGTGAGCCAGGGCTTCTGGCCCCACAGTTCCCAGAGGATGCCAGCCAGGGGCATCAAAGGCAACGGGATGAGGTAAGCAGCTGGCTGCCTCCACCTCTGATGTGCATCCTGTGGAAACACCAAAACGTAATGATACATTTAGATGGGACAAGCACGTTGAGGTTCACTGAGGGCACCGGGGTAGATTGGGGGTGGGGGGGGGGGGGGGTTAGGTAGGTAGGAGGTGGGGAGTAGGGGGGTTGTGGGCTGAGGGGGGCAGCACCATCGGGAGTGGTGCATTGTACAGCACATTAAATACATTTTTGCACAACCATTATGATGCCTCTGTCACTTTCTTCCACAATGCGGGCTGACCCCCGGACCCTTTGCACATCTTTCCAGACATTCCTCCCCCCCCCCACTTCTCCATGGCGCTCACCCACCCTCCAGCCGTGGACATGTCCCAGAGCTGCGTCCCATCCCCTGGGCATTCGTATGTTGCATGCGTGGTGTTTCCTCCCGCAGTGTTCAAGCACAGTGTCCAGGCATCAAGGTGTACTTGGGATGCTAGGCATTCCCACATGCTACGTGGCCCACCGACCCACAGGAATCCACTTGGCATGTATCAAGTGCTCACTTCAGCACAACTGTCAATTCCCTATGAACGATTGCCTTCAGCTGCTCAGCAGTCCTCAGAAGTTGGTGGGGATCATGGGTGATCGGTGGGGCAGGGACAAGAGTTGCCCCCAGAATGGGTACATACGTTCCAGGGGTTGGCATGGTAGTGCCCCCCAGTTGCTCCCCCCCCAGTGCCTCCCCCCACCCCCCCTATGGTGGCCCACCTCTGCGGAGGGTCCCCCACCCCCAGCCGGGTTTCCCCCCTCCCCCCCCCCAACCAAGCAATGGGGTGGCAAGCTCAGCACCCCCGGGCTCTTTTCCTAAGAGCAAAGATGGCTACTCACCTCTTAGGCTCCCCACTGAAGCCCTTCCACCACGTTCACATTTTAAAAAAGGAATACTAGTTGGCATCCGCGTCAGGCCTTGCTGGGGAGGCTGCTGAATGACGTGAGGCCGACGGATATGGAGTCGCTCTCGTTCATTGTATGGAAATAGGGCTTAAATGGTGATAATTGGTTTCTCCCCACGCTTTGGAGCGATCCCAACTTAGTCTATGGGTGTGGGCCGGTTGCATTGCAAACTGTTTGTCCCCGAGCGGATCTCGATTTTGGCCTCTCCTGCTACTCCCCGGCCTCATTACGCTTGAGCGAGAGCACAACGAGGCTGGAGAATCGCGCCCTCTGACTCTTATCTCACTCTCACTCAATATGTTACCATATTTTTTTCCCTCTCTTTATTACACTTTCTGTACACTATTTTGCTTGGAAGTGAACATTCTTAACTGCCATTTTTTGATTCAGACTCTACTTCAATAACCATTCTTTCCCGATTGGTTAATGACAGGCATAGTTGCTCTGTTCACACTGGACCCCTTTTTATTTTATTTCATGTGAAATGGGCATTTCTGACAAGGTCAGCATTTGCTTCCTATACCTAATTGCAGTTGGATGGTGGTGGTGAGCTGCCTTATTGAACCACTGCAGTCCATGAGGTGTAGGTACACTAGAGTGCTATTTTTTTCATGGACATTTCTAGCACAGAAGGAGGGCATTCAACACATCACATCCACACTTGTCAACAAAGATCTGACTGTTAGCACTGGGACAGCGGCGCTGAGGACCCGGGTTCGAATCCCGACCCTGGGTCACTATCCGTGTGGAGTTTGCACATTCTCCCCATGTCTGCGTGGGTTTCACCCCCACAACATGAAGATGTGTCAGTTAGGTGGTTTGGCCACGCTAAATTGCCCCTTAATTGGAAAAGAAAAATAATTGGCTACTCTAAATTTATTTTAAAAAACAAAGATCTGACTAAACTGATCCCATTTTCCAGCGCTTGGCACATAGCCCTGGAGATGATGACAGCACAAGTGAACATCTAAACACTTTTAAATGTATTGAGAGTTTCTAACTCAACCATCCTTTCAGACAGTGCGTTCCAGATCCCACCACCCTCTGAGTTAAAAAGGTTTCTCCTCAACTCCCCTCTTAACCTTGTACCTCTTATCTTAAAGCTATACCCCCTGGTTATTGATCCTTCTATTAATAGAAAAAGTACCTTTCTATCCACCTTATCTATGCCCTCCATAATCATATACACCTTTATCAGGTTCCCTCTCAACCTTTGCTGCTCCAAGAAAAGTTGGTAGCGTGGTAAATAGTGAGCCCCATCCTATTCAATTTTTCCGCATTGCTCAATCCTCCAGCCCAGGCAGCTTCCCGATAAATCTGATCTGCACCCTCTCCAGTGCAATCACATCCTTCCTATAATGTGGTGACAAGAGCTGCACTCAGTACTCCAGTTGTGGCCTAACCATCATTTCATGCAGTTCCAGCATGATCTTTCTGCTCTTGTATTGTATGCCTCGGCTAATAAAGACAAGTATCCCATATGCCTTCTTAACCACCTTATCTACCTGCCCTGCCACTTTCAGGGATCTGTGGATTTGCACTCCAATGTCCCTCTGATCTTCAGCACTTTCCAGGATCCTACTATTCGTAATGCAATCCTTTGCCTTGTTAGCTCTCCCCAAGTTCATTACCTCACACTTTTCCAGGTTGAATTCCATGTGTCACTGCTTTGCCCATCTGATCAGTCCATTGAAATCCTCCTGCAGTCCATGGCCAACTTCGTCACTATTTACCACTCTACCAATTTTCGTATCGCCCAAAAACGTCTTGATCATACACCCTACATTCAAGTCTAAGTCATTAATGTACACCACAAATAGCAAGGGCCCTAGCACTAAGCCCCGTGCAACCCCACAGTAAACAAGCTTCCAGTCACAGAAACATCCCTCTATCATCACATTTTGCTTCCTGCCTCTCAGCTTGTTATAGATCCAATATGCCACATTGCCTTGGATTCCATGGGCCCTTACTTTCTTGACCAGTCTGCCCTGAGGAACCTTATCAAAGAACAAAGAACAAAGAACAAAGAAATGTACAGCACAGGAACAGGCCCTTCGGCCCTCCAAGCCCGTGCCGACCATACTGCCCGACTAAACTACAATCTTCTACACTTCCTGGGTCCGTATCCTTCTATTCCCATCCTATTCATATATTTGTCAAGATGCCCCTTAAATGTCCCTATCGTCCCTGCTTCCACTACCTCCTCCGGTAGTGAGTTCCAGGCACCCACTATCCTCTGCGTAAAAAACTTGCCTCGTACATCTACTCTAAACCTTGCCCCTCTCACCTTAAACCTATGCCCCCTAGTAATTGACCCCTCTACCCTGGGGAAAAGCCTCTGACTATCCACTCTGTCTATGCCCCTCATAATTTTGTATACCTCTATCAGGTCGCCCCTCAACCTCCTTCGTTCCAGTGAGAACAAACCGAGTTTATTCAATCGCTCCTCATAGCTTATGCCCTCCATACCAGGCAACATTCTGGTAAATCTCTTCTGCACCCTCTCTAAAGCCTCCACATCCTTCTGGTAGTGTGGCGACCAGAATTGAACACTATACTCCAAGTGTGGCCTTGCTAAAGTCCATATGGACTACATCAAATGCATTACCCTCCTGAACACTCCTATTTAACTCCTCAAATAATTTGATTACATTTGTCAAACACAACCTTTCATTAACAAATCCATGCTGACTATCCCTGATTATTCTGTGTCTACCCAAATTCAAATATATTCTGTCCCTCAGGATGCTTTCTAGTAACTTCTTCACCACCGAGGTTAGATTGACTGGCCTTTAATTTCTTGGTCTAACTCTTTTTAATAATGGGACAATGTGAGCAGTCCTCCAGACCTCTGGCACCTCGCTTGTGACCAGAGAGGATTTAAAACTTACTGCCAGTGCCCCTGATACCTCCACCTTTGTCTCCCTCAACAGCCTGGGATCCATCTCATCCAGGTCGACAGATTTATCCACTTTAAGGCTGCTAAATCTGCTAGTACTTCCTCTCTCTCTTTGTTAATTTGCTCCAATATTTCAAAGGAGTAGAGTTCCAGGATTTTGATCCAGTGACAATGAAGGAACAGCAATATAGGGCGTGATTCAACCGTAAAAGTTCTATGTCCGGTTTTGGGCGTGTTTAATGGGGTGTTTCTCGGTGGCTGTAGTGCCAAGAAACACTCCATATTCAACAGCACTTTGCTGGATTTTTTGGCTTGGGGAGTTTCTTTCCGCTGAGGAAGCAATCAAGCTCTTCGCAGGTTAGGAGGCCATTTTCATAGATTTCAT
Organism: Scyliorhinus torazame; assembly: GCF_047496885.1. NCBI lineage: Eukaryota > Metazoa > Chordata > Chondrichthyes > Carcharhiniformes > Scyliorhinidae > Scyliorhinus > Scyliorhinus torazame. The sequence continues at coordinate 200,885,729 of NC_092714.1, forward strand.
AGAATTTACAGTGCAGGAGGCCATTCGGCCCATCGAGTCTGCACCGGCTCTTGGAAAGAGCAACCTACCCAAGGTCCACACCTCCACCCTATCCCCATAACCCAGCAACCCCACCCAACACCATGGGCAATTTTGGACACTAAGGGCAATTTAGCATGGCCAATCCACCTAACCCGCACATCTTTGGACTGTGGGAGGAAACCGGAGCACCTGGAGGAAACCCACGCACACACGGGGAGGATGTGCAGACTCCGCACAGACAGTGATCCAAGCCGGAATCGAACCTGGGACCCTGGAGCTGTGAAGCAATTGTGCTATCCACAATGCTACCGTGCTGCCCCAATATTTCCCCCTCTTTCAGTCTCTCCCCCACCTCATTTTTGACCCCCTCCTCACCCAACCGCGGGGACGTCCCCAGGAACACAACCTCGCCCCCTACCCCCAACCTGATCCCTGGCACCCTGCAGTGCCCCTGCTGGTCTGCTAGTGCCACCCTGTCACTCTGGCAGTATCAAGGTGCCCGGGTGCCAGAGAGCATTCCAGGGTGCTACTGTGCCCTTCCCCTGACCACACGGAGGTCTGTAATGGCCTGGGAGACCCCCCAGGTGCCATTACAATTGGTCCACATTTGTAGAAACCAGTATTAAACGGCGCCTAGTGGCTCATTTAAATATGCAGATTTGGATTATGCCCAGGTCTCCCGCGAGATTCAATGGCCTCATCCAGGCACCAAGTCGGGATGAGGCCGTTCAATCGTGCATCAAAGCAGGATAGTATGACTTGTAGCAGAATTTTCAAATGGTAGTTTTTCAATGCATTTGCTGCTCTTGTCCTTCTGTACTGTAGAGTTTGAGGGTTTGATAGGTCTGTTAAAAGAGGCTAGATAAGCTGCTGCAGTGCATGGTGTATCTGGTATATGACTGCCACTGTGCCCCATTAATAGAGTGAATGTCTAAGGTGATGGACATGGAGCTCATCAAGCAGGCTGCTTTGTCGTGGATGCTGTCAATTTCTTGAGTGTTGTTGGGGCCACATTCATCCAGACAGTGGAAATTATTCCATCATACTCCTAACTTGTGCCTTGTAGATGTGGATAGTGTTGATAGGATATTGGTCACAGATTGGTATTTCTTAAAGAAATCTCCATAGTCTTCTGTAGTAGACCTGTAAATCTTAACTACTGTCCCTATTTACACAAAGGGTACAAGCTAGGTAGGACCTGTCTCCCTTCTTAGGTCTGTAGACGGTCAACACCACACCAACCCTGGATCTGGGTGATGTGCCTTCATACCTCTCTGCGTAAGCGGTATTGTCCTTTATCCCACATTAATCCTTATGTGCCAAATCCTTCTGTTGACTACAAGCTTCAGGGAATCAAGAGGTGAGTTACTCCCCATGGACTTCCCAGCCACCGACTTGCTCTTGTAGCCACAATATTTATGTGACTCGTCCAATTCAGTTTCTGGTGAATGGTAACTCCCAGGAGTTGATACCGGGGGATTCAGTGATGGCAAATGTCGAGGGGAGGTGGTTAGATTCTACCTTATTGGAGATGGCCACTGCACAAAAATAGCTTTCTAATCGGAGCAAGCTTCAGCTTAACAGGAAGTCTATGAGCAAGTAAAAACACATCTGTCCCATTGCATCTACCAACCATAATTTCACTGTAAAATTCGCCTTATCGCATTGAATATAAGGAAAAATATCAAAGTCATGGCAACAGCATAATAAATGTCCAGATTTTCTATTAACACATACTCTACAGGTGTTGAAAACTGCAAGTTATATCTCTAGGAGAGCTTGTTCAAACCGCATGGCTTTGAATCTAAACTAAATTGCAAAAGGTATTTTGGTAACTTGAGTATTGGCTAGTGGCTGGAAATTGACAAATAGGTTCTTCCAATCTACCAGATTTTCCTTGCAGTTTGGGATGCAAATTATTTACAAAACACATTAAAAGTCATATCATATGTAAGTTTTACATTTGTATTTCAATAAATGTTTCACTACGTAGAGGTGAGAAATATTACATTGCCTCCACAACATAGCTCATCAAAACATTGCCAATTGAACTCTGCCCTCAAATGATTGGCTGAAATTAATCGTGAAGTCAATCCGTTTACAGTGCTCAAATTGAGACATGATTAGTTTGGTGTGTGTGAAAAACTGCAAGATCTCATACTTTGGCAGCCTTCATTTTTCAGACGAAACCAAAATAAATTCACTCAAGGGTCATTCATTCACACCTGTCATTTTATGATTTATGGCTGTTCTAGTTCACTGTATTTTCTCAGATTTTACAAAAGCTGCAGAAACAATACATGTCCACATATTTATCAAAGAAAATAAGTGCAAATGTTAATGAATAATGATAAATATGATTAACATTGATTTGCAAAAAAAATCCTGCTGAACAATATGCTTATTTAATAGTGATGTGAGATTAATTTCACATATTTCTCAGAGGTTATAAGTTATATATTGGACAAGGCATGGGACCCCAATGTTTACTGCAGGTCATTTTTCAATTGCTGAAGAGCAAAACTCATCTACTGCAGCAAAAAAAGAAGCCGTTCAAATGACCAGGCGTCTCATTACCCTCACTTCAGCCTTCAAGGCAAGGGATATGGTGGTATTGACTGCCGGATAGTTGAGAGAAATCAAATGAGAGTTAGCAGCATGGTCAGTTTAGTGGACGGAGGTTCAGTCATCTTGAGAGCTGGACAGACAGACTTAAAAGATTCTGGAGACTTCCACGCATAAATCATTTGCACCCAAAATCCCATGATCCATGATTTTTTTAATCGGCACGTAAGTGGCATTAAAGGCACTGAAGCAGGTGTCCATATGCAGCAATACCAGGCAACATTCAGGGCTTGGGCTGATAAATAGCAAGTAACATTCACATCATACAAGTGCCAAGCGATGCCCATTTTCAACACAAGAGAATTTAGCCATCATGTCTTTTCATTCAATGGCATTACCATTGATAAATCCCCATTATCAACATTATGTTGATCAATCATTGACCAGGAACTCATCAGGACTAGTCAGATAAATACTGTGGCTACAAGAGCAGGTTAGAGGCTGAGAATTCTGTGGTGAGTAAATCACCTCCTAACTCCCAAAAGCTTTCCCCCATCTATAAGTCTCAAGTCAGGAGTATGATTGAATATTCCCCACTTGTCTGGATGAGTGCAGCTCCAACAACACTGAAGAAGCTCAACACCTTCCAGATCAAAGCAGATGGCTTGATCAGCACACCATCCACCATTTTACCGGTGTACCGATTGGTATATATGTGGAGGAAATGTGATCCCAAAGATTGTGTCTTCAACAGCACCAGTCTGATTGTGTTTTAAATTGAGTTCAGCTGTCACTTACTGTTTTTTAATTTCCTTGGAATAAAGTCCCTCATCTTTAGAAGGATCCTGAACAAGACATCCCCACCAAGAGCAGATTTAAAAATTCTGCAATTTCACTATTTTCTTTTTCTGGACATAAAAGGCAGATGAAAAGCAAAAATAAAAGTTTATTATTTCATCCTGTCTTCAGAATTCCCATCAGTTTACTGCCATCATTAGACAACAGCAGACGCCATGCCAATTCTGCTGGTAATTCATCAATGGATCTCAGATCTGAAAATTCGTGAACTCCACTCCTGTCGAAGCTAACTCCTGCTCTGGGAATGGACGTGGAGCGCCGCCTCCGCCGTGAGAAAATCTGCCAAAATTCCGGCTATTTAATAGAACAACAAAACTATTAAGCTAATTTCAAGCTAATTTACTCGGAATGTCCTTGGAGCAATGCCCACTCTACCACCATAATATTGGCAGAGTTTTTGGGGGGCGGGGGGGAGGGGTCTGCCCCTGCCTCATGGATTTTCCAGTATTATTCTTCAAAAATCGTTAAATATTATAGTTATGAAGCCCTGATATGTTAGTACAGGCGATAGTCCTTGTTTACAACAGCTAAACCTTGGCATTTAGTGCGCTATTCCAGGTACAGCACAGGTTTGGTGTCCAGTAATAGTGTCTGTATTTTGCCTGAACAATGTTCTGCAACTTTACATCAGTAAAAATGGCCACAGGTATGCTAATGTTATTTCTTAATTGGACTAATGAATAGCTACACTTTATTGCATTTAATTGTAACCTAAACAGAATTTAGCAAACACCCTTATGCTGGCCCCAACTAATTTAGAACACTCTCTTATTCATTGGTCTAATTGTCACAAATTAGCCGGTATAAAGACAGGCTGGATTAGAACTCTGTCTTAATCCTCTGTCCACTCTTACAGCAGGTTTCCTGTCATTTACAAGTAAATCTTAAAAATGAATATTTTCAATTCAGTATCATCTCGTGCTGTGGGTCCATGCAAACTCAAAACTAAAATTTGATTGTTCAAATTAATTTCATGTAAGGTCGTTACAGAAGAGTAGCAATTATTGTATCTCACCAGTTGTGAACAAATTGTTAGAATCCCTGGCCAGATTCACAATTTTGTTATGGTTTTGGGAGAGATCTGCAATTATTTTACCATCCAGTTAGGGACCAGTCGTTTTGATGTAAAGTAGAAAAAAATTGAATTCCCAAGTATTTACTAAGAGAATAAAACTACGAGATTCCACAGTTCTAAACAACAAGAAAAAAGGTGACTATAGAGTGAATAAATCAAAGTCAATATTATCTATCATATACTGTAATTTAGAGCACGCGATTCACTGGCTTGTCGCGCCTGACTTAGGGCGCAATTCTCCGGAAAAATTTCAAAGTGTGACAGAGATCGAGAATTGCCGAGAGCTTCTCGGAGCTTGGCCCAGTGAGGCTGGAAATGCAATCGCAATTCAATGTTAGTTGGTCCACTTAACGAGGCCTCATGGGCTTCTTGTCGCAAATAAAGACTCGTCAGCTGATTCATCGGCACCGCGCTCGCTAGCCCCCCCCCCTGCTAATAAGACTGAGCAACACTTAAGCTGCACTTGCTCAGCCAACTCCAGCAAGCTCGCAATAATGGCTCCGCGGAGACTAGCCCCAAGATTCGAGGATGCTGACCTGGGGAGGCTCCTATATGCAGTTGAGGTCAGGAGGGATATCCTGTTCCCCCGAGGGTCCCGGAGGGTCAGCCACAAGGCAGACAGTGATGCCTAGAATGAGGTGGCGGCAGCTGTCAGCTCGGTGAGTGTGACCAGGAGGACTGCCCTTCAGTGCCGTAAGAAGGTCAATGACCTACACTGGGCAGCACAAGTGAGTGGACACCAACGCACCCCACCCTCTCCCCACAAAGGAGCATCCACCCCCAACACCCCATGACACCCCAACTCTTCCTCCATCCCCTCCCTCTTCAAGCCCCTGCTCCCCCCCCCGCCAGCCCCCCAGCCCCCCCCTCCCCCCCCCCCCCCCCCCCCCCGGACCACCCCCCCCTCAACTACTCCTCCTGACCATGCTTACCTAATTCATCCAATTTTCCACCTACCTGACCTGACTGGCCCCTGACATGGCTATCCCTCCTAAAATGACCCGCCAAGTGTTAATGCAAGCCTGCCGACTTGTAACTATAATAAAGATTATTATTATGCTATTGACCCACCCACATGCACACACATTGAACTACCCAGCTGCCACCCTTCTCATCTGTTATCCAACAATATGCCACCTCACCCACCTTCCACCCCATCCAGTCTACTACCTTGTACATTAACAAATTCACCCATTTACCCTTTCACTAACATTCACACTGGATATTTAAATTTACCTTCCAGCAGCTAATGCTATAAACAGGGGCATGACTTGTCTCCCCCAACAATGCTGCAGAATTTGATGACATTCCTTGTAGGACTGTCCACTCTGCATCTCTGTTGAAGCTGGGCTGGGAAGACCAGGCTAGAAATGTTGGGTGTTGAATAGTCTGAGTCGACTTGTGATCCCAGGATGATTGCTGCTTTATGGAAGATCCAAGCCATATAATTTCAACTCAGGATGGACTGTGGTTTGTAGATGGTGGTGCTTGCAAGCACCTGCTCCCCTGGCCTTTCCATGTGATAGAAAGTGATAGATGGTGCAGCCAAAGGACATTCGGTGAGTTCCAGTGGTGCATCATGTGTAGGGTACAGAAGGTTGCCACTTGCACCAGTGGTGGAGATAGTGAAAGGTGAAAATGGTGGATGGTGTGCGGATCAAGCCTTTGATCTGGAAGCTGTTTATCCACTTCGATGTTGATGGAGCTGCACTCATCCAGGCAAGTGGAGAATATTCCATCATGCTCCTGACTTGAGACTTGTAGCTGGTGGAAGGTTTTGGGGACTCACCACAGAATTCTCAGCCTCTGGCCCTCTTTTGAAGCCACAGTATTTATATGACTAGTCCAGTTAGGCTCCTGGTCAATGATTGATCAACATAATGTTGCTAGTCGGGATTCATCAATGGGAATGCTACCGATGGTAGCACAGTAGTTAGCACTGTTGCTTCACAGCGCCAGGGTCCCAGGTTTGATTCCCGGCTTGGGTCACTGTCCGTGTGGAGTCTGCACATTCTCCCCGTGTCTGCGTGTGTTTCCTTCGAGTGCCCCGGTTTCCTCCCACAAGTCCTGAAAGACGTGCTGTTAGTAATTTGGACGTTCTGAATTCTCCCTCTGTGTACCCGAACAGACGTCGGAGTATGGCGACTAGGGAAATTTCACATTAACTTTATTGCAATGTTAATGTAAGCCTACTTGTGACAATAATGATGATTATTATTACTATGCTATTGAATGTAAAGGTGACTAAATTCTCTCATTGAAAATGGTCATTGCTTAGCACTTCTATGATGTGAATGTTACTTGCCATTTATCAGCCCAAGCCTGAATGTTGTCTAGTACGGCTGAATATGAACACCTGTTTCAGTGTCTGAGGAGTTATGAATGAGAAGCAAGCAAGTTGCCTTGCTCCTGACTCAATAAGTTTTCCAAATCCAGTAGGAATTTCCTGAATTTCATTTATGCAGAAATTAGGGCAAAATGTATCATTATCTTTCCAATGGGAACATATGTCCAAATGTTTTACAGCACTCATGCGTACAGCTGAATGTAAAACCCTGTATAAAAAATGCAACAGCAGTGATACTAATGAGGTCCAGAACAATATGGTGCACACAACATATGCCAATCTTCAGAGTGTTGCTTTAAAGTTGAAGGTAGGTGTCAGCCTACTTCGCTTCAATTGTGTCAACAAAATCATTTCTTCAGAGTGTTTCGGTACCTCAGCAGCATTTCCATTTTCACCTGGGAAAACAGTTCCAGCTGCTTGATCCTGCCGAACACCTGAGGGGCTGGGGGCATGAAAAGTCTCAGATGCATGGAGACTGACAGACGTTTGGTTGTGTATAACACCGATATCTCAAAAAAACTTCGAAAAGGAACAAAAATCACAAAGAAAATTACCAGAGGTAAAGCTGGAAGCTTCATATGATTTTTTTTCCCCAGACTGAAACTCTACACTTAAGCCAACATCAGAAGTCTTCAGACCCGAGTCCAGTAAACAAGTGTAAATTTATACAGGCTGCACTGATTTAGTAAACCAGTCAAGTTACATGAGCTACAGAACTAAAAGCATTGAACTGGTTCTCATTAAATGCACTTACTCAGTTTGCCAATTAGTGTGGTATTTCTTAATTAAGCTCCAACTTCTATAGCAACTGTTTAGAATATCCTTCATTCACTAAATGGGTATTTGTAGATTGACGGTTCCAATTTTTTTTTGTTGCTCCACATGGAGGACTGCACTATTTCAATTTTTCAAGGATATTTTTGGGGGGGCATTCAAGGATTCCAGTGACATTTTAAACCTAAAGCACCAATAGCAAAAGGACACTATAAAGATGTTTAGAAAGACACTAGGAGAGGTCATGTCCTCACTCATGGAATGTTTGAAGGTGGGGAGGGGATTTAATTCGGCAGAAGGGTGGCATGCAAACATCCCGTTACCTTCTCCCCTCTGCCTATATTAGATTCAGGATGAGAAAGTCCTTATTTGAACTTCCTGACAGCTGCCAATTGAGGCCTTTAAGTGGGCAATTAATGGTGTCTTAAGAGCCTCACCCCACTGCCACTAGTATTAACCAAATGGGCAGCTGGCTCAGCGCCAATACTAGGAAAGGGGTGGGGTTCCTTAGTTCAAAGACACTCTGTGCCTTATTAAGGGTTGCACCATCAAGAAAGAGGGAGCCCAATGAGAACCACTCTCCTACTCTTGCTGTCGGCTCCCCTAAACACTCCTCACCCACAACCTCCAACTAACTAAAACTCTTGCAACATGACTTACCCCTGGCCAGGGTCGCTTCTCAACCCTGAACCTTCAGTTGTTGTGAAAACCAATACAACATGGTACCAATTGTGCTGAAGGTGTGAAGATAATGATGACGGTGACAATGATAGGAATTTGGCGGACAGACCTATCTGGTGAACTCCAACCTGAGGCGACTCAACGCGCTACAAAATGCTGAGCTTGATATGGACAGACTGAGAGCCCCCCACCAGCTTCAGGTACCCGGTAATGTAGATGAAAACTGGTGGCTATTCAAGCAGCAGTTCAAACTCTACGTTTCGCCCCTAGGCCTACAGGCCCAGCCTAATGAGAGGCAAATCACATTGCTGCTAACAGTGGCAGGTCCACAAGTTATGAACTGTATGACTCATTTGCGTTTGATAATGAGGAGGATCGCAGGAATTATGATGAAGTCGTGAGCCCTTTGATAAGCATTGTTCCCCTCAAAAGAATGATACGTTCGAGCAATACATGTTCGGTATGCGTGCCCAAAAACCTGATGAATCCTTTAACAGTTTTCTCATGGACTTGAAGCTGGAGGGATTCAGTGTCTGAGAACTGATGCTCTGCATGGCCGGCATGAGGTATATTTTACTATTTCATATTGTAAACATGGACATTGATTCCATTATAGGCGCAGAGTCATGTGAATCCCTGAACTTAGTCGAGCAACTCCTGGGCTGCATGATAGCACAGTGGTTAGCACCGTTACTTCACAGCACCGTGGTCAAAGGTTCGATTCCCTGCTTGGGTCATTGTCTGTGCGGAGTCTGCACAGTCTCCTCGTGTCTGTGTGGGTTTCCTCCGGGTGCTCCGGTTTCCTCTCAAGTCCCGAAAGACGTACTGTTAGGTAATTTGGACATTCTGAAATCTCCCTCTGTGTACGCGAACAGGTGCCGGAATGTGGCGGCTAGAGGCTTATCACAGTAACTTCATTGCTGTGTTAATGTAAGCCTACTTGTGACAATAAATATTGTTACTATTATGCATATCAGAAAATGGCTGGTCACCTGAATCCTCCAGAGCCCTACAAGATATTAGTGTGCACAGCTTATGAGGATTCAGAAGAAATCCAGGTGGAGGATCACGAATCAGTCGAGGAGACGGAACAGCCAGCGAGCATTCCGCAATTCTGGTTAACAGTCTTCAAGAACGTGCACGTGCTCCGTGGCATGATACAGGAGCATGGCGAGCCCGTATTAAAGCATCTGCAAGATGTGAATGTTAAATGGACAGAACATGAGGAGCCGTGGAACTTTGCTCTGGAGTTTATATTCAAGCCCAATGGGTATTTCACAAATGAGGTGATCTTGAAAGTATATCAGATAGATTTATGGCCACTTAAATAATTTGGTGGTGAGCCAGAAATAACTTGGTGGCGATCCTGCGGTTCGCAGGCTGCACAATTGACTGGAGCGAAGGCAAAAATGTAACAATGAGAACAACTCAAACAAAATTGAAGCGCAAATGTCCCAGAACAGCGACGAAAAATGAATCGTTCTTTTGTTCTTTAACTTTTTCATTCCCACTGAAGTTCCACAGCGTGGAATGCTAAGCCAATGTTCGGCAGCCAAACTCCAATCTGACTTTGAACTTGGAGCCCTATTGTGTGAACGCATAATTCCTTATGCAATGCTCTACTTTACAGGAGAGATCATGGCAAACGATGCTGAATCCGATGCCGGTTACTACAATTATGCAGAAAGTGATGGCATGGAAGGTGAGACAGGTGAAGACCAGTATGAACTGCTTTTAGGTATTTTTCGTAGGAGCAAAGACGGGCTCAATGAAAAGACTCAAGAAGCAGTACTCCGATGGTTTGAACGGAATGACAAGGTGGTCACGTGGGACGCCCAGAACACGCTGGACTCTGAGCAGGGCGGGAGTTTGAAGATGGCGCACTTAAAAATTCAAGCTGCTGAATCCACAGAGGATCAGCCGCTGACCGAGCCAGGAATGGAAGAAAGCATCCCAATATTGGAGAAAGTGGCCTCAGAGATACGTGATGCCTCGTTCCAGGTCTTCAAAATGGTTCCAGTAATTCATTCCCAAACCATTGACGACACTGACGATGAATGGGAAGACATTGATGACGACTTTGATGACAGCGACTTGGGTGTTGCAGTTGTAGGCAACTCTGAGACTGACCCAGCGGTTGAGCTGATAACAAACTCAATATGCAGCTCCACAGATCACTCGTACATCTTTGAATTTGATCACGATGACCAATGCTTGATTCATCATGATCAGAGAACACCGTAGTCTCAAGGGCGAAGAGCAAGTAAGCTGCTCCAGCGAGCCAAGAATGGGACATCACCTAGTAGCCCCAGTTCCAACCTTCATTCAGGCACCAGAAACCGAGGCGCTTCAACATGTTGGTGAAGCTACAGAAGAGGGCATAACCACACTACCCAAAGATGACGCAATGGCCACTCAAGGTCCACCTGAAGCTCTACAGACCCCTGAGCACACGGTAAAAACCAGCACCACACCAGAGGCTGCTAAGCCAAGACAAAAAACCAAGAGGCACAAGAAACTACATCATCATTTTCTCAAGATAAAGAGGAGAAAGAGGTGAAGACTGGAGAGCTACCTCATCACACTAACAAACCAGCAATGGTGACAACAAGAAGCAACAACCAGTCATGCCAGGAAGCGCAAAAGAAAGAGACTGGTGACACAAGTGTGGCAGTCATGGACACTGGCCTTCCAAAGACACAGAGCAAAGAGAAGACGAAACAAGAGGCTGGCACGTAAACCAGTCTTTGAAGAGGCTGGTAGCAGCTCGGATGATCACAGAGGTGATCCCGTGAGGGAGACACTAATATCTGTGAAAAAAAGAAACGGACACTGGCCAAGCATATCATGTTATGGACACCATAGTAAAACCCACCATAGTAAAACCCATTCACTTTGTTTGACAAACATCAAGATTACATAAAGTTAAAAGATTAATGGTGCTTGTAAATATATTTTAATGTTTTGTGAGGAAGGGGGATGTGGTGTCTATGCCTGTAAGCAATATCATAGATGGATGGTTGGTGACCTCCAACCAGTAGGTGGCAGTGCAGACACCATGCGGTCTCCAGACCATGGTCATGTGACCAGGGACTCCCATATAAGTGGACACACATCTGGCCATCACCAGAAGATGGATGGAGAAGATGGTAGTAAGACATACAGGTGAACAGTCGTGCTAGGTGCTTTCCAGAGGAGTACAAAGAAACTCCATGATAACTTGCTCTGTCACAGATAGCTGTCTTACCACGTGTGGTTCAACAAAGATACTGGTTTGGACAAATTATGGTGTTTGCTGAAGTCCTTTGCAAGGTATAGAAGACCAAGCACAATAGAAGAGTCAAACGGACTCAAAATGTTGGGCGTGATCTTATGGCTGTTCATGCTGGCCGGATCTTCTGGTCTTGCTGATGGTGAAAGCCCACCATGGGGTTACCGGTGGTGTGGGGTGGATTCAATGGGAAATACCATTGACAGCGGTGGGACTGGAAAATCCTGCCACTGGCCAATGGATGGGCTCAGGTGGGCTCCCTCCCGTCACCGAGAAACATGCCATGGAGAGGGCGGAGAATCTCGCCCGTTCACTCTGTTTCTCTCACCATAGATGGTTCTAGACCTGCTGAGTTTTCCAGCATTTTCTGTTTTATTTTATTTTATCAGTAATGCATTTGACATAGGCAACTTCAGCAAGGCCTTTTATAAGGTCCCACATGGAAGACAGATAGCGAAGGTAAGAGCCCATGGGGTCCAAAGGAATTTGGCAAATTGGATCCTGAACTGGCTGAGTGGCAGGATCAGAGGGTGACGACCGAGGGGTACGTTTCTGACTGGAAGCCTGTGTCCAGTTGTGTCCCACAGGGATCAGTGTTAGGGTCCTTGCTGTTTGTGGCTTATATAAATGGTTTAGACAAGAGTGTGCAAGGGTTGATCAATAGGTTCGTAGATGAGATGAAAATTGGTGGCGTGGTAACTAGTGAGGAGGATAGCCTTAGATTACAGGCTGGTCAGATGGGCTGATCAGTGGCAAATGGAATTCAATCTGGTTAAGTGTGAGGTGATGGCACTTGGATAGGTCAAACAAGCAAGGGAATACATGATAAATGGCAGGACCCTGCAAAACATCGAGAATCAGAGGGACCTTAGTGTGCATGTACACAGGTCCCTTTATGTAGCAGAGCAGCTGGATACCGTCATTAAGAAGGCATATGGTGTGCTTGCCTTTATTAGCCGAGTCATAGAGTTTAAGAGCATGGAGGTTATGCTAGAAGTGTATTAAATGTTGGTTAGGCCACAACTGGAGAATTGTGTGCAGTTCTGGAATCCACATTATAGGAGGGCCATAATAGCACTTGAAACGGTGCAGAGGAGATTTACCAGGAAATTTCCTGGGCTGTAGAGTTGTAGCTATGAAGAGAGATTGGATAGACTAGGGTTGTTTTCCTTGGAGCAGAGGAGGCTGAGGGGGGACGTGATTGAGATGCATAAAATTATGAGGAGCAAAGATAGAGTAGACAGGAAGAAACATTTCCCCTTGCTGGAGGGTTTAATGACCAGGGGCATAGATTTAAGATAAGGGGCAGGAGATTTGGAGCAGATGTGAGGAAAACCGTTTTTCACCCCACCCAGAGGGTGTTGGTAGTCTGGAACTCATGGCCTGAAAAAGTGGTGGAGGCAGAGACCCTCATAACATTTAAGAAGTATTTAGCACTTTCAATGCCAAGGCAAACAAGGCTATGGACAAAGTGCTGGAAAATGGGATTAGGATAGTTTGGTAGTCAAGTGGTTGTTTTTGACCAGCGCAGGTGTGATGGGCCAAAGTGCCTTTTTCTGTGCTGTAGACCTCTGGAGGTTGTGGGACGGAGAAAGAGGGGAGGATCCGAATGGATTACTTGGTTAGGGTGTTGAAGAAATGTTTTTGCAGATTGCTGGTGATTTTTTAATAATAATCTTTATTGACACAAGTGGGCTTATATTAACACTGCAATGAAGTTACTGTGAAAAGCCCCTCATCGCCACATTCCGGCACCTGTTCAGGTACACAGAGGGAGAATTCAGAATGTCTAATTCACCTAACAACACGCCTTTCGGGACTTGTGGAAGGAAACCGGTGCACCCAGAGGAAACGCATGTAGACACGGGGGAAATGTGCAGACTCCACACAGACAGTGACCTCAGCCGGGAATCGAACCTGGGAACCTGGAGCTGTGAAGCCTTTATTGTACTGTTGAATATTTTATGTTTTATACCTGGAGACTGTGTGTTTTCTGCTGCCTCTTTTGCTTCTGTAGCCTGGAGCAAGGAAAGGGAGGATATATGATGATCTGCTACCAGCGCTGGAGAGGGTTAAGGAATGCTCCCTCTCTCTCTCTCTTCTGGCTTGCCTTGCTTTGGTGTGACATTCCAGTGTGATTATTCCCACCATTTGAGTGGCTCCACGGTAGCACAGTGGTTAGCAGTGTTGCTTCACAGCTCCAGGGTCCCAGATCCGATTCCCAGCTTGGGAATCCTGACGTGTGGAGTCTGCATGTTCTCCCCATGTCTGCATGGGTTTTCTCCGGGTGCTCCAGTTTCCTCCCACAAGTCGCGAAAGACGCGCTGTTAGGTAATTTGGAAATTCTGCATTCTCCCTCTGTGTACCCGAACAGGCACCGGAGGGTGGCGACTAGGGTTATTTTTTCACAGTAACTTCATTGCAGTGTTACTGTCAGTCTACTTGTGACAATAAAGATGATGGTGATTATTATTATTGTGGGGGCTGCAGGAGGGGGAGGGAGGGGCGGACTACTCTGAGCAGGCTGCTTGGTAAAGGTGTTGAAGAACTGTTTTTGCAGATTGCTGGTGACTTTATTGTATTGTTGACTGTTGGATGTTTCATGCTTGGAGGCTGTGCAGTTGTATTCTGTGGCCTGGGGCGAGGTATTTCATTGTATTATTCACTGTTTAATGTTCCTAGCATGTTTAGTTTTCCTTGTATAATTGCACTGTTGCAGCTTTGTGTTTGTAGGATATTTTGTAGGAAGAAGATCTGGCACGGTGCCTTTTCCTTGTTAGTTCATGGTTAGTGTGATGAATGGACTGTTGAAATAGTTGTTTTCATCTTTTTCTATAAAGGTACTGTTGACCGTTTAATAAACAAAATATTCTCAAGTGGTGCTGCACTGGTATTGGCCTGGACTAGGGAATGATGGGTGGCCTACTGCCTTGGCTGGAGAAGAAGAGGAGCTCTTTCTCTCTTGTGGCGTGCTCTGGGTCGGTGCAATCTTACACTGCTGAGGAGTCTACTGCTGGGAGCTGCAAGGGGAGAGAGAAAGGTGGATTGATCTGAGTGAGTAACTTGTAGAAGGTGTCGAAGAAATGCTTATGCAGATTTCTGGTGATTTTGTTGGTACGTGCGGTTGCCACGAGTACGTGTGCTACTTGTTAACTGACACACCGCCACAAGGCAACATGCTGGACATCGAGGCTGTTTTACTGCACGTTGAACGCCAGTGGAACATGTGGACACTGAGCATTGGTTCCGATGAAAGTAGGCCGTATAAAAATGCCTGTACAACGGAGGCTCACAGGCAGAGACTGATAAGTAAAACTGAACAACAAGGATCCTCCATTCTGTTGAGGACCTGCAAGGGGTGATATAGTGGGTTTGGTTTTCTTTGCGCATATGAACTGTTGTGGCTTTGTGTTTGCACCGATGTTCTGTCACGGAAAGGTACTTGTGTGTGTGTATGGCACGGTGTCTTTTCTTTGTTGGTTAATGGCTAGTGTGATATATGGATTGTTAAGTAATTTGGTTTCACCTTTCCGTATAAGTGTACTGTTGAGTGTTTAATAAACAAAATAGTCTCAAGCAGTGGTGCGGGCGGTGGTTGCTGCTTGTGCCTGCAAATACCTGGAGGCGGCTGCTGCTTTTTCCTCCTTTTTCTGTAGGCTAGAGTAAGGCAAGGGAAGATGGGAAGATGTCCTGCTGTCTGGGCTGGAGAAGGGAAAGGGGAGCTCTTTCTCTCTTCTGACGTGCTCTAGGTAAGTGCAACTTTCCACTGCTGAGGGGACTACTGCTGGGAGCTGTGAGGAGGGGAGAGAGGCGGATTGATCCGAATGAGCGGTGTTTGCTGCTTACAGCTGCAGCTGCCTGGACCCTCTGGGTTTGTTTGCTGCCGCCTCTTTGCTTTTGTGGCCTGGAGTAAGGAAAGGGCGGATGGTAAGATGACCTCCTAAATGGGCTGGAGCAGGCAAAGGGCAGCTCTTTCTCTCTTCTGGTGTGCTCTGGGGTCGGTGTTGTGGAGTCTACTGCTGGGTGCTTGAGGAGGGAGAAAGAGAGACGTGGATTGATCCAAGTGAGCAACTTGATGAAGGTGTCGTCCAAATGCTTTTTTGAAGATTTCTGGTGTTTTTATTTGAATGTGTGGTGAGTGCTGCACACTGGACGTGGTGGCTGTTTTACTGCTTTAGTTCCAGTGAAATTCGGCCGGATAAGTGGACCTGTACAACAGAGGTTCGTGGCCAGAGACTGTCGCCCAACAAATTATGCATCTCTGCGCTGATGGAAGGTGGGGATGATAGCTGTGATGTATCAATGCATCTTCGGAGCTCTCCTCTGAGCTGGTTTCTTGGGTGGCAGGGGGAAACAACTCTAGATGGCTCGGCTCCATCAGGTGGAGATCCTGCAAGACAATGGCCATGTGGTCAGTGAGAGGGAAGGATAATTTTGTCTGACATGAACAATTCACTTGAGACAAGTCATCTGGGTGAAGAGACAATGGATCCACACCTCTGCAGTGCAGGCCAGCCTCAATGTCGGTGACTGCTCGCTCCTCACACAAGCCATCGACTTCCAGGGCCCATTCCACATCGGGGTGAGGCCTCAAATCTCTGGTACTCACCCCCCCCCCCCCCCCTGTCTTGACCCTATCTTGCTTATTATGGGCTATCTTCTCCTATGGGTACAAAAAGGAGAGTATTGTGAGCCGCAAGCCTGACCAGTGGTGGTGGGGGAGCTATAGAAGGTGGCATGTGTGGGCACCGCACCTGGACATGAAGGGGATATGCTGGTGGGTGCAAATGGGTTCTGAGGAGCAAGAACGAACATCGGATGTGGGAGGGTGTGAGGTGTCAGCCAGTGATTTGGGGGGGTGGGGGAGGGCATTTGAGGAATGGCAGGCGAAGCGGATGCCAGGAGAGAGGTGGTAACTTACCCTTGCTGCTCGGTGGACGTTGTTGGTCTTCTTCCGATATTGGACGGCGGTACATCTTGCCATGCTGCCCATACTGACAGTCACTGCTGCTGCTTCCCAGGTGGTATTGGTGACCCTGCTGCTGTTCTTCTGACCCCCCCCCCCCTCGGGGGAACATAATGTCCCATCTCGCATCCACAGCATTGAGAAGCCTGACTAGGTCGGCATCCCCAAAGCAAGGAGCAGGTTTGCGCACTGCAATGCTTGTGTGTTGACTGGACTGATGGTGAGGGGGCGTTTAAAAGCAGCTCCCCCTTGTTTGCCGTGAGATACTGAGACGCAAGTTGGCGAATCAGATGGTGAGACAGCCAGTAATAGTGAGACGCGCATGGGGCTCATTTCCAACAGTAAGTGCCATTAAATACGGGCTGCAATCTCACCAATGCGGCTGTTGAGAAACACCCCGTCAATTGATCCCAAAGTGACGCTTAGAAATGTTTTTGTTAAATCGCACCCCAATGCATAAACTATTGTTTATTCTAAGTCCTTGGTCGTCAGTCTTTGGGAATCCAGCACTTGCACTGACTGTATATAGATTAAGCAAAAGCGACGTGCATCTATTTAGTTTCATCTTAAAATTTCAAAGGGAAGAGCAGTGCTGTTGTGGTTTCTGTTATGAGTAACTCCCACATCTCAAGCATTCGATGAGCTTACATAGGCTTTCGCGGTTTTCTTCAGAGGCATTGATTTTCTTGGCTCATGAGCCAAACTGAGTTGGATTTTATCTTTTACTCTGTATCATGCAATTCTTACTCCATAAATAATTTATCTTATTTAATATATTCCTGAATTAATTTACTTAAAAATAAACACGGCACTCTCTTTGATGGCCAGAGCTTCAAAGGAGTATGTCAGGCTACAAGTTATGTGAAATACTTCTCTAAGTAGATAGCTTTACTCAAGATGAAATAAGAGGAGTTCCTTTGCTATAATTATACCATGGTTATCACCAGGCTATTTTGAGAATGACGAGATCATAGAGAAGAAAGCATGTTTGCCATATGCCACAGATTGGATCAAAGATGAAAGGCTAAATCAGAAACGGCAAACATGGGGTCAGGCCACAGAAAGGATTTAACCATGCCCTCTGGATCTTAGTGCTATTAATTCCCTGAGTTTAATAGAATCTGAACTTGATATCAGAGTTTATGTTTGCGACAGTTAGTACAAGATGTGCAAGTAAATCATTTTAACTGCCCAATTAACTTCAAGTGGAGGAAATGTATAAACTGTACATTTTTATGGGAAACTTAATGGAAGAGATGGTGCATACTGCTTCAAAAATCAACAGAACTTTGCACAAGTAATATTTCAATCTAAGCAGTTCTCAGAAGTGCTGGTCCAATTCAACCTCCAAGAAAAATACACTTCAGTATCTCTCTGGGTTTAATTCTATTATCTGCATACATAATGCACTTTGATATCTTTATCTGAATGGTAAGACTTTATACATTCTGAGTGAGATTCTCCGACCCCCCGCCGGGTCGGAGAATCGCCGGGGGCTGGCGTGAATCCCGCTCCCGCCGGTTGCCGAATTCTCCGGCACCGGGTATTTGGCGGGGTGGGAATCGCGCCGTGCCGGTTGGCGGGCCCCCCCCCCCCCCCCCCGGCGATTCTCCGGCCCGCGATGGGCCGAAGTCTCGCTGCTGGAATGCCTGTCCCACCGGCGAGAATCAAACCACCTCTCTTACTGGCGGGACAAGGCGGCGCGGGCGGGCTCCGGGGTCCTGGGGGGGGGGGCGGGGTGATCTGGCCCTGGGGGCTGCCCCCACGGTGGCCTGGCCCGCGATCGGGGCCCACCGATCCGTGGGTGGGCCTGTGCCGTGGGGGCTCTCTTTTCCTTCCGCCTTCACTACGATCTCCACTATGGCGGAGGCGGAAGAGATCCCATCCACCGCGCATGAGCGGGGATGCCGTGAGCGGCCGCTGACGCTCCCACGCATGCGCCGCACGGCAAAGTCATTTCCGCGCCAGCTGGCGGGGCACCAAAGGCCTTTCCCGCCAGCTGGCGGGGCGGAAATCAGTCCGGTGCGGGCCTAGCCACTCAAGGTGAGGGCTCGGCCCCCCAAGATGCAGAGAATTCCGCACCTTTGGGGCGGCGCGATGCCGGACTGATTTGCGGCGTTTTTGGAGCTGGTCGGCGGACATCGCGCCGATTGCGGAGAATCCCGCCCCATGTCCCTTACAATTACAAACCCGGGGCCCGATTCTCCGACCCCCCCGCCGGGTCGCAGAATCGCCGGGGGCTGGCGTGAATCTTGCCCCCACCGTATCACGAATTCTCCGCTACCAGAGAATCGGCGGGGGCGGGAATCACGCCTTGCCAGTCGGCGGGCACCCCCGGCGATTCTCCGGCCCGCGATGGGCCGAAGTCCCGCCGCTGCCAACACTCACCAGCCGGCATGGATTGAACCACCTACCTTACCGGTGGGAGTAGACGGCGCGGGAAGGCTCCGGGTTCCTGGGGGGGACGCCGGGCGATCTGGCCCCGGGGGGTGCCCCCACGGTGGCCTGGCCTGTGATCGGGACCAACCAATCGGCCGGCCGGCCGTAGGGGCACATGTTTTCTTCCGCCTTGCCATGGTCTTCACTATGGCGGAGGCGGAAGAGACCCCCTCCACTGCGCATGCACGGGGATGCCGTGAGTGGCCACTGACGCTCCCGCGCATGCGTCGCCCTGCGAAGTCCTTTCCGCGCAAGCTGGCGGGGCACCAAAGGCCTTTGCCGCCAGCCGGCGGGGCGGAAATCACTCCGGCGCGGGCCTAGCCCCTCAAGGTAAGGGCTTGGCCCCTATAAGTGGGGAGAATTCCGCACCTTTGGTGCTTTGCGACGCCGGAGTGGTTCCCGCCACTCCATTACGCCGGATTCCCCCGCCCCGCCGGGTAGGGGAGAATCCCGGCCAAGGAGTCAAATGTCTGTTTTAATTTACCTCAAAGGAATTTGTCTGCATGTGCAGCACAGGTCTTGGGGCCTGTCCCACTAAAAATGCTTCAGCTTTCACCACTACGAAGTAAATTATTGTCAATGACGGCAGACAGCAAGGGAAGAGCAGAAGAATAAAATATGGTTTGTAGAGACAAAGCAAGAGGTTGGGAATCTGAGTAAAACAGTATCTATGAGGAATGCTATTCTCCAGAACAACTGACATTCTGTTGCCAAAGCTTTTCATCTTGCACTCAACAGGACAAGCGCAATGCTGCCAAATTTCAAACGATTGCAACAATTTACACTACAGGAGAAAATGGGTGCTGATCGGTTGGCAAGTTAACTCCAATTGGTCAAGACATTGCCATGGAGGGAACAAAGGGGAAACTTTGACTCCTCAAACTCCCAGTTAATGCAAAAAAATGCAAGGCTTGAACATATCCCTTTTGTTTGCAGAGAACATGGACAGGATTCTCCGTCGGCAGGATCCTCTGCTTCGCCGGCAGCACACCCACACTCACAGATTCCCCAACAGCGTGGAGGTGACCACAATGGGACACTCCATTGGCCAGCTGCCGAGACAGAGGATTCCGCTGCCGGCAGGGGCATGCCGCGCCAGAAAACGGGTCTGAAGGGATGCAGAATCCAACCTTGATCTCTGCATATGAATGTGTGCCATTTCTAGCAAGTTTCAATGGGCTATATTATAAGCTTGACTGATTATTTTAAATTGGTTGACAAATGTAGCTATTAGCACACTCGGGGTTGTTCAGCAATTACTCCCCAAATGACATTTTGTGCTGCGACTGCGCAGGGTCTACTCTCCATGAGTGTACTTTCCACTAAGGTCAGTCCAAAAAGTCATTCTTCCCACCACACAATGGAGCAATGTCATGTATTAATTTCTATACCAATGCAATGCCAGAAATGTAATCCGTACTTCTCAACAATCAGTTGATCAAGTCAAACAGAATGTTACTTTGGTGATTCATAATTGACAGAGCACAGGACTGAGAATGGTGGAGTCGATCCTGCTCACGTGAGCCATCATGGCTCATAGCTTTGACCAAATGAGCCTAAAGTGTGGCTAATCTCACTGAAAGCCATATGCAGCAACACTCACAGTATTTGCAGGAAGGTTTAGAGAATGCATCCTACGGGAGGCAGTGGTGACGTGGTATTGTCATTGGATAAGTAAACCAGAAACCCAGGACAATATCTGGGTGCATCCACTGTGCCAGCCAAATGTACTCCCTGAACAGAATGAGAATGCCACCCCTCAGCGAACACTGTCAGCATCATGGGCTTCCTTGACCCCTCTGACAGAGGGACCATCTGTATAGCAGGCAGCAGCACCTTCTGATAGAGGTTTCCGCTGCATTGATGCTGGTGCAGCAGCCTCTGGAGATGCCCCCACTCGCACAACCACAACAAGGACATTCTCCATGTGTATCTCAGCTGCAAGCTGAAACAAGTGAGCAGGTTGCCTCCACCTCCTCTGAGGCCACAAGAACAGCAACAAGAACAGCAATGTATAGGAGTGACTGAGAGTAGAGGCCATAGCGACAGGCCGCAATTGGAGCAGGTCAAGAGGTTGTCTTTTATTTGTAAAGGCACACCTTTTGTCCTTTGGGGTACCATGTAAATATTGACACAAGATGTGGGAGCCTTCTTTTATTAATGGCAGAACAATAAAAGAGGGATGAAGCGATGGTGAGGAGCACGAATCCGGGTACTGTGAGGCTGTATCCTTAAACCGACGCAGACCCGGAAACGGTTACAGACCCGGAAACGGATGAAGATACGGAAACGGATATTGACCCTGAAAATGTGAAGCTGGCAGAAAGTGAATCTGGAAAACTGAAGATCCAGAAAAAAATGCTGGACCGGGCAACGGGGAAAGCTCCAAGATTAAATCATGGCACTTTGAAGGCACTGGTGACCCGTGTATCCATTGAGAGCCAGGAGGCTCTCACACAGCAACCTCAAAGGGAGTGGATGCATGTGGCCAGGGTGATCAATGCCTGAAGCCTGGCTCAAAGGACCCAGCAGCAGTGCAGGAATGGTCCAGGTTAGTGAATGCATCTTCGCTAGGCCTTTCCTACCCACTCCACCACCAACCACTCATGTTGCTCAGTGCAACTCCATATCCCCATAACTTATCTAGCAGCACTCATAACTCACACCTGACACTTCGACATGCAACCATAGCTTCACACATCTTCCAATGATATCAGTCTCACAAAGTACCTCTCAATACCTCCACATACCTCCAGCCGTTCAGCGATGACAAGGAATACAAGCACTGGTATTCTGTCCCCTCAAGGAAGAAGTTGGCTTATAACTCCCAGACACCCAAGAAATCGCAGGGCACTTTATAATCTTTATCAGTAAACCTTTATCATCTCCGCTCCCTTGCAAGGATGAGGCTCAAACCATCATCAACGATGAGTGGGCACATCTTCACTTGGCAATAAAATAACTGATCCAAGGCAAAGGCACCACAAAAATAATTCCAAGTCAGCACTAATTTTATTAAATTCAATATCAGTGATCAGGATCAGGACTTAAATGTAATAAATCCCACAGCTTAACACAATTTAAGCCATTTAATCTATTAATATACTCATAAACTAGATTTCACTGAATACTTAAGGATAATTCCTATTAACAATGCATTGTTCCCCACTGTCTAATCCACTGCAGTATTGTAAATGCAAGCACACTAAATGTACAGATAGTATGAACGTCACTTAGGCTATTCATCCCCAAAACCTATTTATGAAATTAATGCATCAATTTTGAAGATATTAGTCTTCATCCAGCAGGGCAGCACAGTGGTTAGCACAGGTGCTTCACAGCTCCAGAGTCCCAGGTTCGATTCCCGGCTTGGGTCACTGTCTGTGTGGAGTCTGCACGTTCTCCCCATGTGTACGTGGGTTTCTCCGGGTGCTCCGGTTTCCTCTTACAGTCCAATAATGTGCAGGTAAGGTGGATTGGCCAATCTAAATTCCCCTTAGTACCCAAAATGGTTAGGTGGGGTTACTGAGTTACCGGGATAAAGGGGATCGGGTGGAGGCGTGAGGCTTAAGTAGGGTGCTGTTTCCAAGAGCCGGTGCAGACTCGATGGGCTGAATGGCCTTCTTCTGCACTGTACATTCTATGATTCTATCCAAATATTGTGAATCTCAAGTTACTGAAAGTTATGGTGGGCGATTTAATACCCACACTCTCCGTCTGTGAGAAAATCGCCACGGGCTCAGAATCCAGAGAGAATCGAAAAACGCGATTCCGAGCACGACCATTTTGAGGACACGGATGGCATTGGCTGTGGGTCTTCCCTACACTATGTGCCAAATCGTGGGGTGTTATCCAGCTCCTTCCTCCGCCACCCAGCACGTCCCCAATCCTGGTCTCTGCGCCAGCCACCAGAAAAGGTGTTGATGGAGGTGTGGATTCCTGAGCAGCGGCTCCCTGACGACTGCTGCTACTCCAGGCGGGACCCTTGAGGTTTGAACGCGCCATGCTAATTTCAGGTTTCACTCGAATCAGCTGTGCCTCATCTGCCACAAGAAGCAGTGATCTGCCTGATATGCTCGGCCATCCTTCATTGACAAGTTAGTTATGTCAATGAAATCTGCATAGCTAAAGTTCACTGCCACTAATTGGAGTCCCTGGCACGCCGCTCGCTAGTGGATGTCTGTGGTAGTATGTATTAGGGGTCATGTGGGACTGGAAGCCCTAATGTCATTGGCTGACAGATCCCGGGTCCTGGTTGGCCGTTGACCTCTAGCTCCGCCCTGAAGGTGGAGTATAAGAAGCCGGAGTCCTCCCCCGCAGGCCATTCTACTATCGAGCTGCGGGTGAACAGACACGCTTAATAAAGCCTCATCGACTTCACTCTATTCGTCTCACGGAGTCTTTGTGCGCTACAATTTATTAAGCGCGCCTAAAAAGGACTATGGAGCTCAGGATCATCCCGGAATGCCTGAGGATCAGCCCCCACACAGTGAACGCGGCAGCAGCCTTCAAGCACTGGCAGACTTGTTTCGAGGCCTACCTTAGAACGGCCACCGGCCGGGTCACAGAAGACCAAAAACTACAGGTCCTGCACTCGAGGGTGAGCACGGAGATTTTCTCCCTCATCGAAGACGCGGAGGATTTCCAGACGGCGTTCGCAGCACTGAAAAGTCTCTATGTCCGCCCAGTTAACCAAATCTACGCTCGCTACCAGCTCGCGACGAGACGGCAAGGTCCCGGAGAATCGATGGATGAATTCTACGCCGCGCTGCTGATTTTGGGACGATCCTGCAGCTGCCCTTCGGTGAAATCAAATGAACACACGGACATGTTAATGCGCGATGCTTTTGTGGCAGGTATGAATTCCTCCCAAATCCGCCAAAGACTTCTAGAAAGAGAGTCGCTAGGACTCTCAGAGGCCCGGGCCCTAGCAGCCTCCCTAGACGTGGCCGCGCGTAATACCCGCGCCTACGGCCCCGACCGCGCGGCAGCCCATTGGGCTCCGTACGTACCCGTCGCGACAAACCCACCCCCCCCCCGGACACCCCACAGGCTTGCGCGGTCCAAGCGCCAAGTCGCACCGGGGGTGCCCGCTGCTATTTCTGCGGCCAGGCGAAACACCCCCGGCAGCGCTGCCCGGCCCGCGCAGCAATCTGCAAGAGCTGCGGGAAAAAGGGCCATTTCGCGGTTGTGTGCCGGTCCCGCGAGGTCGCCGCTGTCCCGGGAGAACAGGGAGCCCTGCAAGCCGTTTACGCTCCCCAACCCCCCCAGCGCCCCATGTACGACCCGCAGGCGCCGCTCTGGGTCCCGACCACCGCGGTCCCGGGAGAACAGGGAGCCCTGCACGCCGCTTACGCTCCCCAACCCCCCCCCCCCCCCGTCCCCGTCCCCACGTATGACCCGCCGGCGCTTCCACTTTGGGTCCCGACCACCGCTCTCCCCGTAGGGGAGGGAGTTCAAAAACTACAAACTAAACGTCCTTCCCCAACTCTGCGCCCCCACTTTACTGGGATTAGATTTCCAGTGCAATCTACAGAGCCTTACGTTCAAATTCGGCGGCCCAATACCCCCACTCACTATCTGCGGCCTCGCAACCCTCAAGGTGCAACCCCCGTCCTTGTTTGCGAACCTCACCCCGGATTGCAAACCCGTCGCCACTAGGAGCAGACGGTACAGCGCCCAGGACCGGACCTTCATTTGGTCCGAAGTCCAGCGGCTACTAAAGGAAGGCATAATCCAGGCCAGCAATAGTCCCTGGAGAGCACAGGTGGTAGTAGTGAAGACAGGGGAGAAACAAAGGATGGTCATAGACTATAGCCAGACCGTCAACAGGTACACACAACTAGACGCGTACCCTCTCCCCCGCATATCCGACATGGTCAATCGGATTGCCCAATATAAAGTCTTCTCCACCGTGGACCTCAAGTCCGCCTACCATCAGCTCCCCATCCGCCCAAGTGACCGCAAGTACACAGCCTTCGAGGCAGACGGGCGATTATACCATTTCCTAAGGGTCCCATTTGGCGTCACAAACGGGGTCTTGGTCTTCCAACGGGAGATGGACCGAATGGTTGATCAACATGGGTTGCGGGCCACGTTCCCGTATCTCGACAATGTAACCATCTGCGGCCACGACCAGCAGGACCACGACGCCAACCTCCAAAAATTCCTCCAGACCGCCAAAGCCTTGAACCTCACGTACAACGAGGACAAGTGCGTTTTTAGCACCAACCGGCTAGCCATTCTGGGCTACATAGTGCGCAATGGGATAATAGGCCCCGACCCCGAACGTATGCGCGCCCTCATGGAATTTCCCCTCCACCGACCGCAACACATACTTTCTTAATATGGTGGACGAATACTCCCGCTTCCCATTCGCCATTCCCTGCTCTGACATGACCGTGGCCACAGTCATTAAAGCCCTGAACACCATCTTCACACTGTTCGGTTGCCCCGTATACGTCCACAGCGACAGGGGGTCCTCTTTCATGAGTGACGAGCTGCGCCAGTTCCTGCTCAACAAGGGCATAGCCTCAAGCAGGACGACCAGCTACAACCCCCGGGGGAACGGGCAAGTAGAGAGGGAGAACGGCACGGTCTGGAAGACCGTCCTACTGGCCCTACGGTCCAGGGACCTCCCAGTTTCACGGTGGCAGGAGGTCCTCCCGGACGCTCTCCACTCCATCCGGTCGCTATTATGTACGAGCACTAATCAAACGCCTCATGAGCGCCTCCTTGTCTTCCCTAGGAGCTCCTCCTCTGGAACGTCGCTGCCGACCTGGCTGGCGGCCCCAGGACCCATCTTGCTCCGAAAGCATGTGCGGGCACACAAGGCGGACCCGTTGGTCGAAAGGGTTCACCTCCTCCACGCGGACCCGCAGTACGCTTACGTGGAGTACCCCGACGGCCGACAGGACACGGTCTCCCTGCGGGATCTGGCGCCCGCCGGCAACACACACACCCCCCCGACACCATTCACCCAACCCCCCCCCTTCCTGCCACCGCCGCACCCCGCGACCGCCCCCTTCCCAGGAGGATCGGTTCCCCTCCCCTCAGGCCCGACCAAGAATAAAGCCCAAGCTGAAACCGTAAGGCTCCCGGAGACGACAACACCGGTACAAGCACCACCACCACCACCGGGGCCGAGGCGATCGACACGGACGACCAGACCGCCCGACCGACTCGTGGCGTCGATCTAAATCAATATATGGACTTTTCACAAGAACATTTTGCTTTTCTCCCGATACCTTCTGTAAATAGTTGAAACAGGACAAAATTGTACGATACTGTATTGCCATGTGAATGTTTTCCTCCCAGGACCAGTCCTGTAAACCCTTACCACCATACGAAGCATCACCCCGCCGGGTTCATTTTTGACAAGGGGTGAATGTGGTAGTATGTATTTGGGGTCATGTGGGACTGGAAGCCCTAATGTCATTGGCTGACAGATCCCGGGTCCTGGTTGGCCGTTGACCTCTAGCTCCGCCCTGAAGGCGGAGTATAAGAAGCCGGAGTCCTCCCCCGCAGGCCATTCTACTATCGAGCTGCGGGGGAACAGACACGCTTAATAAAGCCTCATCGACTTCACTCTATTCGTCTCACGGAGTCTTTGTGCGCTACAATGTCCAGCTTGCGGCCAATGCCATCCATGATCTAAAACCGGTCGTGCTCGGACTGATGGCATTCGCAGTCTTGAGGATGCGCAGGTGTGCAGTGGACTCATGTCAGGGTGTACCCCTGTTCTAGCGGAATTTCACATTGGCTCCAAGCCCTGAGCCCCCGCTTGAGAGCTGGAGTCCCACAACTCTAAACCCTAGCTGCCTCGCGGAAATACCCTGCGTGCCCTTTCGCACTGCACGGATGGGTTTCCTGTATGGGCTGCTGTGCACACCCTTCACTTTCTTGCCATCACCTGGAGACATGCCTTGACATGTCTTGTTGCTGTCCTGCGACGGACGTTCCTCTACAGAGGAGTCCTCCTGCTTAATCTCGGTGACCTGGGGTGGAGGGTGTTGCACGCAGCAGTCCCATAGAACCATAGACGGCATCCCATCACAGACTGCCAAGATGCCTGCAATTTCTGCAGCCTTGTGAAGTTGGTGGACCATGTGTATGTAAGTTGTTATGGACTGCAC
Organism: Scyliorhinus torazame; assembly: GCF_047496885.1. NCBI lineage: Eukaryota > Metazoa > Chordata > Chondrichthyes > Carcharhiniformes > Scyliorhinidae > Scyliorhinus > Scyliorhinus torazame. The sequence continues at coordinate 200,912,861 of NC_092714.1, forward strand.
CCTCTTTTCAGTTTCTTGAAAAACCTTTTGTTACAGTTTTGATTGCACTTCAGCCCCACGATCTTGATCTACAGGCACTGGGTGTGGAGAGTGTCATAATATGCACCCATGCACATCATGAGGTAAAAGCAGGCAGTGACAGACACCCAGGTGAGCCAATCAACATACAGAACAGAACACGACCAATCACCAGACAGAACACCAGAGGGAGGCTTCCAACGATAAAACACACGAGGCATCAGCACTCTGCCTCTTTCCACTGGTGACAACTGTAGTGACAGTCAGGGTGTACAAATCATTCAACACCTTCTATACGTGGATCAGAGCTAGCCTGGTCTAGATAGTTAATGTTAGTTTACTTACAATAGTAGAGAGTCAATCCACAGGCAGCTGTGTGCTTCGTGACTGAAGTTCAATAAATCTTATTGAACCAACGCCTACGTTTTTTGTATGCTTGATCATTTCACTGCATCGTGTTGCAGTCCGTGTTGCCCCAGGGTGAATAACACGACAGAGAGGGGCAGGAAGGGAGGAGAATCTCCTCATGAATGCCCCCCCCCCCTCCCCCAGGGCCTGGCGAAACTTGCCATAAACATGTCCAGGTAGCGGGTGACTGAGGGGGTCGTCCAGCCTGACTGTCTGGCCGTCTCCCGTGGCTTTATTGGCGGCCGCGTATAATTTGTTTTTGTTTCAGGCAGTATCCCTTTAAAGGGCTGCCCCTTTTACTGTATCTTTCAGTTTAATTAATTTAGTTGATTTGGATTTCACAAAATAGTTGGGAGTCCTAAGGATTGAACTCCAATGCTCATTCTAGAGTTGACATTACACCGGACACATTGATGTGAACCACAGTGCAAGGGTTTATGGTGAAGTCTATCATCACTCAACACGTTTTAGGTCGTACTGAGGGGGTTCTTTGAGGTGCCCAGTCACCTAATGCAAAGTGTGTGTGTGTGTGTGTGTGTGTGGGGGTGAAGGGGCGAGGGCGCTTGTACAGCTGTACATGGAGCAGCACCACAGAGGGTGGATCCCAATTGCCCCATTGGAAACAGTACCAGCCAAAGGTATTCCGAGGTCAGACATCCTATTTGAAACACTGTGCCGGAGAAGATTGTGCCTGTCCCGGGGATTGTGAACCACCTTTGCCATGATCCAGCACCACATGGAATGAGAGGACACCTACTGCCCGTGGCCCTTAAAGTTATCGTCGCTCTGAACATCTTTGCGAGCTGCTTGTTTCAGCGTCGCTGATCTGAGTGGCATTTTCCAGTCAGTCATTAGGGAGTTAACAAGGGCCCACCTGTGTATCAACTTGGACTGGGTCCAGAAGAGCCAGGATACCAGCGTCATGTGCTTTGCCCATTTAGCAGGCATGTGCCAAGTGCAGGGTGTGAGGCACACACATGACCCTACGGTCTCCATGGCATCATGCGCCGCCATTCATAAACCACAAGGGAATCCACTCCCTCAACGTCCAGATCGTCTGTGAACACACGATGTGAATCATCCAGGTGTGCTCCCGTTTCTGGGGAACATCCATGTTAGTTACATCTTGGGGCACTCGCAGATCCCAGATGGTTTTGAGGGAGAGCAGAGTTTGGAGGGGTAGCTCCTTGGGTCAAGGAGTACCCAATAAGAAGATGGCTGATGATGCCAGTGTGCAGGCCACAAACTGTGGTGGAAAATCACTAGAACAAGGCCCGTGCTACAACGCGCATGCTGGTCGAGTAGGCGATTGGGATGCTGTAGATGTGGTTTTGGTGCATGGACCGCTCAGGAGATGCCCTCCAATACAGCCCCCAGAGGGTGTCCTGCATATGAATGGTCTACGGCGCTCTCCACAACTTGGCTCTGCACAGGGGAGACCAACTGGAGAGGGAGGAATTGCTTCCAGCAGCGCATCATTACTGAGTCATCAGTGTGGGAGGTGGGCAAGACATTGCGCTGCCATTCACACACTGCACAGGGATGAAACCCCCAGTGTGCAAGAGGGTTCGCGATGCATGGCACCATGAAATGACAGTGCGGAGTATCTGCTGGTGATCAAAGTGTGTTTTTACATGTGTTTTTTTATAGTGGTGCCCTATCTTAACTAGTGCCTCTGCTCACCCATGCCCACAAGGTGCCTACAGCTTTTTACTCATCCTAACCCTCCCACTACATCTAGGTGTATCCCCAGCTGCGGTTGCTGCGAGCTGTTGCCTGAGGTGAATTTGGCTGGCATCCCCTGGGGCGGACTGGACCTTGAGGTACAGGGCATACTTCCGGGTAGCACGGGTGTTGCAGTGTTACCCTCATCGGTGTTTGGGGCTGGAGGTGTGCCACTCACAGTGGGGGAGGTATGAGATGGGCTAGACACACTGGGTGTCCTGGGCTATGCCCCTACCGATCCTCTTCTCTTTGGGTGCCCGGGAGTCCTGGTGCTCCTCATTGGGATAGAGGGGCAGCTAGAGTGAGATCCAGAAGCCCCGCCGTCCTCTGGCACAAGCACTCGTGAATTCCCACCAGTTCCTATACCATGTTGAAGCCTTGCACCATGGAGCTCATGCCTTGGCCGTGGAGGTCATGAGCTGAACCATGGAGCGAACATCCCCCGCTATGGAGTGCACGTCCTGCACTGGGGTCTCCACTGTGGGTGCCACTCTCATGGTGTTGGCCTCTGCCTTGCATTGATGGCACCATCTCCATGATCAAAAGGCGATTGGACTCCTCCAGTTGTCCTTGCAGTTTGAGAGTGAATGCTGTCATCGCTTCCTGTCTCTTGCCACTCTGCCTTTGCAGTTCCATCAGTTCTGCGACGACCAGACCCAGAGACATATCAGCAGCCAGGGCCTCAACAGAATCCTGGACTCCGGCATCCACCTGAGTGCCGGATCTTTGGGATGTCCCTGCCTTCACCTGCTGTAGGTCATCAGCTGTGAGCTGCCCACCAGTGAGTGACCCACAAGTCTGCTTATTACTTAATCGCACTGAGGTGTGAGTATCTACACTGGTGGAGGATGTGGGTGACAGCGGGTGACGACAGCAGGTGATGGTTACGTCAGAGAAATCCCCTTCTGAGCTCCTCGGATCTGTGGTTTCCAAAGAGGGCGAGGCTGGTCTCACTTTTGCTCACTGCCCCTACTTCACAATCAGCACAGGCACGGTTAAGCTCCTCCCCGGGCAACCCAATGGCTCTTTCCTCATGGGGGTGAGATATCTGTGCTCCTGCATGGCTCTGGCAGCAGTGCCTTCACGCCAAAGCGGAGGTCGGCATTGGGAAGCCAAGTGAACCACTGCTGAGTTGTGAGTCTCTATGGCACATGTGGCATCACCCCCACCCCACCCCACCACCCCCACCACAGCACTCCACTACCTTCACACCACCTTTTCACCTTCCACCCCGGCACCTCCCCAGCGCTCCACTACCTCCACAATGCCCCTCCACCTCCACACCCCAGCACTCCACCTCCTCCCCACCACCCCTCCTCCACCCCACCCGCGATCCAACCATGCGTCATGTCTTGTGTCTTGCAGGTTAACCTGGTGACGAGGCGGGCCCATCTGGTGTCCCAACCCCAGTACACCTTGAGCAAGAGGCATAACAAGACAGCGATGCAAGCCCCCAACGCCAGCCTGCCATGCCCCGGAGCACCAGTCTGGGAATGACACCAAATTTCCATCATAGCTGTGTCCAACACCCTCCACCATCACAGAGGCACACACTTTGGTTGGGTATTATAGTGAAGAGGCTTCTGGGACACTATCTGGTGCACAACACACATCTGCAAAGGTACATCAGGTGGAGATAGGAACCCCTGAGGATGTGGACGGTTGGGTGGCGGCCCGACCTCAGAAACTGATGTCCAGACGTGTTTCGGGCTTCTGGAAAGAGCAGTCCCACCGGTGGTGGAGATGCAGATGCAGAGCCAGAGACTACATCAGGGTGGGTGTGGTAAACAACTGTTGCACCTGTATTAGGTGATGTACGGTAGGACCTGTACTACAGGTTCGCCAGTAGTCCCTGCCTGCTGGCTCCGCCCAGGAGGCAGGGTATAAATATGCGTGTCCTCCAACCAGTAGCCATTTCGCCAGCTGCTGTGGGAGGCCACACATCTGATAGCAATAAAGCCTCAGTTGGATTCAACTATCGTCTTTTGTCCAATTGATCGTGCCTCAATTTAATGCTATCAGTTTCTAAGGATGGACCTCCATATCAAACCGGATCGCCTGCAGCTGGATCCGCACTCAAGCGGCGCCAGAAAGGACTTCCAGCACTGGCTAGCTTGCTTCGAAGCGTATATCAACGCGGCACCAACCCCTGCTCCAGAGGCTCAGAAGATTCAGATTTTATATTTCAGGTTGAGCTCCAAAGTCTTTCCGTTAATCCAGGATGCGCCGAACTACGCCGAAGCCATGACTCTACTCAAGGACAACTACGCACAGAAAACGAACACGCCCTTCGCCAGGCACGCACTCGCCACTCGCTCTCAACTCCCTGGTGAGACCATGGAAGACTTCTGGCAGGCCCTAATCCCATTAGTCCGGGACTGTGACTGTCAGGCCGTTATGGCCACGGAACACTCAGACCTCCATATGCGGGACGCTTTTGTGACTGAAATTGGGTCAGATCTCATACGCCAGCGGCTCCGAGATGGGGCCACGCGCGACCTCGCAGAGACTAAAACGCTAGCGCTCTCCATGACGGTCGCCCTACGCAACGTCCAGTCCTACACCCCCAGCCGCGCGGCCCACCCCTCCTATGCTTCGTGGACCCCAAAGTCAGCCGCTCCAATGGGGGCACTGCCCACCCAATACGCCTGCGCTGCATGTCAGCCAGCGAACCCCAGGGGCCCCCGATGCTATTTTTGCGTCCAACAGAAGCACCCCCGCCAACGCTGCCCGGCCCGCGCTGCCCTTTGTAAAGCCTGCGGGAAGAAGGGCCACTTCGCCGTGGTGTGCCAGGCCCGCTCAGTAGCCGCTATCGCCCCTACCCCCTCGGTCACAGACAATGGGCACCGCTATCCCTCCCTCAGACCACGTGCAGCCAGTGGGTGCCGCCATCTTCCCCTCCGCACAACACATGCGTTTCATGGGCGCCGCCATCTTGTTCCACCCCCGCAACGTGCGTTCCATGGGCGCCGCCATTTTGTAACCCTCAAGATCTTCGGGCGCCGCCATCATGTCTACCCCTCAGCACATGGGCACCACCAGCGTTCCAGGACCCGGGCTCACCAGCCGCCCCATTACTCGACGACCAACCAAGACTCGCCTCCATGTCAATTGACCAGTCTCGTCCGCATAACCTGACCAACGCATCAACCAGCGTGAAAGTCGACGGACATGTAACCTCCGGGACTCCGGGAGCACCGAAAGCTTCATACATCCGGATACGGTAAGGCGCTGCTCCCTCACGATACACCCCAGGGGGTACTGTACTGTCACGCTCACGGTCCAGGGCGTAGAATTCAGCAGCTTCCGCCTCTACGTCCTCCCTAACCTCTGCACTGCACTAATCCTCTTCCTGGACTTCCAGTGCAACCTCCAGAGCCTAACTCTGAAATTCGGTGGGCCCTTACCACCCCTTACTGTGTGCGGCCTCGCGACCCTAATGGTCGACCCACCTTCCCTCTTTGCCAATCTAACTCCAGATTGCAAACCCATCGCCACAAGGAGCAGATGGTACAGCACCCAGGACAAGACCTTCATCAGGTCCGAAGTCCAGCGGCTGCTTCGGGAAGGCATCATCGAGGCCAGCAACAGCCCCTGGAGATCTCAAGTGGTAGTAATTAAAACTGGGGAGAAACACCGAATGGTCGTGGACTACAGCCAGACCATCAACCGGTACACGCAGCTCGACGCGTACCCCCTCCCACGCATATCTGACATGGTTAACCAGATTGCGCAGTACCGGGTCTTCTGAACGGTAGACCTGACCTACCACCAGCTCCCCATCCGTAAATCGGACCATCCATACACCGCCTTCGAGGCAGACGGCCGCCTATACCATTTCCTCAGGGTCCCCTTCGGCGTCACAAATGGGGTCTCGGTCTTACAAATGGAGATGGACCGAATGGTCGACCGGTACGGGTTGCGGGCCACCTTTCTGTACCTAGACAATGTCACCATCTGCGGCCATGATCAGCAGGACGACGCCAACCTTGCTAAATTTCTCCACACTGCTACTCTCCTAAACCTCACTGACAACAAGGAGAAGTGCGCGTTCAGCACGAACCGCTTAGCCAGCCTCGGCTATATGGTCCAGAACGGAGTTCTGGGGCCCGATCCCGACCGCATGTGCCCCCTCATGGAGCTCCGCTCCCCCACTGCCCCAAGGCCGTCAAACGCTGCCTGGGGTTCTTTTCGTACTACGCTCATTGGGAACTAAACTATGCGGACAAGGCCCGCCCACTAATACAGTCCACCAGTTTCCCCTGACCGCCGAGGCCCAACAGGCCTTCGCCCGGATCAGAGCTGATATTGCCAAGGCCACAATGCACGCTATAGATGGGACCCTGCCCTTCCAAGTAGAAAGCGACACATCAGATGTCGCCCTTGCCGCCACCCTCAATCAGGCAGGCAGACCCATGGCATTCTTTTCCCGCACCCTTCATGCCTCAGAAATCTTTCACTCATCCGTCGAAAAGGAGGCCCAAGCTATCGTTGAAGCTGTGCGGCATTGGAGGCATTACCTGGCCGGCAGGAGATCCACTATCGTCACTGACCAACGGTTGGTAGCCTTCATGTTCAATAACACACAGCGGGGTAAGATCAAAAATGATAAAATTTTGCGGTGGAGAATCGAGCTCTCCACCTACAATTACGAGATTAAGTATCGCCCCGGCAAACTCAATGAACCTCCAGACGCCCTATCACGAGGTACATGTGCCAGCGCACAGGTAGACCGACTCCGGGCCCTGCACGACAGCCTTTGTCACGCAGGTTGTACCACTTCATTAAGGCACAAAATCTGCCCTACTCCGTCGAGGAAGTAAGGACAATCATCAGGGACTGCCAGGCCTGTGCGGAGTGCAAGCCGCACTTCTACCGGCTGGAAGGCGCGTGCCTGGTGAAGGCCTCCCGCCCCTTTGAACGCCTCAGCGTGGACTTCAAAGGCCTCTTCCCCTCCACCGACCGTCACACATATTTTCTGTGTGATCGACGAATACTCCAGATTCCTCTTTGCCATCCCATGCCCCGACATGACGCCTGCCACCGTCATGAAAGCCTCAACACAATCTTCACTGTGTTCGGTTTCCCCGTCTACATCCACAGTGACAGGGGATCATCATTCATGAGTGATGAGCTGCGTCAGCTCCTGCTCAGCAGGGGTATCGCCTCCAGCAGAACGACAAGCTATAACCCCCGGGGAAACGGACAGATAGAGAGGGAGAATGGGACGGTATAGGGGGACATCTAGCTGGCCCTACGTCCAGAGACATCCTGGCCTCCCGTGGGCAGGAGGTCCTCCCTGATGCACTCCACTCCATTCGCTCATTACTCTGCACTGCCACTAACAATACACCCCATGAACATCTTTTTGCCTTCCCCAGGAAGTCCACATCCGGGGTGCCGCTCCCAACATGGCTCGCAGCTCCGGGAACCGTGCTTCTCCGAAAGCATGTCCGACTCCACAAGGCGGACCCGTTGGTGGAGAGGGTGCACTTGCTCCACGCAAACCCCCAGTACGCCTCCGTGGCGTTCCCGTCGACTTCCAGGATACTGTCTCCCTCAGGGACCTGGCACCAGCAGGTTCCACCCCCACACCCCCTCCGCCCTCGGCGCCACCCTCCCCTCCCCCACCACTCCCAACAGCACCCCCCCAGGACCATCCGTCCCCCCCTGCCCACGCCCGACGATGAAGAGGGTTTTGGCACGCTACCGGAGTCACCATCGACCAGATCAGCACCAACATCGCCGACACCACTGCGTCGCTCTCAGAAGAAAATCAAGGCGGACTGGCTAAACCTCTGACCGGTCCACCGGACATCAAAGGACAATTGTTTGCTCAAATCTTGTAAACATTAACTCATTGTTGTATATAGTTATCCACCACCCCCCGCCGGGGGTGAATGTGGTAAACCACTGTTGCACCTGTATTAGTTGATGTACGGTAGGACCTGTAGAACATAGAACATTACAGCGCAGTACAGGTCCTTCGGCCCTCGATGTTGTGCCGATCTGTGAAACCACTCTAAAGCCCATCTACACTATTCCCTTATCGTCCATATGTCTATCCAATGACCATTTAAATGCCCTTAGTGTTGGAAAGTCCACTACTGGGCATTCCACGCCCTTACTACTCTCTGAGTAAAGAACCCAACTCTGACATCTGTCCTATATCTATCTCCCCTCAATTTAAAGCCGTGTCCCCTCGTGCTAGACACCACCATCCGAGGAAAAAGGCTCTTACTGTCCACCCTATCTAATCCTCTGATCATCTTGTATGCCTCAATTAAGTCACCTCTTAACCTTCTTCTCTCTAATGTAAACAGCCTCAAGTCCCTCAGCCTTCCCTCATAAGATCTTCCCTCCATACCAGGCAACATTCTGGTAAATCTCCTCTGCACCCTTTCCAATGCTTCCATACCCTTCCAATAATGCGGCGACCAGAATTGCACGCAATACTCCAAATGCGGCCGCACCAGAGTTTTGTACAGCTGCAACATGACCTCATGGCTCCGAAACTCAATCCCTCTACCAATAAAAGCTAACACACCGGACACCTTCTTAACAACCCTCTCAACCTGGGTGGCAACTTTCAGGGATCTATGCACATGGACACCGCGATCTCTCTGCTCATCCACACTACCAAGACTCTTACCATTAGCCCAGTACTCTGACTTCCAGTTATTCCTTCCAAAATGAATCACCTCACACTTTTCTGCATTAAACTACATTTGCCACCTCTCAGCCCAGCTCTGCAGCTTATCTACGTCCCTCTATAACTTGTAACATCCTTCCGCACTGTCCACAATTCCACCGACTTTATTGTCATCTGCAAATTTACTCACCCATCCTTCTACGCCCTCCTCCAGGTCATTTATAAAAATGACAAACAGCAGTGGCCCCAAAACAGATCCTTGTGGTACACCACTAGTAACTGGACTCCAGGCTGAACATTTCCCATCAACCACCACCCTTTGTCTTCTTCCAGCTAGCCAATTTCTGATCCAAACTGCTAAATCACCCTGAATCCCATGCCTCCGTATTATCTGCAATAGCCTACCATGGGGAACCTTATCAAACGCGTTAGAGAAATCCATATACACCACATCAACTGCTTTACCCTCATCTAACTGCTTGGTCACCTTCTCAAAGAACTCAATAAGGTTTGTGAGGCTCAACCTACCCTTCACAAAACCGTGTTGACTATCTCTAATCAAATTATTCCTTTCCAGATGATTATACATCCTATCTCTTATAAACCCTTCCAAGGCTTTGCCCACAACAGAAGTAAGGCTCACTGGTCTATAGTTACCGGGGTTGTCCCTACTCCACTTCTTGAACAAGGGGACAATCTTTGCTATCCTCCAGTCTTCTGGCACTATTGCTGGAGACAAAGATGACTTAAAGATCAAAGCCAAAGGCTCTGCAATCTCCTCCCTAGCTTCCCAGAGAATCCTAGGATAAATCCCATCCAGCCCAGGGGACTTATCTATTTTCACACTTTCCAGAATTGCTAACACCTCCTCCTTATGAATCTCAAACCCGTCTAGTCGAATAGCCTGAATCTCAGTATTCTCCTCGACAACATTGTCTTTTTCCTGTGTGAATACTGATGGAAAATATTCATTTAGCACTTCTCCTATCTCCTCGGACTCCACGCACAACTTCCCACTACTGTCCTTAACTGGCGCTACTCTTACCCTAGTCATTCTTTTATTCCTGACATATCTATGGAAAGCTTTAGGGTTATCCTTGATCCTACCTGCCAAAGGCTTCTCATGTCCCCTCCTGGCTCTTCTTAGCTCTCTCTTTAGGTTCTTCCTAGCTAACCTGTAACTCTCGAGTGCCCTAACTGAACCTTCACGTCTCATTTTTACATAAGCTTCCTTCTTCCTCTTGACAAGTGTTTCAACTGCTTTAGTAAACCACGGTTCCCTCGCTCGACCACTTGCTCCCTGCCTGACAGGTACATACTTATCAAGGACACGCAGTAGCTGTTCCTTGAACAAGCTCCACATTTCCAATGTGCCCATCCCCTGCAGTTTTCCTCTCCATCCGATGCATCCTAAGATTTTCCTCATTGCACCATAATTGCCTTTCCCCCAGATATAACTCTTGCCCTGCGGTATATACCTATCCCTTTCCATCACTAAAATAAAAGTAATCGAATTGTGGTCACTATCATCAAAGTCCTGGTTCATTGCCCAGTACCAAATCCAATATGGATTCGCCTCTCATTGGCCTATCTACATATTGTGTCAGGAAACGCTGCTGCACACATTGGACAAAAACTGACCCATTTAAAGTACTCGAACTATAGCGTTTCCAGTCAATATTTGAAAGTTAAAATCCCCCATAACAACTACCCTGTTACTTTCGCTCCTATCCAGAATCATCTTTGCAATCCTTTCCTCTACATCTCTGGAACTTTTCGGAGGCCTATAGAAAACCCCTAACAGGGTGACCTCTCCTTTCCTGTTTCTAACCTCAGCCCATACTACCTCAGTAGATGAGTCCCCATCAAACGTCCTTTCTGCCACCGTAATACTGTCCTTGACTAACAATGCCACCCCTCCCCCTCTTTTACCACCTTCCCTGATCTTACTGAAATATCTAAACCCCGGCACCTGCAACAACCATTCCTGTCCCTGCTCTATCCATGTCTCCGAAATGGCCACAACATCGAAGTCCCAGGTACCAACCCATGCCGCAAGTTCACCCACCTTATTCGGGATGCTCCTGGCATTGAAATAGACACACTTTAAACCACCTTCCTGTCTGCCGGTACACCCCTGCAACTTTGAAACCTTACTCATGACCTCACTACTCTCAACCTCCTGTATACTGGAGCTACAAATCAGGTTCCCAATCCCCTGCTGAACTAGTTTAAACCCTCCCGAAGAACATTAGTGAATTTCCCCCCAGGATATTGGTACCCCTCTGATCCAGGTGTAGACCATCCCGTTTGTAGAGGTCCCACCTACCCCAGAATGAGCCCATATTATCCAGGAATCTGAAACCCTCCCTCCTGCACCATCCCTGTAGCAGGGGCAGCACGGTAGCCTTGTGGATAGCACAATTGCTTCACAGCTCCAGGGTCCCAGGTTCGATTCCGGCTTGGGTCACTGTCTGTGCAGAGTCTGCACGTCCTCCCCGTGTGTGCGTGGGTTTCCTCCGGGTGCTCCGGTTTCCTCCCACAGTCCAAAGGTGTGCAGGTTAGGTGGATTGGCCATGATAAATTGCCCTCAGTGTCCAAAATTGCCCAAAGTGTTGGGTGGGGTTACTGGGTTATGGGGATAGGGTGGAGGTGTTGACTTTGGGTAGGGTGCTCTTTCCAAGAGCTGGTGCAGACTCGATGGGCCAAATGGCCTCCTTCTGCACTGTAAATTCTATGATAATCTATGTGCTCAACTGCTCTCTCGCCCTATTCCTCATCTCGCTAGCACGTGGCACGGCTAACAACCCAGAGATAATAACTCTGTCCTAGAATTAAGTTTCCACCCTAGCTCCCTGAATTCCTGCCTTACATCTCTATCCCCTTTCCTACCTATGTGGACCACGACTTAGGGCTGCTCCCCTCCCCCTTAAGGATCCCGAAAACACGATCCATAGTGAGACAGGAAGGAATCACATAGGGGACTGGGTGGGATCATGCAGGGAGGTTGTTCATGGGAGGGAATGGTCAGCCAGGAGTGGACAGTGGATAGAATTAGATGTCCACACTACTGGCCAAGCGCCCGAGTCGGTGAAGCTGGAGATGATTAGAGCATACCGTGCGAAGCAGCCTTGGCGCACACATTGTGCAACATCCAGTGCTGCCCGGTGCCCATGCACAGCCTATCCTGGCACTCCTCCGCATCCTCCTTGTCTATCGAGACCTGGTGTTCTTCCTCCTCCTCCAGCACGCCACCCCACTGCTGCGCGATATTGTGGAGGACACAGCAGGCCACTACAATGTGGGAACCCTCTGAGGGCTGTATTGGAGGGCCCCTGCAGAGCGGTCCATGCACCTGAACCGCATCTTCAGGATGCCGATGCACCACTAGATCACAGCCCTGGTCGCGGCATGGGCACCGTTGTAGCGGGTCTTCGTGTTGGTCTGTGGCCTCTGGATAGGCGCCTTCAGACAAGACCACAGTGGCTAGCCCCTGTTACCCACGAGCCAACTCCTCACCCAGGGGTGCACCTCAAAGGTGTTGGGAACTGGAGAGGGTGCCAGGATGAAGGTGCCCTGCACGCTGCCGATGTATCACACACATGGAGTGGATCCCATTTTGGTTCGTGAATACCAGCCCCATATGCCTCGTAGGGGGACATGCGCACCATCGATTACATCTTGGACCTGGGGTAGCCCTGCAATTGCGGCAAACCCCGCTGCCCAGACATCTTTGTGGGTTCAGTCCACATTGAGGTCAATATGTTGTGCCGACTGGGTATACAGGGTCTCAGTGATGGCACGGATGTAGCTGTGCACCAAGATCCCTGAGATCCCTGAAAGCTTCCCATTCAGGACTTGGAAGGACCCCGCTGCAAAAACAGTCAGGGCGACCATCACCTCGATGGCCACTGGAAACGGGTGTCCTCCCCCATACCTCTTTGGTTCCAGGTGCGCCTTGATCCAGCAGATATGCCATTTGATCCTCCTGCCCGGATGATCTTCAATGCCACGTCTGGTTCGGCAGGTCTTCGAAGGACAGGCGTTGCCGGTTCACACGAGTCCTGATATGGCATCACCTTCCCACCTCCTCCTCAGCCTGTTGGCAGCTCCTGCTCGAATGGCCTCAGTGTAACCCCCAGGGCTGCAGTGGCAGGGCAGATGCCAACCATTCCTCTGGCCCAGGCACCCGTCTCTGTCGGCAGTGGTATTGGTATCTGGTATTCTCCATTCCAGTGGTACACTCTACGGCCCCGTCCGCCGCCCTCCTGTAGGAGCTACTGTGGGCGACCCCTTGGGGATGCCACGTGATGCTCCACCGGCAGTGTGGCACCCAGTTGTGGGTTGAGTGGGGACACCCATCGGCCGGTGTCATTCTGCATAACCACGGGCTACGGTGTGCGGTCAGTGGGTACGCAGCAGGATGGCTGCCTTGCAGGCCGCAGCAATGTGGGTCCGTGCCTGGACACCCCGGTCCCGGCGGGGAACACCCCAACCCCACGGCCCGTCCCTTGCTCACCCCCGCTATTCCCCCCTGGCTCTGCAGGCCCTCCCTCCCCCAGTCAGCGGCAGGACCGGTAGCCCACAGTCGCGCCTCTGGGGGCATATCCTACCTCCTCTCTCTCCCTCAGCAACTGCGTCAGTTTCCAGGTTTTTAAAACCACAAGTGAACTTCGCCATCGATAATTCCTCCTGGTGGAGGCGGAGCATCGCAGGAGCCCTGGAGAATATCGGGATGGGCCCATTAATGATATGCCAATGTGGTTTACTGTACGTGTGGCGTAGAATGCATTCACAGCTCTTTTGAGCCACCGAAGCATGGCATTCTGTTGGGTGTCTGGCGCCTGCTTCGATTTTCAGCTGACACCGCATTCTCCACCCGATCGCGATTTGCAATTCCGGCATGGGACAAAGGAGAATCCCTCCCCAGTTGTTTAAGCGGCTCAAAATTCTGAGTGTCAGTGGGATTCGCACCATTTTTCTCACCAAAGCTGACACTTTGCCATTTCCTGGTAAGGTTCTGCCGATTGTAAATGTATAATGATTGATGCGACATACAATGATGCCAGCTTGTAATAAGAACATGTTCAGCCCCTTATTTGGACTAGAATCCAATCATCAAAAGATGCAAATTCTATAAACAGGCAGAATTTTATGGCTACCCTCAGCTCAAAGCATAAAATTAAACCTCACACTGTCAGAAGCCATTTCCTTCTCATCGATGTAAATTGCCTCTGGTTCATTTTGGAAATAAACTAACATCCAACACCGTTCAAACATCCATATCACATTTGTGGTACTACTGTTGCTAGTTAAATGGGTTACTATAGTAACAGCAGGTCAAGCATGGCTTCTAACGAAAAAAAGAGGTTTTCCAACTGTTCTGTGACTTAACAAACCAAATGGCTTTCGATCATTTCCAATAAAGAATAGGAATTTGTTGTGTTCTTTGTGCAGACAAGTTACTAACACCGCAGCAGAAGACAGGTTCGATCCTGTATTGACGGTGATCTGGGAGTTGTAAGAATGGACTGTAGGGATGCTAAAAAAATCGCATCAATTGCCATTACTAATCAAGCATCAGAGCAGGATTCCAGATTAAAACCCACTTAAGTGGCAAAGTGTGCAGTGGCACATTGCACGGCACAGACTACCGCCAGCAGGCAGGTCTCAGGCTGTGTTCAACAGGCATGATATCAGAGGATCCTGACTTGGGGGTTGTTGAGTTCAGGAAAGATGACAGTCAGAGAAGCTCAGAGGTGAGGGCAGTTGGAGAACTGTTCATGTGTGATATGCATTGCTTTAATACATTCAATCTGCTGTGAGTACACATTCCTTCCATGCAAATATGCAACATAGTGGGCGGGATTCTCCATCCTGCTGCACCCGTTTTCTGGTTTACCCTCCCCCACCCCCCACTGCTGGCAGTGGGATCATCCGTCCCGACAGCTGGCCAATGGGGTTTCCCATTGTGGGCACGCCCATGCTATTGGGAAATCCACAGGATCCCGCCGAAGGGGAATCCCGCAGTATCTCATACTAAAAACCTTGGGAAACAACAAGTGCTTTCAAAATTGAACACAACAGTCAGTGGATGTAGTACTAAACAGGCAACCCAAACTTCGTCAGTTGAAATCTCAACATGGGAAATTATGAAATTGAAAACGGAACATTCTGACCAAACGTTTTGGTTACCTGTCTATTATTACCTTTTTTATCTTGCTGTCAATAATTTTGCCGAATCATGGGCGAAATTCTCCCCCAACGGCGGGATGTCCGCCGACTGGCGCCAAAGCCGGCGCCAATCTGACGGGCATCGCGCCGGCCCAAAGGTGCGGAAGGCTCTGCATCTTTGGCGGCCTAGCCCCAACATTGAGGGGCTAGGCCGACGCCGGAGGGATTTCCGCCCCGCCAGCTGGCGGAAATGGCGTTTGTTTCCCCGCCAGCTGGCGCGGAAATGCGGCGCATGCGCGGGAGCGTCAGCGGCCGCTGTCAGTTTCCCAGCGCATGCGTGGGAGCGTCAGCGGCCGCTGTCAGTTTCCCGCGCATGCGCAGTGGGGAGAGTCTCTTCCGCCTCCGCCATGGTGGAGGCCGTAGCGGAGGCGGAAGGGAAAGAGTGCCCCCACGGCACAGGCCCGCCCGTGGATCGGTGGGCCCCGATCACGGGCCAGGCCACCGTGGGGGCACCCCCCCGGGGTCAGATCGCCCCACGCCCCCCCCAGGACCCCGGAGCCCGGCCACGCCGCCTGGTCCCGCCGGTAAATACCAGGTTTGATTTACGCCGGCGGGACAGGCAATTCCTGGGCGGGACTTCGGCCCATCCGGGCCGGAGAATCCAGCGGGGGGTCCCGCCAACCGGCGCGGCCCGATTCCCGCCCCCGCCCAATCTCCGGGAGCGGAGACTTCGGCGGGGGCGGGGGCGGGATTCACGGCGGCCAACGGCCATTCTCCGACCCGGCGGGGGGTCGGAGAATGACGCCCCATATTCCTATGAAGCACCTACGACTATGTTAAAGATGCAGGGCGGGATTCTCCGTCGTGGCAGACCCGCTTTCTGGTGTGGTACGCCTCCACCGGCAATGTGATCCTCCATCCCGGCAGCCGGCCAATGGGGGTTTCCCATTGTGGCCATCCCTACACCGTCGGCAAATCACCAGGCGTAAGTGCGCTACCGGTGAAGCGGAGAATCACGCCAACAGGGAATCCCGCCTGCGATATATTCTTGTTGCTGTTGATGAAATTTGATAAATTTATTCATTTGTAGCTTGACACCAGAAGAAGAAAAGCTCAATGTTGCTGGATTGTCGGAAAAGTCCAACTGGCTGACTAATGTCCACTTGGGAAAGTAATCTGCTTCTGATTCCATCTTCGGCCTATACATGACGCCAGTCCCATGTGATGGAGGGTTTTGAACCTAGAGTATGTCTCAGGGCAGGCACAATCCAGAGCTTCAACCCACTGTCGCCTTCACTTTTGAGGCTTGAACTATTTTAACCATCGGATCTCACTAAGCCCTGCCAGGCAGCTGGTCGTGTGAAACAGGTTGAAAATGTCAGATAAGTCTTAGTTGTCTAAATAAAAGCCCATTTAAAATTCCAGGTGGAAATTGAGTGGTTAACTGCACACGCACCAGATTCCCACTCGGCAGGGCAGTTTAACGCTCCCAGCATACTCTTCCTTCCCGGGTCGAGTGTATTCCCAATGCCATCAGCGTTACTTGGAATGGGAAATAAATACAACATTCCCAATGATGCCCACATCAATAGAAAAATGTAAAAATGTAGGGTGTATAGTTTATTATTTGGGCAAGTTACTGATTGTGGAGTAAATTTTCTGTAATGATCTTCGCATTACTCTCAGCGTATATTAATATCTGTGGCAATTGGTCCAGCTGAAGAAAATGTAACTGCTGCTATTATATAAATGATATTATCATTTAAGAATGTGTCTAGTTTAATCTGACAAACGGACCGCGAAGCCAAAGCTCATCAGCATTTGCCCTGCTTAGAGGGAAGAATCTCAGGAAGATTGCAGCAGGTCTTATTTTATCCTTTTATAACCTAATATCTCATGTGAAGAATTCCAATCTGCAACATTTTTAATCGCAAGGTGAAGAGGTATGTTGACGTTTCGTCCTGAAGATTTCTGTCAGACCCCTTCCACCAAAGCGGCTGTGGGGAAATCACCTTGATATCTTGCAACCCATTCTTCTCATCTGCACTTGATCTTGACCAGGTATTGCAAACAGCTTTTTCTTCGGCCGTTCTTGTAGTTTGCTTGTGGCAGCCTTGTTTCCAGTATCAAGTGTTTTCATTCAAATGAAAACTATCACTGAAAGTTTCTCATAAACTGGGAACAATAAACAAAGATTTATCCAAAGCGGACCATACTCATTTCCTATTTCCTATCAGTAGCAACCTGCATGTTATAAAGATAATGCAACAGATTTCTCCCTCTCATAAGACTAACAGTTCCGAATTTCCTCTCTAATGTTATGCTGTTATTGCACAAAGTAATTAACGAAACATGTTTAACATGTTTATGGATTCTATGTGCCAGTAATCCACTAAACGCGAATGCCCTTGATCTGTTTGCTGGATTTCACAAACTGCCCAAGTCTCCTGGCACTTACTGTGACTGGAAATGTTTTGGTTATTACCACACTCAACCCACATAAAACATCCACAGTCATTGCCCCTGGTTTGTTCAGAAGTAGGAGTTTGAGAGCTTAGAAGGAATCTCCAAATTCTGTTTGATTTCTGGCCTCACAGATTTTCTCCCCACAGTTTCACGCTTGAAATTTCCACTTTACCACCATCCACAGAGCTACAGTCACAACCCACTTCTAGGGGCGTGATTTAACTAAAAAAATAGTCCGTTCTGGGCAGAAATGGCAGGGTCATTCACTGCGCTGTTTCGTTTCTCGGCCCCAGTGGGGACCGCCCCCTGAGAACGGGTTTTAGCATAATTTCCTGCACTGCACGAAGAGACCCTGTCCCCCGACGCAACACCACGGATTCCCCCAATGCCCCAACTCACCTGTTGGGGTCCTCTAAGCCCCCCCGCACACCACCACATACTGGCAGAGCACCCCCGAGCCCGAAACCCGGTGTAGGCAAAATGACAGCTTGGCATATTGGCTCTACCAGCCTGGCACCTGCAAGTGCCCCTGCCAGCCTGGCAGTGCCACCTTAGCACCATAGCTTTGCCAGGGTAGCACCCAGGTGGCACTGTCAGGGTGCCCACTGTCAGGGTGCCAGGCAGGCAATGCCAAGGTGCCTGGATGGCAGCTGGAGTGCCAGGGTGCCAGCCTGGTCAGATGCCAACCATCCAGAGGGCTCTGATCGCCTTGAAGAATCCCTAAGTGCTGTTTTCCACCTGGTCCCATTTTTGAGGATCAGTGCTAAACGGCGCTCAGCTAGTGTTTCCTCAGCGAGGCCGATAGATGCCGAGTGCCAGTTAGATCCAGCGGCACCATTGCCAAGTGAGCTTTCAAGCTCTTTAAACTATGTGAATCTGGGCCCCGCCCATTGTGGGTGGGATCCAGATCTCATTAGATCTCGCAAGGCATAGCTACCGTTGGGAATCTTGGGAGAGGCCTTCCTAGGATCTACTGGCCGCATCCCGTCCCAATTCCAGCGGGGCACAGACGGTAAATTGCGTCCAGTATCGTTTGATTCAAAATCCTCTGTGTGCATGGCATACTCAGAATAACTTTGGAGAAGGTATGGCATTCCCCATGGACCTACTCTCCATACCATCCTATTTTTATGAAGGAGCTGCTAGTGCAGCACATGGCTCTGAGTGGATTTATACAGCATGGTGGAACAAAAATGAAACGAATTGAGGTGGGAACAAAAATTATCAATGAATGCAAAACATTACGATTTGCGATTACAATATGGAGAATTGGGTCACCTATGAACTTATTAAAGGGTAGGTAAAACAGGTTAATAGCTAGTTATACAGAGGAATCGGTAGGAATTTAAAATGTGAGTTCATCACCTCACTTACAAAGAACAACGTTCGGAGTTTATTGTGCAGATTAGATGGCAAGTTGAAAACTTCCAGTGCTTCATAACCTCCCTAAATATTCTCTTTGTGGCTTTTGTTTGTGCTTGCTTATCAAGGAGATTTTAAAATGTGCATTATTTGATTTGAAGGTATACTTAACTCAGTGCTCCTTTTTATCAACTGAATATGTACCTTGGGGATGTGCAAAGTACCCAGCAGACTTTCTGATAATGATTTAACTATGATTAATCAAATTATTTAATAGCACAGTGGTTAGCACTGCTGCCCCCATAGCACCAGGGACCTGCGTTAAATTCCGGCCTCAGGTGACTGTCTGTGTGGAGCTTGTATGTTCTCCCCATGTCTGCGTGGGTTTCCTCCGGTGCTCCGGTTTCCTCCCACACTCCAAAAATGTGCAGGTTAGGTGGGTTTATGGGGCTAGGGCGGGGCAGTGGGCTTTGGTTAGGTGCGTTTTTGGAGCGTCAGTGCAGATTCAATGGGCCAAATGGCCTGCTTCTGCACTGTATGGATTCTATGATTCTATGAACCTCTGTATGACCAGCATTTTTAAAAAACCTTTGGAAATACTGTAATTAAATTGATTTACCTGAGGAAGGAGCAGTGCTCCGAAAGCTAGTGATTTGAAACAAACTTGTTGGACTTTAATCTTGATACATTAAAAAGCCAATTGACAAATCTGCTACTGCTGAACATTTTCTTAATTCTATGCTGAGATCATTACGGAATGGATACTGGTCACAAAGGTTATTTCTTGGCTTACTGAACAGAATGCAGATGAGTGGGTAATTGCCATTATCATTCACTCCTGGAGACCACACAGATGTGCATGACTGGGATTGATTACATAATTTGTATGTAACTAACTTCCGCTCACTTCATTTTGCCTGAGAAATCATTCCACTTTAAAATTCCAGTCATTCGGTCATTTTGGTTTTATTTGCTGTGTTTCGTAGAGAGTTTTTTTTAAAAAATAGATTCGGCAGACTATTTTTTGCGGTGGACTGGTTGAACAAACTTCCTTTGCTGTGAAGTAAACTGCTTGCAGTGAACCCTGCCTCCAACTTACGGGTTGGCACAATGAAATTCATTTGTAATGTTAAAAGATTTTGGGGACTTTTAATCAGTTTTGCGTTTTGTTGTTCATCAAGTTACGTTCTTCATATCCATGTTATAACTTTACCACATGTAGCAATGGAGGAGATTGTTCCCTGGAATAATTACAAAAGAGTTGTTCAACAGGAGAGAAATATGCCAAAACTGGTTAAGCTGCTCACGGTCACTGTGTAGTTCTCTGTTTTGCTTTACATGGATGGTTTGGATTCATAGTGTTGAACAAAGACCAACAAGCTTTGTTAACTAACAAAACTAATTTATTAACACTACGGAATAAGATCCGTACAGATTCCTCAAGTATAAGGCTACTAAATTAAACTATGCTATCTCCAACTACAGGGGCGGGATTCTCCGGCTCCCCCCGCCGGGTTGGAGTATCCCCTGGGGCGCCACGAATACGGCCCCGCCACCACAACGGCAGCTGCCATATTCTCTGGTGCCGTTTTTCGGGCGGGGGCGGGATTCCCGGGGAGGAGGATGGGGTCCGTGCCGGGGAGGGGGATGGGGGGGGGTCCATGCCGGGGAGGGGGACCTGGCAGGAAAGTCGGCAGGGGCGGTCCTCGGGGGAGCGCGTGGGGGAACTGACCCTGGGAGGGCGGCCCACGGTGGCCTGGCCGGTGATCGGGGCCCAGGAACGGTTCCGTGGGGGCACGTGTTCCTTCCGCGTCAGCCATGGTGGAGCCGGCCATAGCGAAGAGAACACCCCGCGTACGCACCAAAATATGCCGGCAAGTTTGCGCATGTGCGGAATCACACCGGTGGTTCCGCGCATGCGTGAAATCGCGCCGTCCTTCGGTGCCGGTTGGAGCGGAGCCAACCCCTCCGGCGTCCAACTAGCCCCCAAGACAGGTGAGAATTGGGGGCCCGTTGACGTTGGAGTCGTTGGCGCCGGTTTTCCTGCCAGCGAGGGGACTTAGTCTCCGGAAGGAAGAATCCCACTGCAGAACTCTCAAATACACATCTGGGGCGAGATTCTCCGATCCCCCAGCGGGTCGGAGAATGGCCGTTGGCCGCCGTGAATTCCGCCCCCGCCGCCCGCCGAAGTCTCCGAAGGGAGAAAAGTCGGCAGGGCGTCAATGGCGCCGCACACATCGGAGAATGGCACGGGTGGGCGCAAGGCAATGGATTTTGGGGCTGCCGATATCCTCCCGTCCGGATGGGCCGAAGTCCCGCCGACATGATGACGGGTCACGTCGGCCTAAATCAACCCACCTTTCAATCGGCGTCAACCAGTGTTCAAGGTTTACGCCGACCAGCGTGGAG
Source organism: Scyliorhinus torazame (assembly GCF_047496885.1). Lineage (NCBI taxonomy): Eukaryota > Metazoa > Chordata > Chondrichthyes > Carcharhiniformes > Scyliorhinidae > Scyliorhinus > Scyliorhinus torazame. Next base: position 200,934,075 of record NC_092714.1, read on the forward strand.
GTGGGTGACGGCCTGGGGGGTTGGCCGCTGGAGAGGCGATGGCGTGGCCGCAGTCTGAATGTGTGGGGGAGAGGTGTGTGTCGGGTTTTGTGTGTGTGTGTGTGCGGCGGGGGGTGGGGGGTGGTTAGAGTGGGCTGGGCTCCGGGGGAGTGCCGGGAGGGGGGGTGAGTGCCGGGGAGGGGGATGGGGTCCGTGCCGGGGAGGGGGATGGGGTCCGTGCCGGGGAGGAGGATGGGGTCCGTGCCGGGGAGGGGGATGGGATCCATGCCGGGGAGGAGGATGGGGTCCGTGCCGGGAAGGGGGATGGGGTCCGTGCGGGGGAGGAGGATGGGGTCCGTGCCGGGGAGGGGGATGGGATCCGTGCCGGGGAGGAGGATGGGGTCCGTGCCGGGGAGGGGGATGGGGGGGGGTCCGTACCGGGGAGGGGGAGGGGGATGAGGTCCGTGCCGCGGAGGGGGATGGGGTCCGTGCCGGGGAGGGGAATGGGGTCCGTGCGGGGGAGGGGGAGGGGGATGGGGTCCGTGCCGGGGAGGGGGATGGGGTCCATGCCGGGAGGAGGATGGGGTCCGTGCCGGGGAGGGGGATGGGGTCCGTGCCGGGGAGGAGGATGGGGTCCGTGCCGGGGAGGGGGATGGGATCCGTGCCGGGGAGGGGGATGGGGTCCGTGCGGGGGAGGAGGATGGGGTCCGTGCCGGGGAGGGGGATGGGATCCGTGCCGGGGAGGAGGATGGGGCCCGTGCCGGGGAAGGGGATGGGGCCCGTGCCGGGGAGGGGGATGGGGGGGGTCCGTGCCGGGGAGGGGGATGGGGTCCGTGCCGAGGAGGGGGATGGGGTCCGTGCCGGGGAGGGGGATGGGGTCCGTGCCGGGGAGGAGGATGGGGTCCGTGCCGGGGAGGGGGATGGGGGGGGTCCGTGCCAGGGAGGGGGATGGGGGGGCTCCGTGCCGGGGAGGGGGATGGGGGGGTCCGTGCCGGGGAGGAGGATGGGGTCCGTGCCGGGGAGGAGGATGGGGTCCGTGGCGGGGAGGGGGGTGGGGGGGGGGATCCGTGCCGGGGAGGGGGATGGGGTCCGTGCTGGGGAGGGGGGTGGGGTCCATGCCGGGGAGGGGGATGGGGTCTGTGCCGGGGAGGAGGATGGGGTCCGTGCCGGGGAGGGGAATGGGGGAGCTCCGTGCCGGGGAGGGGGCTGGGGGGTTCCGTGCCGGGGAGGGACGTGGGGGATGGGGCAAGTGAGTTGGTCCACCTGGCCAGGTGCCAGCCTCCAACAGTCGGACCCATGCGGTCCATGCCACGCGGCTGGGGGGAGGAGTGGGTATGGGCAATGATGACATGCCATCGTTCCCCGCGCCCTCCCGCCCCCCCGCCCCCCCCCCCCCCCCGCCCCCCCGCCCAACCCCCCGCCCCCCCAGGCCGTCATGTTTTCCGATCAGTCAGCGATGTTGGCCGCCGTGGCGGCAGCCGCTAATGTCCATGTTGCCCTGGATGAGGAGGAGGAGGAGCATGCCAGAGAGGCGGCGCAGGCTGCCGCAGAGGGGCAGGCGGCAGCTGACCAGGCTGGAGGGACACCTGACCGACAGGACGAGGAGGGGGAGGAGGACGTCGCGGCCCCACGGCAACGGAGGCACCCGAGGGCGCCCCGTGTGTACCGGCCCCGGCAGTCATACCAGGACCTCACGGACCGAGAATGCAGGAGGAGACTCCGGATGAGCCGGGAAACCGTGGCACACATCTGCCACCTGCTGGCTCGCCTGTCACCGCGTGGCACTGGCAGGGGACACCCTCTCCCCGTGTCCGACAAGGTTACGGTGGCCCTGAACTTTTATGCAACGGGGTCATTCCAGGCACCGAGTGGGGACCTGTCCGGCATATCGCAGACATCGGTGCACCAGTGCATCCGGGCAGTGACAGACGCCCTATATGCCATGGCGCACCGCTACTTTACGCTTCCCTGTGGACCGGGCCAGCCAAGATGCCCGGGCCGTGGGCTTCTCTGCCGTGGCCAGGTTCCCCATGGTGCAGGGCGCGATTGATGGGATGCACGTCGCCATGCGGCCACCTGCAGATAACAGGGCCATGATCACCAATAGGAAGGGGACCTATTCGATGAACATACAGGTGGTCTGCGACCACCGCATGATGATCCTGCACGTCTGCACCCGTTACCTGGGCAGTGTACACGACTCATACGTGTTGTCGCGTTCATACATCACCGGCATGTACGAGGGACGCCATCCCTGGCTGAGGGGCTGGTTGCTGGGCGACAGGGGCTACCCATTGCGATCGTGGCTGATGACGCCTATACGGAGGCCACGCAATGAGGCGGAGAACCGCTACAATGATGCCCATGTAGCGACAAGGGGAGTGATAGAGAGGTTCTTTGGCGTGCTGAAGATGCGTTTCAGGTGCCTGGACCTCTCTGGGGGCGCCCTTCAGTATTGGTCAGATAGGATCGGCCGCATCATTGTGGTGTGCTGCGTCCTGCACAATATAGCCCAGCAGAGGGGCGATGTGCCGCAGGCAGAGGATAGCGGAGTGGAGGAGCAGCAGGAAGAGGCGCAGTCCTCCCCAGATGAGGGGGATGGGGGCAATGGTCAGGGCAGACGGGCTAGACACGGGCGGGTGGCTGTCCACCGTTACCGGATGGGCCAGCGGGTACGGGACAGGCTGATAGCCACCCGCTTCACTGACTCGGTAGACGTGGGAATCGGGTAGCATGGCCACAGACCGCACACCATGGCAACAGCCGACCACCCACACCCCCCACCCACCCAGCACCCTCACCCCCCTCCCCAGCCCCACCCACCCCACCCGCATGCACACCACCCCCCCATTGCCGATCCACCTGCGGCACAACGGCCGGGCTCACACAGTTGCCGGTGGACGCGGGTCTATTGCAGGCCATGGAGGATGATGACAACCCGCCCTGCGATGAGCTTCTGGCTCCACATCGTTGGACTATGTCTGACCCATGGCCACAGTACCACCATCCACCCGGACCATCCCTGCATGCGGCTGTGACACTGCAGCGCACGGTCCCGTCCTCTGCCCGGGGGGATGATGATGGCGGCCCAGGGGGAAGGGGGCAGACTTAACTGGGGCTGAGGTAAGACCACCCCTCACACACACACTTGCGCTCAACGTACATGACACCCCCGCACGCTTTGGACAGAGCACAAAGGCAGCTTCTGTTGGTGTAACATTGACTTTAATAACGAAAGGAGTTCATACACGTGCCCTAGCCCCTAAAACTCATCTGTGCCCTGCACCCGTGCCAACTTACTCAGTGTCTAATTGTTTGGCCTTACGGGCCCTTTGACTACGTCTACGTGGTTCCCCAGACGGTACAGCAGAACTGGAGGTGGACTCCTGTGATTCCTGCCCTCTGACACTGGATCCCTTTGGCGGCCGTTTCCTGGGGCGTCCTGGCCGAGATGGGCCAGGCTGTGGCCCGGGCGACTAGGATGGCGAGCTGCCAGCCTGTCCTGCCCGTTGCCCACCCGATGCACCTGGGACGGAAGGGGGGGAGTCCGAGGTGTCGCGGTGTTCCGGGCCCTCCCTTACAGGGGGACCCGGGACGGACCACAGCACCTCCTCCTCCCTCGGGGTGCCCGATGGCCCCCAGGCCTCGACATGGGTGGGGGATGCGAACGGACTGGCCATCCGACGCCCCCCCGACATCTGGCGCTGCCAGTCCTGGAGGCCCGTGCTGGTATCGACAGGGGTCTGCAGGTTTGCAGCCATGGAGCTCAGGGGATTGGCAAACCCTGTCTGTGAAAGTGCGACGCCGGCTCGCACATGGGCAATGGCGCCGATGCCCTCAGCGATGGCCTGCTGAGACTGAGCTATGGCCTGCAGAGACTGGGCCATGGCCTGCAGAGACTGGGCTATGGACTGCAGACACTGGGCCATGGCCTGCTGAGACTGGGCTATGGCGTTGAGCGCCTCTGCCATCTGCCGCTGGCGCTGGCTCATGGCCGCCTGTGAGAGGGCAGCCAGGTCCTGGGCCACAGACGCCGCCTGCACGGAAAGCCCCAGGCCTCGCAAACCGTTCCCCATGTCTGACACCGTCGCACCCATTGCCTCCACCGCGGACGCCACCCGTGCGGTGTCGGCCTGGGTGGCATGCATGACCGGCACCACTCCCAGCTCCTGGACGCGGGTGGACTCCTCCACCTGCCACTGCAGCCGCCGCAAGTCGGCCGTCACCCTCTTCGCTCGTCTCTGGTTCGGTGGTTGCATCGGATCTATGGGTGGGTGTGGTAACTCCAGGAACCCGGGATCCATCTGGGCGGCAGATGTTCGCTTGGGCTGGACTGCCCTCCGACCGCCCGGCCCCTCTGCTGCTCCTACCTCCACCTGCTGTACCGGGACGGCTGTGTTGTGCGCACCAGTGAGTGTACCAGATGCCTCATCACTAAAGTGCCCAACCGAGGTGAGCATCTCTGCGATGGTGGAGGATGTTGGTGACAGCAGTGGCGTTGTGTCGTGCGCATCATCCCACTCTGAGTCCATGGCACTTTGGGGTGGCAGCTCGTCTCCGCCCATCGAATCTGTTTCACTGTCCTGTATTTCAGTTTCCTGGGTAGGGGTGTCCTGGGTAGGGGTGTCCTGCGTAGTGGTGTCCTGGGTAGTGGTGTCCTGGGTAGTGGTTTCGTGGCTCGGCTGTGACGGGGGCCTGTGGCTGCCCCTCTCGTTGCTGGGTGGCACACGCCTGCGTCGTCGCACCCGCACGAGACGGGGGCGCCGTCTCCCTGTTGCTCCAGGTCTCTCCATCTCCAGTGGTCTCCGAGGGACATCGTGCGGGCGTCGCATGCCAGAGGGTCCGGGTATCTCCTTCTCCAGTGGTCTCCAAGGGGAATCCTACGGGCATCGCATGCCAGAGGTTCCGGGTCTCTCCATCTCCAGTGGTCTCCAAGGGGAATCCTGCGGGCGTCGCATGCCAGAGGGTCCGGGTCTCTCCATCTCCAGTGGTCTCCAAGGGGCATCCTGCGGGCGCTGCATGCCAGACGGTCCGGGTCTCTCCATCTCCAGTGATCTCCAAGGGGCATCCTGCGGGCGTCGCATGCCAGAGGGTCCGGGTCTCTCCGTCCCCCGTGGTCTCCGAGGGGCATCATGCGGGCGGTCTGCATCTGCGGGGATGGGCGCCTCGACGTTTGCTCCTGCGATACACAATGAAGCATGCATGGTTAGACACGCAGGCAGTGATCAGGTGACATGGGGGAGGGGGGTATGGGGGAGGGGGGATATGGGGATGGGGGGGATATGGGGACGGGCTGTCGGTGGCTCACTTGCTGGTGGGACCCCGACCTCTGCATCAGCAACCTCCCGGTCCTCAGGTCCGCCAGCCAGTTCCAGGGCCCTTCCCTCATTTTCGGTCAGTGGCCTCTCATCAGCTGGGCCTCCTCCAGTCCTCACATGCTCCCTGGTGTTTTGTGTGCGCTTCTCCTGTGGGGGGTGGTGGCAGGGGTAAAAGGCAACAGTGTTAGACAGGTATATGAATGCACGCCATCGATTGCGCGTGTATTGCAGAGGTTAAGGTTAGGGCTGGATTCACTTGGGGAAATGGGGGAAGGCGGATATGGGGGAGGGGGGATATTGGGGATATGGTGGAGGGGGGATATGGGGGATATGGGGGAGGGGGATATGGGGAGGTGGGTATGGGGGATATGGGGGAGGGGGGATATGTGGGAGGGGGGATATGGGGAATATGGGGGAGGGGGGATATGGGGGATATGGGGAGGGGGGATATGGGGAGGGGAATATGGGGGAGGGGGATATGGAGGATATGGGGAGGGGGATATGGGGGATATGGGGAGGGGGGATATGGGGGATATGGGGGAGGGGGGATATGGGGGATATGGGGAGGGGGGATATGGGGGAGGGGGATATGGGGGAAGGGGGATATGGGGGAGGAGGGATATGGGGAAGGGGGATATGGGGGAGGGGGATATGGGGGAGGGGGATATGGGGAGGGGGGATATGGAGGATATGGGGAGGGGGATATGGGGGATATGGGGAGGGGGGATATGGGGGTATGGGGCATGGGGGAGGGGGGATATGTGGGATATGGGGGAGGGGGGATATGGGGGAAGGGGGATATGGGGGAGGGGGATATGGGGGATATGGGGGAGGGGGGATATGCGGGATATGGGGGAGGGGGTATATGGATATCGGGCGGGGGGGGGGGAGGCTCACCCTGGCTGCTCTGACGAAGTCGTTCACCTTCTTGTGACACTGGGTGCCTGTCCGTGGTGTCAGGGCCACAGCGGTGACGGCCTCTGCCACCTCCCTCCACAGATGCCGGCTGTGGCATGGGGCAACTCTGCGGCCGTGCCCGGGATACAGGGCCTCCCTCCTCTGCTCCACTACGTCCTGGTGCGCCTCCACATCCCGTGACTGGAACCTCGGGGCTGAGCGGCGGGCGGCCATCCGGTCGGGTGTTCTTGTCGGGTGGGGGGAGCAGCACGTCCTTAATGAGCTGTCACGCCGTGCGGCGTGTATGACACCGCATGGCGTGAACCACGCGAGCCAGCGCAGATAGTGTCACGTCGCTGCTAGCCCATTCCGGGCCGGAGACTTTGCGACGTTTTTGGCGGCGTGATGCAGGTGGGATTTGCGCCGTTTTTGCCGCCGGTCGGCGGACTTTGAGCCGATAACGGAGAATTTCGCCCCAGATCTCTCTTATGCTTCAATACTTTCTACGCAGAATCCCAGAAGTCACATAATATATATATATGACTATTCTATGATTTCCTCTCGTGGGAAGAAGCATTATCATCAATTTGTTAACTCTTTTCATCCCAGTCAATATACATATCGTGACAGTCAGCTAAAAAATAAGCGGGTGCGAGGGGACCGGATTTTCCACCACCCTTGTTTTCAGTGGGAAAGGCAGGGGGCAGTGAATCGAGCAGGAGTTCCTGAACTGCTTTACACCGGGGGGGGATTTCCCGGCTCGATTATTTCCACTCACTCCCAATGATGCAATGCGCATTCCGACTTTTAATGCCGGGGACGGGATTTACCTTTCCCCGATGCTGATATCGTAATCGGCGATCGGGTTGAGAATCCCTTCTGAAGCCCAAATAGGGGTTGGCGCCGGTTTGACGCCAGTTTTCTATCCTCCGCCCCCTCTGAAATGGCTTCATTGTGCCACATGCCGCACGCCATTGGAATGGCGTTGTCGCGTCACCTGAAGGCCCCCCCACGATGGGCCGCGTTCTTGACCGTGCGGGGGACGTGTGATCTCAGTGGTCAGGAATCTGGTTTGGCGGCTGTGGACTGTGTCCAGCACGCCACAGTCGGCTCGGAACCATGCTGCTGGCTGGGAGTGCTTTCTCGAGGGCTGAGGGGATTGCAGGGGGTGGCCGGGGGGCACTATTTGCGCATGGCCAGCACCATGTTTTACAGCGTGAGCGCTGCAGATCATAGCCGTACACATTCACGGCCACGGACCCGGCTATTCTCCAGCCATTTGTATTGTGGGAGCTGGGAGTTTTACTCGGCTAGCCCCTCACCGGTCGCAGGATTGGTGAGGGTTCGACGCCGATTTTGGTATTGTAAAACGCAACAGTACCCACACGAGCACTGCTTTCTCCTGCCGTGGACTCTCCTTGGAAGCTCTCTCCAGCAGATTCAATTGTGAGATCCTGGCTGGTTTGTGTCTCTGGCCCTCTCTCCTTAAAACTAAATGATCGATCTTCAGTTCTTCAAAATCCTGTTGCCTTGCTTGCTTGCAGCTAGAAAATGGTGGAATCTCTCCTCTGCGTTTTTGTGCCAAAAGCACGGATGTCAGTGTACATGCTGGGCGTGTGACCTGCTCTCTCCCACCCCAACAGGTGGGAAGACTGCATCGTTCGCATTTAAAACTTGGTCACGGCCGCCATTCTCTTTTTTTTTCAGGTTTTTATTCCGTTTTTATTAGTGGTGACAAAAATTACAACATTAGAAGCAAGCAAAATTGGACACAATGATTGCACCTCAGAAACTGGGCGCTTCTATTTTTGCATCTGTTCAAAAGAGTTAATTGGGCCGATGGAAGAATGAATTGCACAAACCTAGAGGCATTAACATGTCAGTAGCATTCTTCAATCCCAGGTTTCTATGAAGTTTCTAGCTTATTAACTGTGTCTCAGTAATTTACCCTGCTCATATCGGCTTACCCAAAAGTACTGGTCTTGGTATTGGCTCAGCTCCACGTGAGAGTCACTGTTGAGAGTGTTCAGCACCACAGATAAGGCACTGGAGAGGATAGGAGCGCCGTGGTACTCAGCAACCAGTGCAAGGGAATCATACGCACGTGACTGGAAACTGGTCCGTCGCGGCCAGCAATCTCAACTTAAAAGCCGGTCGCGGACGGTATTCTTAAAAGCCGGTCCCATCCATCGGGCACTTCTTCCCGATTGGGAACGATACGGCCGATCGCTCCAGGAACCTCCCAACACCCACCTGCGACCCACCCGCGAGTTACGACCCGCAGTTTGAAAAATCCTGCCCTAGGATGTGTACCAATATCATTAGGTTTGCTTGAGCCACTTCCAACATGAATATTGATTTTAGAAAAAGGCCTTTTACTTTTATTACCTTGATACATAATGACATTTCTGTTTGACATTTGAAATTTAAAACCAAGACCCGGATTTTCGCTCACAGTTCAGGTGTGCAGAGATTGGGAATTCAACTCCATGAACCCAACCTTTAAAAACGGCATCCGAGATGTCAAATGTTTGGACCGGGCGGTGGGAGTTCTTATAGGAGTTGGGGTGGGTGACCCAGGAAGAAATGAGGAGGACCCGAGTGCAATAGACCTGCCTCAGATCTTTGGAACCTTGTCCAAAAGCGTATCAAAAGCATAAAGATTAAAATATAAAGCATCCCTACAGCACTCACCCTCATACTCCCTGGCCTCTCACTATGCTCACCATGCATCATCCATGCCAATCCATGTCACTCCATGACCTGGACCCACTTCATGGACCTTTATAGTCCCTATTCCTAATTATGCCCCTGTACCCACTCCTCATGGTCCTTCCCACCCTCTGTGTCAACCCCTGACCCATACCGACCACCTTTTGCCCTTACACCTACCATGCTAATTCCCCTAGTATCCATCACGGGCAGATTTCAGGACCCATGCAGAGATGAGATAAAATAAAGTTCGATAAAATAAAGTTCTAGGTTGGATTCTCCGTCCCACCACGCCAGAATTCTGGTTCAGCACGCCAGTGGGATGTTCTGTTCCGCCGGTTGGTCAATGGGGTTTCCCATTGTGGGGCAGCCCCACGCTGTCGGGAAACCCCCGGGCTGCCGGCAAAACGGAGCATCCCTCCAGTGGAGAATCCAGCCCTAAGTGTCTATTGCAGATGTCACAATATGAAAAAAGACACTCATTCAACTTAATGAACTCTTATAACAAATATTTAATTCAAGTGAAAAATCCCCTTTAATAATGAGAGTTGGAATTTATATCCTACATCAAAGAGTAATAACCACTTGTAGCTGACCAACTGTGAAATGGCAGGCACCTTACTGTGATAATGGATGGCTGTGAAATCAGTCATGCAACAGTAATCCAGTAAAGAAAGCACTCGGGTTTATGCCAATAAACAGAATGAAAAAGCCAGCAATCATTTTTTTTAAAACATTCCGGAAACCTTTTTTTTCAATGATTTAAAGGGCTGGACATTTAAAATCTTTGACAGCTTGACACTTCCCTTGAACAGGTACTTTTGACAATTTTGGAAGATAATTTTGATGGATCTGTTGACCGTTTCAATTAGTCTGACAGGAATGAATTTATGCACCTTTGTAATACACATTTGTTCTTACATTTAACACTTCCAAAAGACAACTGACCTATGCCTAAGGGGACCCGACCTACCCTAAAGAGCATCTTAGCTCCTCTGAAGGTGTCCCAGTAGCCAACCTACCCTAAATGACATTTTACCTTCCCAGGTACCAGATCCAATGGAATACCTTACCTCTTAAAGGAGCACCCTGGTTATCCAAACAAATGCTCCAAGACATGCTCATACCTGGTTTAACCTACATAGGTCATGTTTCACATACCTGGCCTACCAAACTCCGACTTCATTGCAGCCAGCTGATGATTTAAATGGCCAGTACCTCCAAAATGCACCCTGTCCCCGATCCTGTCCCTGCAAAAAAGTGCCATATGAACTTTCATTTTTTGTCCATTTCCGGGGCTGGATTCTCCATTCTGGATACTAAGTCCCCATGCCGGCGTGAAAACGGTGGCATTTTACGCCAGGAAGACTGGTGCAAAATTGCATCAGATTCCCCGTTGAGGGGGGCTAGCATGGAGGCAGCATAGAGCTCCCAGCTCTGGATGCCGATACGACCTGAAGAGTTGACAGGTCCGTGACTGCTCATGCGCATGGCGGCGGCCTGGGGCGCTGTGCTTCATGGAGCATGCCGCTTGCGGACCCAGCCCACAAAATAGTCCCGCATTTCAGCCGGCTCGCACACCCTGGACCGCCCCACCACACTGCCCCAGCCCCGAATATGTCGCCCCCCCGCCCATAGATCGGCCCTCCTCCGACTGTGGCAGCCCTGGACTGAGTCTGCAGCCACCACGCTGAGTTCCCGACCGGTGAGACAACATGCGACCCACGGCGTCGGGAACTCAGATGGAGCATCGCGGAGCGGGTCTCAGCCAACATTCGGAGGCTGTGGATACGGCATGCGGCGTACTCCGAGAGTACTCCACTTTTCAGGGGGCAGTGTATCGCGAAAGCGGCGCCACACCCGATTTCAGCGTTATTGGGGATTCTCCGCCCCGTCACCGAACGTGATTTCGACGACGGGGATCGGAGAACACAGCCCCTGATATTTTCACACTGGTGGACAGCCTCTCCATCATGGCTAAAATTTGGGCCCGAGTTTTCTATCTTTGCCTTTCTGTGGGACTGTGGATGAATGTTGTTAAGTTACCCATTCATGATTTATCTTGGTGCAAAATTTTAACTTACATAATAATGGTTAAATTCTGGCATGCTGCTAATGTGGTAGTACTTGTGGGTGACATTCTCTCAAGTATTGTACATTTCACTGAAAGTTCCACCAATCCGATACACTGCAGGATGTCAGTGTTTTCAGATTTTCTTGTAAACATGCAGCTTTGATCTCAGATATATGTTTTGCTTTCATAGAATCATAGAATTCCTACAGTGCAGAAGGCGACCACTTGACCCATCGAGTCTGCATTGACCCTTGGAAAGAACACCCTATGTGCCCATGCCTTCACCCTGTCCCAGTAAACCTGTAATCCAATTAACATTTTGACATTAAGGGACAATTTAGCATGGTCATTCCACCTAAGCTGTACACCTTTGGACTGTGGGAGGAAACCACAGCACCCCGAGGAAACCCATGCAGACACGGGGAGAACGTGCAAACTCCACACAGTCACCTGAGGTCAGAATTGAACCCGGGTCCCTGGCGCTGCGAAGCAGCAGTGCCAGCCACTGTGCCACCGTGCGCCTTTGCTTTTTTTAACAGCATTATTACACCCGTTAAAGGTAGTTGCGTCCATATTCCTGCCATAACGTTCCCTAATCTGTTACTTTTCTTTACTCATTAACAACAGCGAGTGAAGAAAAGTGTTTTTTTTCCGACAACAAAAGAACACAGCAAATGGCGAATGATTCACCAAATGAAGCTGGTTTTAGCATTTGCCCACATGACAAAAGAGAGAAAGGCTGTGTTGCAGTATACCATTCTAAAGTTTCCTGACCACAAGAAACACATTCAGCTCTTATAATTGCTGCAGCAAATAGTTTCCTGAAAGTGACCAACTAAAAGGAACCAAAATCTTCCAAAGAAATTTGAATATTAACATTTTCCATACTGTAAGAGCCAATCCTGTTGATTCCTTTATTTCCACTTTCTTTATTTTTGCTGTTATCATTTTGATCCATGGATGGTGAATGGACGTATCGCTTTATGTTGGACAGGGGAAGAAAGGAATTCAAAAGTTACAAAAGAGTGCACTCTGCTCGCTTTCGGACAGCAGAACTCAGGCTTTCGGCACCTGAGAGATTGGTGGGACTTGGTTCGATTGATTGGCAGGTGGCCAATGAATTGGTCAAAAGGCTGTATTCTGCCTGGTAACAGGCAGTGATTGGGTCCTGCCTGAGTGCGATGATTTTCAGAGAGCCAGGGAGAAGACTGTTGAATCCTTAATGTCCAGAGAATAGGGCCTGCTCTCTCTCCCTCATGTTTTCTACAGAAAAGCTGCTATATTTCTGAAACTGCAGAGACATGAATGAATCTACTGTGAAATCCTTGATCTGAAAGTCTGAATTGAAGGATGGTACTATGAGACAACCATCTGAAACAAAGACTCTTATCTTTTTACTTTCATTATTATTTTTCCACCTTTCTTATCTCCTCTGTGTTTGCTTGCCTGTGGGTTTGTGCGTAGAATGTGGGGTGGAGATTAAGAATTAGATAATATTTAACCTGTTGTGTTTGCTGCATATTTAATTATAATTACAGTTATTAATAAAATCAATCGTGTTTGAATTTACAAACCAGGTGACTATAATTATTGTGCAGCCAAGGGCCAAAAAGTTCTGGTGTTTTTCTAACAAATATTTATTCATTTCAATAGAGTTGCGACTCTGGGTCAAGTGGGGCTAAAATTGACCACACACTCGCTCAGGAAGTCATAACAAAACATGGGAAATGTGAGGAAAATGCACGTTCAGTGTACAGATATGAATCAAATGTCACTGTGGACAAAAACAATTCTGTTCAAACCCAGAATTCTGTAGAAGGGTCAAATGGATTAAAACGTTAACTCTGTTTCCCTCTCCGTATTAGCGGCCAGACCTGCTGGGTCTACCCAACAATTTCTGTTTTATTTCAGGTTTGCAGCATCCGCAATATTTTGCTTTTATTTATTGTTATCTCTATACTTGTCCCCAGATTTCAGCTATGAAGCAGAGGCTGGCCACCATGCCGAAAATATCGTAAATGGCCAAAAATTAAAAAATATTTAGTCATCACTGGGGCGGGAATGGTGGGTATGGCATTTTGCAGGCTATTTCCAAAGAGACTGGAAGGGAGGAGGTGAGACAGTGCTATTCACCTGTAAGCGGCAGGTAGCCAATTCACATTGTTAATGTCCACTTACTCCCAGTCATCAGACGTAAATTTGAATTTTCCAGTCAGCATTGAGGCCCCAGTGGGCAACAAGGGACCAGTGCAGCTGCCTGGTGGCAGCCTCCCAGTGGGAGACGAGGGAATCAGCATTCCAGGCAGGCTGGGACACCTTCCCTCCCTGCCTGGATTCTGTTGCAGCTGCAGGCCACCCTGTGGAATGAATCTCCCTGGTTCTCTGTCTGTATTTTTTTATTTCAACTTGTCAAAAGTTGGAGAAAAGGCACCTCCATTATGGGCACCCTGTCACTTACTTCGCTGCCATGATAACCTGCTCCTGTTTCTGAGCTGGGAGGCCTCTTATTGGCTCTCCAGCTTCAAGAGCTTGCACACCATCCCTTATTGAGCACGAGTCTGTCCTCTGGTCATTAATTGGATAATTCAGGGAAAATCATAGGTTCCCCCTACTTTTTTGGATTCATCAACCCCAATTGAGTCTGATGGTGTGATTAGGAGCCCACAGGCAAAATCCTGGCCCATTGGCTAAATTTGCTTCCATTTTTATTCAACCTTTTCCAAGTGCCACTCCAGTTAGAACCTCTGAACGTATTATTAAAGATTGGTCAAATTATCTTTAGTTGACATGCTTTTTTTAAATCCAGAGTTTGTGGTCGACCCATTGCGAATACAAATAAATCTAAAACATTACAAGTATAACTAAATTAAGTTGGCAGCAACTTTCATCACAGATTTGAAACTGCAACATGTGTTGGGTGTTTTTGTATTGTAGCTGACGTGATGTCGGAGTGATTTGCTTTCATGGAGTCATAAAATCCCCACAGTGCATAAGGAAGCCATTTGGTCTATCAAATCTGCCCCGCCTCTGAAAGTGTATTCCACCAAGCTCACTTCCCCGTCCTATCCCAATAAGCCCTTAATCCTCGACATTTTTTTTGAACACTAAGGGGCAATTTAGCATAGCCATTCCACCTAAGCAGCACATCTTTGGACTATGGGAGGAAACCAGAACACCCAGAGGAAACCCAGGAAAACACGGGGAGAATGTACAAGATTTACACAGACAATGTCCCAATTCTGGAATTGAACCCGGGTCCCTGATGCTGTGGGGCAGCAGTGCTAATCATTATGCCACCGTGCCATCGCACTGTGTCGGTTTGATTTACATTTTAAAAATAAAATTAGACCACCCAATTCTTTTTTTTCCAATTAAGGGACAATTCAGCCTGCCCAATTCACCTAATCTGCACATCTTTTGGGTTGTGGGGGTGAGACCCACGCAAACACGGGGAGAATGTGCAAACTCCACACAGACAGTGACCCGGGGCCGGAATTGAACCTGGATCCTCGATGCTGCGAGGCAGCTGTGCAAACCATGCGCCGCCATGCCACCTTGGTTTGATATACATGAAACATTCACACAGCTGTACTAATAGTGGGAAAATGATTGCAGTGTGACAGATTGATATCCTATCACCGAATTGTTGAGCAACAACTCATGAATCACCTAGACTGGCGCAAACCTGTGTGGGTGGTGACGATATTCCGAATGAAACAAAACAACCTTTTAATTGCCAAAATATACTTGGGCCAATTCTCAAAAGTCACAGCTATTGAAAGCACAGCTTGTTTGAATAGCCATAGCTTTTTCTTATTGAGCACCTTGCAATTCATATTAGAATCCCTCATGGCAGAGTGAAAGATAACATTCAGAAAATAAACATATCAAACGGCAGGTAAGTAAATTCGAACATTTTTGCAATAAAATTACTCACTATATGCTGAACAAAACAATAATCTCCCAAGGCATTTGCCTTGTTTCAGCTTTAATTTTTCCATTTTTCAGTGGTTCAAGGGCATCATCCAGAAGAAAAGTGATAATTTTACTAGCAAGGATACAATTGTCATACGTTTTTTATGTTTGACTTAAATTATTCCATTTGCCATAACTGCAGTTTCAATTGTCTCAATCTCCAAGCACAGAGCAGAGATTGAAAAGGAAACAATAGAATGTGTTTGCTTTCAATGTCAAGGTAAATTCTGAACAGAAAAGGTCAAATGCTAAAAGACCATTGTATTTTTTTTTAGGTTTTGAGTTCCACTTTTATTTTGAAGGTGCAGAATTGTTATTGTACCTAGATAGGCGTGAACTCTGAATCCCGGCCTTAACCTGGAGGATGTGCCCTCGTTAACATGAAGCGCAATAAAGAGCTAAAGTGAGCTAAATGATCGACTGGCTTCTAATTCTTTCTTCGCACAGTTGGAAAGCACACATAGTCAGTGAAAAAGCTCTCACACACCGTGACATTAAAGCGACAATCAACGCATGAGAAATAGAGAATCTTAGTTTCTAAGCATCAAAGCACATACACATCGTAGAATCATAAAGCACAGGAGGAGGCCAATAAGCCTGTCGTGCATGTGGCGGCTACCAATTGTCCTCACTGCCTCCCTCTTTCCCTGTGATGTTGCAATTTTGAAAGTTACCACTGAATCCTCTTCTGCTATCCTTTTAAACCGTCCATTTGAGATCACAGCAACTCACTGATTTTTTAAAAATTTCAACTCCCTTTGGTTCCTATGTCATAAAAGAAATGTTACTCTTTCGTGCAGGAATGCTAAAGTCATGCATTGGTTTCAGGTGATATGCAGGCTTTTGAAACAGTCACTGGAAAGTAAGCATCCTGCGATTATCAACAACTAATGTTGGTTATTCTGTCCCGTGTAACCTGTGGTGAATGCCCTCTCTGTCGATACTGATTATGCTGCAGATGTAACTGGATTACAGCTGCCTGCAATTGAGCTGCATAATACAAATTGATATAGATTGGACTAAACATAACTGCCTGTAGGTGCCAGCTTGGAAATCAACTCCAATCTGGCCTGACAATTCGGATAGTAAAGACAGGATAATCCGAGTTTTAAATCTCAAGCCTACCCAACACACTAGAGCTCGCTGTACTGGAACAATGAAGACCTATGAACAAAATTTTACTCAGATTTGACATCGATTTGAAATCTTTGAGTATCAGCTCACACATGCCGTGAGGAAAGTAAGCAGGAGGAGTGAAAATATAACCGTAAGGTTGGACTTGAGGCATTCAGTGATGACAACACAGTGTAATACAAATACTCCTCCACCTGTCCGACACAACAAATGACGAGATTTGACTGCAAGTTTTAAAATTATATACCAGGATAAGGGGTCAGACATTGAGGATGAGGAGAAATGTCTTCTTTCCGAAAGTTGTGAATCTTTGAACTTTTCTCTGGATGTTTAGCCACTGACTGATGCTGCAATTGATAAATCTTTGAACTCTGGGAATTGGATGAGAAAGTAGAATTAAGGTAGATTGGCCATGTTCTTATTAAATGCTGGAGCAGGCTGGATTGACCATATGACCTCACTCCTATTTCTCACTTTCTTATGTTGTCAGCAATCATTAGGATACCAATTAGAGTAAATTGATAAATATTGGGCAAAATTCTCCGTCTCGCACGGCCGGTAGCAAAATACTCGGTGAGGCGGAGAATCCAGCAGGAGCGAAGAAAGCAAGAGCGATGCTCCTGCCCCTCTCTTGCGTTGGGATGGAGGTTCATGTCCCACGCACGCGGGA
Source organism: Scyliorhinus torazame (assembly GCF_047496885.1). Taxonomy (NCBI): domain Eukaryota; kingdom Metazoa; phylum Chordata; class Chondrichthyes; order Carcharhiniformes; family Scyliorhinidae; genus Scyliorhinus; species Scyliorhinus torazame. The sequence continues at coordinate 200,950,834 of NC_092714.1, forward strand.
AGATGTAAATAGGCCATTAAGACCCATTTAAATCCACTTAGCGGGCTGGGCACCATATTCTCCGGACCCAAGTGATTCTCCGATCCTCTGGGCCGGCAATCACATGGGCAAGAATTAATACTGCTCTTGACAAGCGTAACCCTGATGCAGTGGACTTCGTGGTGAGCCAAGGGGGTAACTCTTTAAGGGAGTTGCCCTCAAAGTCCATCCAAGATTCATCTTCCCCCCATAATGCAAGACATGCCCAACCCACCCACACCTGACACCCCACCGCTCCCCCCCCCCCACAGAGAACCTGTAAATAAAGGGAACCCCACAGAGACTCTCTAAATGAAAAATGAAAAAAAATGAAAATGCAAATGGCTTATTGTCACGAGTAGGCTTCAATGAAGTTACTGTGAAAAGCCCCTAGTCGCCACATTCCGGCACCTGTTCGGGGAGGCTGGTACGGGAAAAATAAAGGGACTCCGCAGAGAAAGCCTCTAAAGGGACCCCAGTGACCTCCCAGAGACCTCCAAATAAAGGGACCCTTAAATTAAGAGACCCCCACAGAGACCCCCTACATAAAGAGACCTCCCAGAGACCCCCTAAATAAAGGGACCACCACAGAGACCCCTAAATAAGGAGACCTCCACAAAGATCCCCTAAATAAGGAGACCCCACAGATGCCCCAGAAGAGAGACCCTTGTCAGGAACCCCCCCCCCAGAAAAGAGACCCCTGTCATTAAGCCCCCCAGAAGGGAGACGCATGTCAGGAAGCCCACAAGAAGAGATATCTCTGCCAGGCAGCTCCCCAGAAAAAAGACTCCTGTCAGGAAGCCCCCCCGGAATAGACAACACTGTCAGGAAGCCCCCAGAAAAGAAATCCCTGTCAGGAAGCCCCCCTCCCATAAGAGTGACCCCTGTCTGGAAGCCAGAGAGTAGTCCAGACAGAGGCAGTGAAAAAACCTTCTGCTTTAACACTCACCTGGGCAATACACCTGCTGGCTCAGACATAGAAAGCACCATGTATCAAAACCTGGAAAGAGAAAACCGGCAGCTCTGTTTAAACTCCCACAGATAGTTGAGCTGCAAGCTATTCATTCAGTTCTCTTGATATTGATTTCACAATGCTGTGATTAACAACTTCAACACACACAGCTGTCGGCATTGCTCCATTCATCTCCCTTCACATTTGAGTAACTCTAAAGTACTCTAAGTTGTATTAAAGTCAAGATTTGATTTAAATAGAGTAGTGTTGTAAATTTCCAGTTGAGCACTTCAAAATCACTCAAGTGTGAAATGGGGTGATTGAAATGCACTTAACTCTCTTTGAAGTGGCTGATGTTTATAAACATTGTGATTGGAGCACTTTAGAGTTACTCAACCATGAAGGGTAATGAATGAAGGAAGGTTGACAGCTGTGTGTGTGTGAAATCTGTCAATCACAGCCCAGTAAGAGAAACAAATGAATGGCTTGCAGCTGAGAGTTTCAAACACAGTTCACTGGTTTCTCTTTTCAGGAATTGACAAGTGGTGCTTCCTGTGCCTGAGCCAGCAGGTGTATTGCCCAGGTAAGTGTGACACCAGTAGTGTTTTTTTACTGCCTCTGCCTGGACTGCTCTCTCACTTCCAGACAGGCCTTTCTTTTCTGAGGGCTTACTGACATGTTTCTCTTTTCTGGGGGGTCTCTGAGGGGCGTCTCTTTAGTTAGGGGGTCTTTGGGGAGTCTCTTTATTTCAGGGTCTCTGGGGACTGTCTCTTTATTTAGGGTGTCTCTAGGGTGGGGGGGGGGGTCTGGTGGGTGTGGGGTGGGAAGGTCTTGAATTGTCAGAAGGGAGGGTGGCCCTAGGATGGAATTTGGAGGAAACCCCCTTGGCTCACCCAGAGGTCCCCCACATCAGAAGCCACGGTGGAAAATACCTAAAGTAAATCCCGCCCACCTGATTCCCAGCCCACAGGACCGGAGAATCATGCTGGCCAAATGTCCGCCCCGCTACGTGGATGCAAATGGGTCACTAAGATGGGTCGCCATATCCTTCTGTTGGCATGCAGGGACAAACCTTGATCCCGCCACCAGCCAGGGGGGGGGGGGGGGGGGGGAGAGCATCGGAAACGGATTGGTGTCCTTCACGACGCTGGATTCTCTGCCGCAGCGGGAACGCCATTATCGGGGGAGGGCAGCGAAGAATACAGCCCAATATTTCTATTGGGAATGAACATTTATACAAGGGATAATCAGTGATCAGCTCAATAACCTGGGGTGCATATTTACAGAAGAGAAGAACTTTTTTCCCCCAGAGGTATATGAGTCTTTGAAGCTCCCTCCCTCAAAAGGTGATGGAAACAGAAACTTTGAATACTCTCAAGGTAGAAGGAGATAGATTCAAGATAATCAAGGGCGTCAAAGGTTACCGGGGGTGGACCGGAATGTGGAGTTGAGGTAAAATCAGATCAGCCCTTCTTATTGAATGGCAGAGCAGGCTTGAGAGACCTGCTCCTAATTCATGTCTCCTTAGCACCCTTTAGCTGATAATAACAGCTTATTACAACATTATATGATCCAAAATATTTGATCCTATTTATTTTCTGACCATTTCAATGAACTGAGCATAAATTGTAACACAGCATAGAAAATACCTATTTGATGGGGAGTCTTTATTTTCATAACTGATCAACAAACCTGAAGTGAAAGAGTATCTTCATTCAAAGCAACAAGGGGAAAATATTAATACAAATGGTATCTTACCTGCCAGCTTCAAATGTGAACCATGTAGGGTCCCGCCCATATCGTCTGAGTGCACTGAGAGGCCACGAGACCAACTTTAGTCTGGCATTGTGGATGTCCCAAAGGCAGATGTTCTCAAATGTTATCTGCAAAGTGCATTCTCCGTGTACATCCAGATTAGGAGATGGCATTAAATATACATTGAACCTCTCTGAAAAAGCAAACCAAACAATTTATAGACAGGAGTGGCACCTGCCTTTTTCTGAGAGTTCTATTATGTTTGAAAGAATGTCATACTAGATATGTTTATTTGTTCCCCCTAAAGAAATTCAAATGGCACAACACAGAATTGACAACAAGGTGTCAACATTGAAATTTTATGCACTGTCAGAACCTATGGATTTTACGTGGTTCTAAATATTGTCTCAATCCTGAGATGGCTTATATTCTTGAAGAAACTTCCAGGGAATCACTGAAAAAAAGACACGTGTCGAAGCTTTTCATTTTGAACTCATCAGGATATCCTCAAGAATACCAAATGTGAGGGGAACAAGAATTTATACTTCATGAGAAGAGAATGCAGATTGGTTGGCAGGTGAGCTCTGATTGTTAGAGACATTGCCATTGAGAATGCATCAGTTAACTGCCAAGCAAAGGGGAGGGCTCTGTGTTATAATATATGCAGCTTCAATCTGGGTTCGATTCCCGGCTTGGATTACTATCTGTACGGAGTCTATACGTTCTCCCCGTGGGTTTCCTCCGGGTGCACCGGTTTCCTCCCACAAGTCTCGAAAGACATGCTTGTTAGGTGAATTTGCCATTCTGAATTCTCCCTCAGTGTACCCGAGCAGGTGCCATAGCATGGCAACTAGTTGATTTTCACAGAAGCCTCATTGCAGTGTTAATGTGAGCCTACTTGTGACAATAATAAATATTATTATTATTATTATTAACCTGCGTAAGTGTGCACACTGCCAGCCCGTCTGATTAGCTAAAATTTGTTGTCAGTGTAATTCTTATCACAATCAGAATTATTTGCAGACAGAAAGAATGGGCGGGATTCTCCGCCGGCGGAATGTTCTGTTTTGCCGGCGCCCAAGGGTTTCCCGATGGCGTGGGGCTACCCCACAATGGGAAACCCCATTGACCGGCCGGCGTATTAGAGAATCCCGTCAGCGGGTCGGGCACAAATGTGGGGCGGCGGGACAGAGAGTCCAGCCCAACATGTATACACATTGCTCCTGTTTTAACTTAATAGGCGACAGCCATTCTCTGACTCATTTCCCAAGACAATGTCTCGACCAATCAGAATCAACTTGTCTGGTTTGAATTTAAACAAAGTTTGGTGATTTGCTGTCAGCCCAAAGTGTGGCTCGCAGAAACCTTCTTTCCAGACTTAAATGTGGGCCAAGGAAGTTCCCAAGCAAACAAACAGGAAGTGAGGGAGATGCCTCACCTCGTTGAAGAGCCACAGCAGGAGCTGACAGCCACCTGAGGGTAGTCGTGTACTAGAGGGCATGAGACAACCCATCCATGAGGCAAAAAAGAAAGGGAAAGTAGCACACCAAAATAAACACCACCAGTGGAAACCACAAGGGACATAGCAGTGAAGTCTGTGTGGAATTACACAGTGGCAAATCATAGGCAAATCCAAATTTTAAAATTCATACATCCTCTGTCTACTCCACTGGCGGTGAGGTGCAAGACGTCAATCTGTGCACATTACAGGGATTTACAAAAAGGTTACACACTAGAAATAAGGGGCAGTATTCTCCGACCCGCTGGGTCGGAGAATCGCCGGGGGCTGGCGTGAATCCCGCCCCCGCCGGTTGCCGAATTCTCTGGCACCGGATATTCGGCGGGGGCGGGAATCGCGGTGCGCCGGTCGGCGGTCTCCCCCCGGTGATTCTCGGGCCCGCGATGGGCCAAAGTCCCACCGCTGGAATGCCTGTCCCGCCGGCGAGGGGCAAACCACCGCTCTTCCCGGCGGGACTCGGCGGCGCGGGCAGGCTCCGGGGTCCTGCGGGGGGGGGGGGGGTGCGGGGGGCGATCTGACCCCGGGGGGTGCCCCCACGGTGGCCTGGCCCGTGATCTGGGCCCACCGATCCGCGGGCTGGCCTGTGCAGTGAGGGCACTCTTTTCCCTCCGCCTCGGCCACAGTCTTCACCATGGCCGATGCGTAAGAGACACCACCCCTGCGCACGCATGGGGATGACGTCAGCAGCTGCTGACGCTCCCGTGCATGCGCGGACTTCCGCCGCCCGGCGAAGTCATTTCGGCCCCGGCTGGCGAAGTGCCAAAGGCCTTTTCCGCCAGCTGGCGGCACGCCAACCATTCCGGCGTGGGGCTAGCCCCTCAAGGTGAAGGCTTGGCCCCTAAAGGTGCGGAGAAATCCACAGCTTTGGGGCGGCCCGACGCCGGAGTGGTTCATGCCACTCCATCCCGCCGGGACCCCCCGCCCCGCCGGGTAGGGGAGAATCCCGCCCAAGATGTCAATGTGTCCAAGACAAAACCATTAGACCCATGGGTTGTGGAACTGGTTGTAAAAGGATAAAAGCTATTATACAGTTGCGCGGTGACACCGTGGTTAGCACTGCTGCCTCACAGTGCCAGGGACCCGGGTTCAATTCCGGCCTCGGGTGACTGTCTGTGTTGAGTTTCACATTTTCCCCGTGTCTGCGTGGGTTTCCTACGGCGCTCCGGTTTCCTCCCATAGTCCAAGGATGTGCAGGTTAGGTAGATTGGCCATGATAAATTACTCCTTAGCATCGAAAGGTGTGCAGGTTAGGTGGGTTTACAGGAATGGGGTGGGCGGTGGGTCTAGGTAGAGTGCTCTTTCAGAGGTCAGTGCAGATTCGATGAGCCGAATGGCCTCTTTCTGTACTGTAGGGATTCTATAGATTCTATAGATACAGGTAGTGCACCCAGGCAATCGGCTAAATTTGCATTGTACAAGCAGCTCTTTCCAGCAGCTTGTGGGCATTGATTCCGTCAACTTCAGAGACAATCCAAGATCTACACTAACCCACCACATGGCTGTTAAAAGTAACTTCAGCAGAGCCCTACCACCAAACATCAGTGAACATCCAGACCCCTAGCTGATACCTAACTGGAAATTAAAAGGGAAACAAAAAGGGCTGGAAAAGGCACTCTGTTCTGGAAGAAATGCCTTCCCTAAACCAGACTCCAGAAGAACACAAAGAAATTCAGTACCATAATGTATGACCAATTTGATGGAGCTTTTGTTTTGCAACTCTACCACCTAAAGAACAAACAATGATATAGCTAATGCTTTATCCAGAGTTTAAATCAGCACAGAACCATCTAATTACGAAACAAAAGCAGAGAATTGCTCTGAAGTATAAGATTAAGATGTGAGTGTTGTGAGTGCATGTCATCTTCTTATTTGCCACCTTATAATAAAATGTTCTCATTCTGCATGGTAGGGAGGTTTTATGAAGATAGACTTATATCAAATATTGATTTTTATTTCAGTGGATTGAAACAGGAATTGGACTTCAAGACAGGTTTTTGAAACAGACTGAGAGGATTTCAACCTACATCAGGATGACCAAGGCTAATTTATATTACTGTATATACATTACACAGTCCAACCCTCAAAGGAGGAGACAGAAAGTCTGCAAAACTCACTGAAGACAATAAACCCCCTGGGGACTATGAAAGACCTCCCTCTCTGTCCGAGCAATAAGATGGCTATGGAAATCACCTGCAGTGTTCAACAGCTAAAGAAAAACTATTCAAAGGTGAACTGTTTTGGCAAAGGACATTGGGCGTGACCTACCAGCCACGTTGAGCATGACCAGGAGCACGACGTGGCCGGTAGATGCTGGGTGAGGCCTCCCGCAGGCGTCCCTGCAGCCACGACACCTCGCGAGATCTAGTCAAGCCCCAAGAGGTGGCGCGGCAAGAGTCCTGACCACAATGATCTACCCGTGATCTACCGGCCTCCCCAGGGATGCCTCAGCCGGGCATCATCCAGTACTGGGCCACACAAATGTAGACCAGGCGTAATGGCACCCAGGAGGTCTCCTGAGCCATCGGAGGCCCCTGGATAGTCTGGGATAGGGCAGGATGGCTCCCTGGCCGTCCCCCTGGAGAATACTTCTATCAAATCCGATTTCAGTCTTCCCTTTTCAAGAGAGAAAAAGCACATGCTTGTCAATCCTTTCTTGGAGATCACAGGCGGGATTCTCCGTCGGTGGGATCCTTTTCTTCACCGGAAGCGCACCCACACTCACAGATTTCCCACCCACGGATTTCCCGACAAGGTGGAGGTGGCCACAATGGGAAACCCTATTCGCCGTCTGCCGGGAGAGAGAATTCTGCTGCTTGCAATGGCACACCATGCCAGAAAAAGGGTCTGGTTGGACAGAGAATCCTGCCCCATTTCTGTCAAGTGTGTAGCGTTTCTCTGTGACACGCCAATAATCACATTTCTTTTTGACATCGGGAGTCAAAACTTGCACAGAGTATTCCAGGTGTAGCTTCTGTTTCAGAATGCCATCTCCAATTTACTTGCTATATCCTTCGTTTCCGTCCAAATATTCTGGATTTTTTTTGAACAACTGGGGAATTAGTTATCTAATATCCTCCCAAAATCTCTTTCTTGCTTCAATACCTCAAGTGCATTCCCATCTAGTTTCTCATCAACATCAATCTTCACTCTGCCAAACCTCCTAACCTTATATTTTCTCATATAACAATGCTTGTTATCAAAGTTTAAGCAAACTTGTAAAAGTCCTTTAGAATTTGTGGACATTGATATTCATCATTTGCTACTTGGTATCAGCTACAAAATTTGTCAATGAAACCTGGGCATTCCATTGATATTTGGCTGCCAACCAGACACCCAACCAAGGACAACTACTCATTGTTGTCTGCCAACCAACCATTTTACAACAGCCTATTTTGCTACATTCCCTGTTCCATATTCTAATGTCATACTCTAATGAGTGACTACCATCTCCAAAAGAAATCCAGTAAATTAATCAAGCATGCTTCCTATTCCTAAAACCAAATTGACTGTCTTGGATTAGTTCCTACTCCTCCAGGTACTTAGATTATCTCTCATAATACTTTGAAACACTTTCTCGAACGTTCAGACAGGTCTTACTGGTTTATAAAGTGATTGTTCACACCTCACCCTGTTTTATCGAAATTGTAGCCGTAGATGCTATTTTCCAATCTTTTGGGATTTGGCCTGAGTTCAGTGAATGCTGAGAAATGCCCTCAAGAGCACAGAAAATGTTTGAGCCCGAGATGAAAGTTGTCAGAGCAAGACATCTTTTTTATCTTGAGTTTCAATAATCTTCTTAACAGGTCCTCTCTTGTGCTTTTAAAATGTTTCAACCTACTCTCAACTTTAAACGGGACCACAATTAAAATGATTATTTTTCGATCACTTGGAGATCCGAGAGGCATTTTCAAAATCTATATTTGAGTAAAATTAATTGGTTGTTTTTCAAAAGAGATGCCGTGTTTCCACACTCATTTGTGTCTGTGGAATAAAACTAAAATCATGGCAGTGTACGAACTACATGGTTTGACAACTTTTCTTGATTTCTACTTCAAACTACTTGGTACAAAAAACTGGTAAGTAGTTTTTCTGTTTTCTTTTTCTTTTCATTGGTATATATTTTTTTTTTTGTGGAAATTGTACTTGTTGAAGTTAACCGAAGGTTTAAGACATGGCAGGAGATCTCAGACCCGTGTCATGCTCCTCGTGTGCGATGTGGGAGCTCAGGGACACGTCCACTGTCCCTGGCTCCTTCACGTGCAAGAAGTGTGTCCAGTTGCAGCTCCTGTTAGACCGCTTGATGGCTCTGGAGCTGCGGATGGACTCACTTTGGAGCGTCCGCAATGCTGAGGACATTGTGGATAGCACGTTTAGTGAGTTGGTCACACCGCAGGTGAAAGGTACTGAGGGAGATAGAAAATGGGTGACCAAAAGACAGAGCAAGAGTAGGAAGGCAGTGCAGGTGTCCCCTGCGGTCATCTCCCTGCAAAACAGATATACAGTTTTGGATACTGTTGAGGGAGATGGCTCACCAGGGGAAGGCAGCAGCAGCCAGCTTCATGGCACCATGGCTGGCTCTGCTGTGCAGCTGGGCAGGAAGAAGAATGGCAGGGCTATAGTGATAGGGAACTCGATCGTGAGGGGAATAGACAGGCGGTTCTGCGGACGCAATCGAGACTCCAGAATGGTATGTTGCCTCCCTGGTGCAAGGGTCAAGGAAGTCTGGGGGGGGGGGGGTGAACAGCCAGCTGTCGTGGTGCACATAGGCACCAATGATATAGGTAAAAAATGGGATGAGGTCCTACAAGCTGAATTCAGGGAGTTAGGAGTTAAACTAAAAAGTAGGACCTCAAAGGTAGTAATCTCAGGATTGCTACCAGTGCCACGAGCTAGTCAGAGTAGGAATGTCAGGATAGATAGGATGAATGCGTGGCTCGAGAGATGGAGGGACTCAAATTCCTGGGGCATTGGAACCGGTTCTGGGGAGGTGGGACCAGTACAAACCAGATGGTCTGCACCTGGGCAGGACTGGAACCAATGTCCTAGGGGGGGTGTTTGCTAGAGCTGTTGGGGAGAGTTTAAACTAATGTGGCGGGGGATGGGAACCGATGCAGGAAGTTGGAAGGTAGTAAAACGGGGACAGAAACAAAAGGCAGTCAGGGGGAAAGTGTAAGGCAGAGAAGCCATAGTCAAAAATCAAAAAGGGTGACAGTACAAGATACAGTGACTGAGGGGAGCTCAGTGAATAGGACCACTAATACTAAAAGGAATAAAACGGGATGTAAAAACAATAATGGTAAGCGACGCGGCAGGTTGTTACATGAAGATATGGGTTCAATGACAAGGAAAATTAGGAGAAAGGTGAAGAGGAAATATAACTTAGGAGAGGTTACTGATCGAGGTGTTAAGATTCAGAACAGAGGTAAAAAAGCCAACATAAGTGTACTTTACCTGAATGCTTGTAGTATTCGGAATAAGGTAAATGAGTTGATGGCGCAAATCACCGTGAATGACTATGATTTAGTGGCCATTACTGAAACATGGTTAAAGGATGGTCACGACTGGGAATTAAATATCCAAGGGTATCAAACTATTCGGAAAGACAGAGTAGATGGTAAGGGAGGTGGTGTAGCTCTGTTATTTAAGGATGACATCCGGGCAATAGTAAGGGATGACATTGGTGCTATGGAGGATAAGGTTGAATCCATTTGGGTGGAAATCAGGAATAGTAAGGCAAAAAAGTTACTGATAGGAGTAGTCTATAGGCCACCAAATAGTAACATTATGGTGGGGCAGGCAATAAACAAAGAAGTAACGGAAGCATGTAGAAATGGTACAGCAGTTACCATGGGGGATTTTAATCTACATGTCGATTGGTTTAACCAGGTCGGTCAAGGCAGCCTTGAGGAGGAGTTTATAGAATGTATCCGCGATAGTTTCCGAGAACAGTATGTAATGGAACCTACGAGGGAACAAGCGGTCCTAAATCTGGTCCTGTGTAATGAGACAGGATCTCATAGTTAGGGATCCTCTCGGAAGGAGCGATCACAATATGGTGGAATTTAAAATACAGATAGAGGGTGAGAAGGTAAAAACAAACACTAGTGTTTTGTGCTTAAACAAAGGGGATTACGATGGGATGATAGAAGAACTAGCTGAGGTAGACTGGGAGCAAATACTTTATGGTGAAACAGTTGAGAAACAGTGGAGAACCTTCCAAGCGATTTTTCAGTGCTCAGCAAAGGTTTATACCAAAAAAAAGGAAGGACGGTAGAAAGAGGGTAAATCGACCGTGGATATCTAAGGAAATAAGGGGGAGTATCAAATTGAAGGAAAAAGCATACAAAGTAGCAAAGATTAGTGGGAGACTAGAGGACGAGGAAATTTTTAGGGGGCAACAGAAAGCTACTAAAAAAGCTATAAAGAAGAGTAAGATAGATTATGAGAGTAAACTTGCTCAGAATATAAAAACAGATAGTAAAAGTTTCTACAAATATATAAAACAAAAGAGTGGCTAAGGTAAATATTGGTCCTTTAGAGGATGAGAAGGGAGATTTAATAATGGGAGATGAGGAAATGGCTGAGGAACTGAACAGGTTTTTTGGGTCGGTCTTCACAGTGGAAGACACAAATAACATGCCAGTGACTGATGGAAATGAGGCTATGACAGGTGAGGACCTTGAGAGGATTGTTATCACTAAGGAGGTAGTGATGGGCAAGCTAATGGGGCTAAAGGTAGACAAGTCTCCTGGCCCTGATGGAATACATCCCAGAGTGCTAAAAGAGATGGCTAGGGAAATTGCAAATGCACAGTGATAATTTACCAAAATTCACTGGACTCTGGGGTGGTCCCGGCGGATTGCAAATTAGCAAACGTGACACCACCGTTTAAAAAAGGAGGTAGGCAGAAAGCGGGTAATTATAGGCCAGTGAGCTTAACTTCGGTAGTAGGGAAGATGCTGGAATCTATCATCAAGGAAGAAATAGCGAGGCACCTGGATGGAAATTGTCCCATTGGGCAGACGCAGCATGGGTTCACAAAGGGCAGGTCGTGCCTAACTAATTTAGTGGAATTTTTTGAGGACATTACCAGTGCGGTAGATAACGGGGAGCCAATTGATGTGGTATATCTGGATTTCCAGAAAGCCTTTGACAAGGTGCCACACAAAAGGTTGCTGCATAAGATAAAGATGCATGGCATTAAGGGGAAAGTAGTAGCATGGATAGAGGATTGGTTAATTAATAGAAAACAAAGACTGGGGATTAATGGGTGTTTCTCTGGTTGGCAATCAGTAGCTAGTGGTGTCCCTCAGGGATCAGTATTGGGCCCACAATTGTTCACAATTTACATAGATGATTTGGAGTTGGGGACCAAGGGCAATGTGTCCAAGTTTGAAGACGACACTAAGATGAGTGGTAAAGCAAAACGTGCAGAGGATACTGGAAGTCTGCAGAGGGATTTGGACAGGCTAAGAGAATGGGCTAGGGTCTGGCAGATGGAATACAATGTTGACAAATGTGAGGTTATCTATTTTGGTAGGAATAACAGCAAAAGGGATTATTATATAAATGATAAAATATTAAAACATGCTGCTGTGCAGAGAGACCGGGGTGTGCTAGTGCATGAGTCGCAAAATGTTGGTTTACAGGTGCAACAGGTGATTAAGAAGGCAAATGGAATTTTGTCCTTCATTACTAGAGGGATGGAGTTTAAGACTAGGGCGGTTATGCTGCAATTGTATAAGGTGTTAGTGAGGCCACACCTGGAGTATTGTGTTCAGTTTTGGTCTCCCTATTTGAGAAAGGACGTACTGGCACTGGAGGGTGTGCAGAGGAGATTCACTAGGTTAATCCCAGAGCTGAAGGGGTTGGATTATGATGAGAGGTTGAGTAGACTGGAACTGTACTCGTTGGAATTTAGAAGGATGAGGGGGGATCTTATAGAAACATATAAAATTATGAAGGGAATAGATAGGATAGATGCGGGCAGGTTGTTTCCACTGGCGGGTGAAAGCAGAACTAGGGGGCATAGCCTCAAATTAAGGGAAGTAGATTTAGGACTGAGTTTATGAGGAACTTCGTCACCCAAATTGTTGAGAATCTATGGAATTCCTTGTCCAGTGAAGCAGTAGAGGCTCCTTCATTAAATGTTTTTAAGATAAAGATAGATAGTTTTTTTATGAATAAAGGGATTAAGGGTTATGGTGTTCGGGCCGGAAAGTGGAGCTGAGTCCACAAAAGATCAGCCATGATCTCATTGAATGGCGGAGCAGGCTCGAGGGGCCAGATGGCCTACTCCTACTCCTAGTTCTTATGTTCTTATGTACTTTTATAACTCAAGTAAGTGTATGAAGTTGAAAGGGGAGAAGTTTATTGAATTTTATAATTACAATTATTTAAAATAATATCAATTGTGTTATGAAAGTAAATAAACATGCTGATCAGCAGGATTATCACAAGTGATTTATTGGTACTTACTAACATGAGTTACATGAGTCCTAGGGCAACATTAATGGAGGCAGTGGATGTCTCACCTCTTTTGTCCGCACCCCCATATCCCCTGGACTGGAGAGCTAGTAAGAGTCCTGCGGCCCCTATTTTCAGGAAGGTCTGCTCTATTAAATGCCAAACAGAGACCAAAGGCTCTGAGGGCAGCAGTACCACCCACTGAGGACTACTGGCCAATCAGAGGCCAGCTGCTCTTCATTGCTCAGCGGAATAGTGGCATCTGCTGGTCCTGCATTAACCCAAGTCCAAGCAATGCTTTGGATCTAAGCCAGAGGAGCTTTGATGGTGGGAGAGGTCTATGGGCTGACAGGGGAGGGGTGAAGGAGATTTTCAGCAAGGGCAGGGGTGGTTCTCAGCAGGAACCTGACCTTCCTCTTAAGCAAAATGGGGCATCCCCCCACCCCCCTCAGAAGTCTGAAGCAAATACACTCAGGATTGATTTTGGTTTCCTGCAGGGTGAGTACCCCACCCCTTGATGGATGAATACCACCGGCAGTGTCCTGAGGCCTTTAAGTGGGCATTAACTATCCATTTAAGGATTTCAATTGGCATGGAAATTGGCATGGGGACTTCCAGCAATGGACTTAATCAGGGGAGTGGCAAGGAGGCATTGGAGTATAGAACCGCCACCCAGCCATCTGATAAAATACCCCTCATCACCAAATTTGCAATCGGGGAGGGCATTAATCTCCCCCACAAGAACCCAATTATAAATTACTTAATAGAGCTCTCTTGGGAAGTTAAAAGCTATTATTCCAGACATGCAATGCCCTCAGTCTCACTCAGTGTGACTACTTGTCAGTGGTAATCCCCAACTTCCAATTGACAGCAAGAATCCATCACCAAACCAATGAAATCTTTAATCCCCTCCACTCTGCCAAGTTCAGATTTCTCTACCATGGTTTTACTGTACTGCAGGATTTCATTCGATAGTAATATCAGACCAAATGGCTCCCCAGGAGCACTGTGAACAGCAACAGCTTCATTCCAGTGTTGCTGTACTCCAGGGCCCTCAAATCCATGATGAAATGCCTGATATCTTTATGTTCTTATTGGAAAATTCCATTGAATGACTTGCCTTTGAGCAGAAAATAAATATCACAGCTAATATCACTGGTAAGCGATACATACCTGTTTGCTCTCTCTGAACACCAGCTGTCAGCAAATCAGGTTCCCCCAGGGTGATATCGTTGATTCTGCTTCCCAGGCACTCCATACGTAGGAGTTTGCACCATTCCTCAGCCTCAAGCTCTATGAAAACACACAGAGTTAAAGCACCACCATCGATATAGGGAATATTAATTTGCACAGCTTTGTCAGCAGGAACTCAATTTTATATCACAAGCCAGGTAAGACTCAAACCATTAAACCATTAACTTCAAGTATGAGAGAATACTTCACAAAGTATGTTTGCACCTGAGGTCCAGAAATGAACAAAGTCACTAAAAGCTTCATGATCATAATTTTGTTCTCTGTTTTAGAAGGTAACATCAGTCTCCCACGGCCTTTGGATCACAATAACCTTAAAGTTCAAGATGAATATTTACCAATCGCCTTTTGAATGTTAATATTTTCAATCCTTCATTCATGATGGGGACGGGACCAGTTGCATAGGTTCTTCCCGTCACTTCAGTGATTGTCGGACAGTTTAAATGTACATACAATATATGTAACAGAAGCTATTTTACAATTCTTAGTGCAAAAGGAAACTGGATTTTACTTTTTCAAGCTAAGCTCAGAAGCAAAGAATCTTGTGGCTGATAAAACTTCAAATTTTCTAGCTTTATCTTTTTGCTGCTCTTATTCTAAGCTGTCTGGGGTTTTTTTGTGTGTTTCAGCATTAATCTAGGAAAGGTTAGAGTTACTGTCAGTTTACAGCATTCTGAACTAGACAGGAACACACATTTAGGCTGATGTTCAGAAACAGGAATTTAACCGTGTCTGCTGTAACACCAAATTAATATGGATGAACTGGCTTAAGGGCATTGCCACCATGATTCCTCGATCCCCAAAGGTCCATCAGCCTAATGCAGGCAACCACACAGACTAAACAATCAAATTCTAAGGGTGCAATTTAACGGCCGCATTGCGCTTGAACGAGAGTGCGTCATGGCCTTAAAATCGCAGTTGAGGCCAAAATAGAGAAATGCGCCGATTGATTAGCTATCTCGCTGTGGCGAGAAACCGATAATCACCAATTAAATCCAATCACTAAATCATTAACAGGAACGATCCCCTATCCAATGGCCTCCGTGTTCTAACCGCCTCCCCAGCAAGTGGTCACATGGGCGCTGATTAGTACATCTTTTTTAAAATGTGAAGCTGGCGGAAGGGCTGCTGTGAGGATCCAAGGTGAGTAGCCATCTTTGATCCAGGGTAGTGAGCCCGGGGGACACTGAAGTTGTTGCCCCTGTTCTTGGGGAGAATGGTGGGGGAGCCCCGTTGGAGGTGGCCTTGGTCAGGGGGTGGCAGGGGGGGGAGGTGGGCTGTTCCTGGGCTGGGAGGTGGTGGGTGCCTCAGCGCCTGTGGGTCCGCCATGCCACGACCTGGATCGTGTGTACCCATAATGGGGGCAACTCCAGCACCTGCCTCTCTGTCCCAATAACTGACCGTGGCAGCCCCTGGCCGCGTGACTGAAGGCAATTGCTAGCAGGGAATTGGCAATTGTAGTAAAGTGAGTACTTCACAGCTCCCAAGTGGATTCCATGGGTAGGCATGCCATGTCGCATGTGGGACCTATTGCCTAGCATCCCAATCAGATCATGAGGACTGGACACTGCCTGAACACTGCAGGAATTAACACCACGGACTCAGCAGGCATCATCCGAACACCAAGGGACTGGGCTCCAGCACCAGCGACATTTCCACGACTGGAGGGTAGGTACGTGCACATGGGAGGGGAACAGCGCCTGGTCCATTTAGTGTTACAAACAATTGTCTGGAGCACAGGGTCTTGGGTCCGATGACGAGGAGCCCAGCTGCGGCTGGGTGTGCATGTGCAGGGTGTGTTGGATGGCATCCTGAGGGATGGCAGGGGATGTGAGGGGGGGAGGGGAAGCCATAAGGGGACTGGAGGGTCCCGGGTGGAAGACACTCCTTGTTGTCCCTCTCTCACCCTCTCCAATTCCTTAAAGATATTACATGAGATGGATGATATATTGGGCCCCGTGGAAGCTAACCTCGCAGTGCTGCTGTCAGGACTGGTGGACAGACGCCGGAGAAGGCTGCGGCAGCAGCGTCGACAGAGGTGCGAGGTGGAGGCCCATGAGCGGGGCCCCGCCCCACACTCGGAGGAGCCGGCTGCCCACCAGGTCAGGGAGGGACCCAGAGATGAAGGCTGGCGACGCCCCAAGGTGTACCCGTGTTGCTGATCCTTCGAACAAATGACGGAGAGTGTGTGCCGCAGGAGGCTTCGCCTCAACAATGGGCGGGTGCGGCACCTGGGCCATGTCCTTGCGGATTTGGCACCACGTGGTGGAGGAGGATACTTATTCCCGATGGCCATCAAGGTCACTGCAGCCCTGAATATTTGTGCCTCGGGATTATCCAAGGGCTCGAGTGGGGACTTGTGTAGCATTTCTCAAGCCACAGCCCACCCGCGCATCCGTGACGTCATGATTGCCCTATTTGCCCGGGCAGAAAACTATATAAACTTTGACCTGTGCCAGCTCCAACGACATACCAGGACAGTAGGATTCTGCAGCATCGACGGGATGCCACAGGTCCAGGAGGTAATAGATGGCATACATGTTCCTTGTGCACACCGGGGTATCAGGGAGTGCCCAACATCAACAGGAAGGGGTTCCACTCCCCGAACGTCCAGCTTGTGTGCGACCACCACATGATGATCATGCATGTGTGTGTGCATGCTCCCCTGGGGGTCTGCTTGACAGCTGCATTATGGGGCAGTTGTACATCCCCAACCTCTTTGAGGACCACCCTAGGATGGCCGGTTGGCTCTTGGGGGATAAGGGGTACCAGCTGAGGACCTGGCTAATGATATCAGTACGAAGGCCGGTGACCAATGCAGAGACCCAATACTGTTAGCAGGACATGCTCCGCACCACCTCAGAAAGGTCCACCTGGAACTGGGACATGATCCCCAGCGTGTCACTAACTGAGCCATGCCTTGGGCATCTCCACTTATGCTGCCGATGTCGTGGGTCAGGCTCTCCACTGCGGTCGCAACCCTAGCAATGTTGGCCTCAATGTCACGCATCATGGGGATCCCAGCAAATCAGATGGCGGGACCATCATTTGTGGCGTAAAGCACATGGGGCCTCATTAAGTGGACCAATTAGAGTTTGATACCAGTGACAGCCTCGCAGATTCAAGCATCGGGAAGTTCACGGCAGTTCCCGCTCGCTACCACACTTAGAAACTTTTTCGTTAGATCCCGCCCTAACTATGTCACCACACATGTAAATTGTGAAGGTGGAATGAGACTATTCCAATGCTCTCCTGGCTGGTCTCCTAACTTCCATCCCACATGAACTTGGATAATCCAAAACATGACAAGCCAGACCTTAACTCATCAACCCTGTGCATCAACACCTTGATGGTAAAACTCTATCCTTGCATTCAAATCCCTCCATGCTCTCATTCATCCTCATCTCTGTAATCTCCTCCAGCCACATAACCCTTTGAGATTTAATCACTCCAATTCTGGTCTTTTGCTTCACGTTTGCAGGTCATGGCTTCAGCTTCCTGGGACTATTATCTGATATCCTATCCTTAAACTTCACTACCCCTCTATCCTTCTTTAAGACACACCTTAAAATTGATGCCTTCGGGCTGGATTCTCCGCTATCCAGCCGCATGTTTCTTGGAAGCATGCCGTTCGCTGGTGGCGGGATTAATTACTCCCGTCACTTGTCAATGGGATTTCCCATTGAAGCCACCCCCACGTCGCCACAAAACCCATGGGCAACGTGCTGCCGGCGGGAGAAGTGAATCTCGGCCATAATATATTACAGATATTAAATAAAGGCAAATTATTGTTTTTGTTGTTGCTTAAAAGCCAGCCACTGTGTCAGCACTGTGTTGTTGTGATAAAGTACGAAGAGCAGTTTTTGAGGGTCAAAATGACAATTTCAACAATGAATCATAAGCACAATCTTTTAACTGTTTATCCTTCTTTTCTGGGAAAATGCTGGATGTAGCGTAAAAAGTTAACATTAGAAGTGGACATGATGAAGTGGACATGATGCTGAGGTAATAATAATGTCCGATCACATGACAGAGAAGTAAGAGAGGTTTATGGGAGGAGAAGCTCCAACCTTGTGCCACTGTCCCAATATGCATCTATCTGCTATAAATACAGATGAATGGCTTTGAGAAGGCTATTGGCTCAAACAGAATACTTCAGGAGACAGGCAATCAGGGGAGTGGGAACTAGATTGTTGTGTTCGATGTTGATCAAGGAATCTACCAATCGACTTGACTTGTCTAAACCATGGTCTTTATTGAATCATGCGTGGTAAGATAACAATTTGTTACAGAGCAAGTTATGATGGAGTTTCTTTGTACTCCTCTGGAACTACCCTAGGCACAACTGTTCACTTGTATGTCTTATAACCATCTGGTGATGGCCGGATGTGCCCTCACTTATATCTGAGTGCCTTGTCACATGACCATTGTCTTGAGACTACATGGTTTGCCTGTACCACCACATGCTGGTTGGAGGTCGCACCACATTACTTTCTGGTATGTTACCCCTTAGCTTATTAGGAGGAGCAGATTCGCAACAGAAACACAGTCAGGGTCTCAGAAAAAGTATTACCAGGCCTCTTATTGGCAAGAGAGGATTTAACACTCTTGAAAGCAGTGCAGATTGCGAGGCAAATGGAACTCTGTAAACAGTATTGGACATTTGTTAATCCGGAAGGAGAACCCCCGTAAAGAGGATTGAGTGAGACCAGTTTGAAGGCCATAAGAGAGAAAGTGTAACAAAGCCTAAACCCACAAAAATGAGGAAAAGTAAACCAACCGCCATTTTGAAATATTTTCAGAGTGGTGAGAACAAACTGCACATGCAAGAAGAATGTCCAGGTTGGTGGGCGAGGTGGGGAGAGCCACAGTTGTGGAAAAATAGGCTACTTCAAAACTGTTTGTCGGTCAAAAATACTGAAAACCTATAAAAAGAGGGAGGGCATTTTAAAATCAAGCAATGTTTAAGAAGTGGAAGAAGCACAAGCAAAGGATCTAACCTTCCTGGGAGAGGTAAATGATACCGAAAACAAGCATTGGAGTATTCAACTCGAAGTGGACAGACATCCCGCAAACTTTCAACTAGCACTGGTGCAGGGGTTAGAATCATAGAAATGATATGTGCAGAAAAAGGCCATTCAGCCTATCATGTTCCTGGTGGTTAATAAAGAAAAGTAAAGGAACTAGGTACTCATTTTCAGCCACTTTCCAAGAGCTGGTCTGTAGCCTTTCAGGTTACAACACTTCAGGTGTAGACCCAGGTACCTTTTAAATTAGTTGAGTGTTTCAGTCTCAACCACCATTCAAGCAGCGAAATCAAGAAGCCTAGGTGAAAATGTTTTTCCTCATGTCCCCTCTAATCCCAAAGTCTCATCCCCCTGTAAATTAGGGAAACAGGTCTTTTCATAATTTTGTACAGCTCAATTGGGTTATCCCTCAGCCTTCTCTAATTTAATCTTTATTAGTGTCACAAGTAGGCTTACATTAACACTGCAATGAAGTTACTGTGAAAATACCCTCGTCGCCACACTCCGGCACCTGTTCGGGTACACTGAGGGAGAACTCAGAATGTTCAATTTACCTAACAAGCACGTCTTTCGGGACTTATGGGAAGAAACCGGAGCACTCGGAGGAAACCCATGCAGACACGGGGAGAACGTGCAGACTCCACACAGTGACCAAGCCGGGAATCGAACCCAAGTCTCTGGCGCAATGAAGCAACAGTGCTACCCAGCGAGAAAACAACAGTAGTCAATCCAATCTCTCCTCATAGCTGCATTTTTCAAGGCCTGACAACATTCATGTAAATTTGTACTCTTTCCAGAACAACTATGTCCTTCCTGTGCCCAGAACTGTACACAAAGTTCCAGCTGTGGATAAACCAGCATTTTATACAATTCCAGCATTACATTCATGCTTTTGTATTCAACAACTCGTCCAACAAAGGAAAGCATTCCATCTGCTTTCTTTACCACCTTATCCACCTGTCCTGCCATCTTCAGGGATCTGTGAACTTGCACTGCAAGGTGTCTCACTTCCTCAACCTCTCTCACTATCCTTCTCCATTTGTTCAACATTCCCTTACTTTGTTTGCACTCCCCAAATGCATTACCTCACACTTTTTCAAATTGAATTCTATTTGCCACTCTTCCGCCCACTCTACTGCGAGGAACTTGAGGGAATAAAACAAGTCCAATAATGAGATGACAAATGCTTCCAAGTCCGAGAATATTGTCTGCAACAATGGCCAGACTATATCCCTATTAATATGATACTACAGCTCAACACAGTTCAGTAATCAAACCAACGGCTTCACTGATCTCTTATGGCCCAGCACAACATCAAGGAACGTTTTTTGCCACCACCATATACCTGGAAATCCATTCCAAATATTTGTTCCCCTTCATCTCGAGAATTCCTTCTCGACATCAGTCCTCATCTTTAACCGGTTTATATCTGTGTTAATTGCCCTACCACCATGCTGTAACTTGAAATGTTGTTTAGACTGGATTTTTTGCTATTTCGGATTGCATTTTAGATACTGGTAGAAAATCTTCCCTTATTCACTTCCTTTTAAGAACAATGGGTAACATTTTTACCTTACGATTCAGTTATTGCTTGGTGTAAAACACTTCTCGATGCTGTTTCCAATCTTGGATGTTTCCCTCGAGCCTTTAGTGACCAGAACTGAATGTTAATGTTCAAAGTGTAGCCTAACCAGAGAAGCACACAGATTCAGCACAGTGGTCTCTGACCTCCACTGGAGCCCCAACGCCTTCTACTGCTCTGTGTTCCCAGTGGATCAATGAGTGAGACTCAAAGAACATGTCAAGGAACATAGCACGGAAAGGATGAAATTTATCATGGGCAATAGCACAAAACAGTCCACAGCAACTTGGCAGTTTGTTTTATACACTGCCCGGTTTTCTATTCTCTTCAAATAACTAGGAAGAGCGTGAAATAGCCATCCAATTCACTATTGCCCACCACCCCAGATCAATTTCATACCTCAAAGTTTCAATAGCCACCATGTGCACAAGCACATAATCTGATGGATGCCCAATATAAGTGAACAATTGCCTATTCATCTTTCTTGCATGTTTTTCAAAAGCTAACTTTTCTGTTTTCATTCAAGTAAGAATATTGGTGAAACTAGTTTATTGTCAACAACATTGCTTTCTGTAACCATCCTGTGCTGTTTTGTTAAACTTTATTAGGCTTACATGGCATTCTGTTTTGAGGGAATTACAAAAGAGATGCAGTCCCCAGTAGTTGGCAGAGAAGGTATGATATCTCCTGCATGGATGCTGGTGCAGTGTACCCGAACAATATTTGTTGTTTATATTTTTAAAATTGGATTCTTGATATCTTTGGATAGGGAAGTAACACAGTGACCAAATGGCAAATACTTCAGCATTTATTTCACAACTTAGACGGCTCAAGGTTAATTGAGAAGTGCATGACACCTACCTGACTCACATGCAAAGGTTTTTGAAGTATCATCACAGAAAATGATGAGTACAGCATGCCTTTTAGTGCCTTTCGGTAACCTTGTCACATTCTTTATATTACTGAGGTCTGTTACCTGAAAGATCAACATTTTACAGTTCAGATTACCAATTGTTATGAAGAAGTCATTATCTTTAATCCTGGAAAAAAAAAGAGGAATGTAATCCCAGAGGCACTAAAGAGCACTTTAAAAGGTTTTGGTGCAATTTCTATTAGGAAACAAATATTTTACATTTCCAGCCAAAAGCTGAGGGCAAATGCTTGCCTTAGGAAACTCTGCTACTCCCATTGTAACAGAAAATAGAACAATCATACACATCATACCTTAATAACCACATTACATCTATTCTTTCTTGCATGTGGGAATAAATTGGACATATATACATTTTAACAGTTTATGTCACATTACTGTGGACTGAGGCATGTTGTCATGCTGGTGGGTCATGGTGCGATTATGAGAAAAGGTGGTAATGTTAGGAGGACAGCAGACACAGTGATCAGAAAATTATTCATATCTGTTCCTTATTTATCAGCATTACCCTGCTGGAAGCGTAGTCAAATCCACATCTGAATTTTAGAAAAAGGAGTTTGTGCCATACTTCTGGTAAACTAACAGTAAAAATCAGGAGGAGTACCAAGAAATGTCATGCAGTGAAATTAAATCACAAGATTTCACTTCATATTAAAACAGAGAAAAGGTGCAAGGGTGCAGAATTCAAACAGCTAATATGAAAAAAAGGTAACTTATATATTCTGGTTAGCAATGATACCTGCACCAGCATTATTTACAGAAAAATACTGTTCCTTATCAAAGGGTGGAGGAGGGTTGAGCAAACATTGTTTGGGAACCTCTGGTTTAAGAGAACAGGTACAGTAGAAGCAATGGTTATTATGGCCAGGCGAGGAACTGGTTCCTCTCTATTCAGCCACACCAGTTGGGCAATACAAAGGTTGAAGTTTCTTTTTCACAAGGATATGCCTTTTTCCAAGCCAGAATGTACTTAACTATTTATGCAGTGAGCAAAAAGGAACCAATCAGACAAGGTTTTCTTGAGTTAAAGAGCAAACTTATTAGTTACTAAACTGAAAAAGAAAGGTGACCTCTCACACATACACACGTATCACAAATAGAGGAAGTTACAGTCCAATAAAAAAAAGTTAAAAGAATATATGGTTAAGTAACCTTTGCTGGTCCTTTTAAATGTTGTGGATAATTTTGGTCAGCCAGTTTCATCGATACGGTGAGATGCAGAGGTTGTCGCAATTATTATGAGATCTTGTCTTGTTGGTAGATTGCTAGTAACACTGGCTTCTGAACCAGGTAATACACATGTTCCAAACGAGAGAGGGGGAGATAGCCCAGTCTTCAACTGTTTACTCTGCGAGAAACATTCTCGGCATCTCACTGCAGTGGCTGCAACCTGGTCTGAAATACTTCACCCATTATGTATTTCCAAGTGGTTGTGTGTGGATTTGCCTGTGGCAGCATTGTTTCAATATCCAACACTTTACACTTTTAATATCTCTTCCTTAGACAGTTACAAGTTTTGATGGGTCTCTAAACTATAGGATATGCTTCTCTTTTTGCACCCCCTGAGGGTGATTTGTTTGTTTTTTCACCTTCACGTTGACCTTGCATTTTAAGTAGTTTGGTCGGTCATATTTCAAAATGCAAAGTTCCCAATTCGTTGAAAGTTTAAATAATATTTTCAAAAATTAAAGCAGACATGCTTAATACAAATTATGCTATTGAGTGGCAGCAGATTCCACTGCTCATCAGGGTTATGAGATCCTCATCACAAGCCAGGTAGCTGTTATAAATCACACTGTCATGTGTTCTATTTATATCATATTTCATTGCTAGATGATGCATTTGAAATCTATTGGAGTAATTTTTCTTTGAAAATAATATATCTTCAGTGAGACAGGAGAGTGGTATAATGGTGCTACTCAAGGTGGAATGAAAAGGTCATATGTAATTACCCATACCCGCTGAAGCTAATTTTACTGCCCTTGCACCTAAAGGTTCACAATGAAAAGGACAGAATGTGTGAATCATGTGTTAATATTATTCTCGGCTTCAAGAAAAATTTTCAGGAAGAAATATATTTTACCTAGACATTAGACATACAGTTATTTCATTTTCATTGGACACATCAATGCTTTCCTTGAACAATCTGTTTAGTTCAAATCATGTGAAAGTAAAGTGTTGGCTTCAGCTGAATTTATGTTCCTTGATCATCTGTGGCCCTCATTAAGTGCCAAAACCTTTGACTTCAACAGACAATTACATTTCTACTCCTTGATTTTTCAGCTTCAATCATGGCTTCCTGCTGCGCTAGTGACACATTAACTTCCCACCCCAATTCTGGTCAAGCCAAATGTTGACAATCTCCAAAAGCACACAAAGGTGCTGCCTAGATATAGAAATGACTCTTCACAGCAATAATAAATGATTGTGTGACCATTTATCAGCCAAATATTAGTGTGCATGGTTCAAAATCTAGTTGATCTACATGAGTCACAGTATAAGTCATTCACAAAAACTATCTCGGAAACAACTGTTGAGCCAATATGACCATTGCTTACACATGATTCGAATTGATGCTCGTAATTCCGAACTTCAATTTCAGCTGCAGAAGAAAACAATATGCTAACTCAACATCAAATATTTCACTATAAAGAATACCAAATTGTTTTATTGATATCCACCTTACTGCTTCTACTTAGCTCATTTGCATTATTCTGCCTGAGATTAGAAGAATAAGCCAAATCATTACAGTTGATTTATGTTAAGCGGAGAGTCATGGAGCATCCAGCTGTAGAATCGTCGACCATCAAGATTTTGAATCGCACACACTACTGTTTAGCTGAAAAAGAAAGTCTTTTTTTTATAGCACCATTCGTGGCCTTAAGGTGCCTTTAAGTGCTTTGTAACCAATGAACTGCTTTTGAGATGCAGTTACTATTGAAATGTAGGAAAGGCCAATTTTCACATAGCAAGATCCCCAAAACGTCCAGATAATCTGCTTTATTAGCAGTGGTTGAGGGATGAACTAGAAACCGGGGAAAGGTTCTTTGAGATAATGTCATGTGATCTTTTATGCCAGGCAAACAGAAACTGTTTAACGTACCAGAATGGTACCATCAACATTTCAGCACTCTTTAGCACTACACTGGAAGTGTCAACCTTAACTTTGTGCTTACGTTGCGGGACTTCAAACCATCAACTTAAAATTCATAAGTGAGAGTACTATTGTGAAGTGAAGGCTAACATAATTTCATACTTGGATCTTATTTTGATATGCAAAATGTGTTGCTAATTGCACTACCAATTGGAAACTTGTGCAGCAGGATCAGCAGGACAGTAGATCCTGACCAGTAAATCTGGTAAGATTGTCATTATTTAAAGGAAAACCATGCTTCTTAGAGGATGCGCATATTAGAACTTGTGTATTACATTCTGCTGAAAAGATCATTACAGCCAAAGTCTCCAGGTTCTCTGATTGTATCATGGAGGGTGACCTAGAGTAAGTAAGTGAGCAGAAGAAAGGACTTCCTCTTCCCCAGTAATGACCAATGAATGTATTTTTTTTTAGCAACAGAGAGGTGGCAGAATATAGAAAAAAGCACGAGCATTGTTTCCAACACTCGGTAACTATGCAGGAAAAATAACGAATGAGCTCAACAATCCTCCTCAGTTAAATTCTCCACTTCATATCCTTGACGATCACTGCACAGCCCCATCACTATCAAACCTTACTGATGGTGCTTGCCATGTCTCTCCTGCAACAGTACAATTTCTGCAGTGCCTTCTTGTAGAAGACAGTATCATAGAATCCTTACAGTGCAGAAAGAGGCCATTCAGACATTGAATCTGCACCAACCCTCTGAAAGAGCACCATTTCCACATCCTATCCCCATAACCCCATCTAACCTTTGGACACGAAGAGAAAATTTAGCATGGCCAATCCACCTAAGCTGCATATCTTTGAGAAAGGAAACCGGAGCACCTGAAGGAAACTCATGCAGACACGAGGAGGACATGCAATCTGCACATAGTCACCCAAGGTCAGAAGTGAACCCTTGTGCTGTGAGACAGAAGTGCTATCTACTGTGCCACTATGCCGACTTCTGCTTGCACATTCAAGACCTGCCACCATCTGCACAGCTGCTCTTCATATTATGTAAACTATATGGGTCCTTTATCTTGCAGTAGTGGTCGTTCATTGAATAGATCCTGAGGCTTGTGTGTTTAAACACAAACACCTTTATTGGTAGGCTTTAACTATTTGCAATTTCAAGTCTGGGCTTGCATTGTGTTCCTTCTGAGTCTTCCTCCTCTGACAATGTGATTACACACATCACTCAGTGGGCAGTGCCACTCTCATATTGCATGTTAACCCTTGCTCTGCTGAGCATCTTTACATTATAACGCATGCTGTCACATATCATCACTCTTCTGTTTATTCTTCTCTGTCTGCACCACTTTAGCAGACACACACTTAAGGGAAACATAGAGACAGCAGCAGTAAAAGTATAAGGTGAGAAGAGGTCCTGCCTCATTGCTGACACCAATGGAAAAAGGCTGTCAAGGTGAGAGAAATGGTAAGCTGCATTGGATATGGTGAGGATGGAAGATGCACATAGGTGTTTTGCCTTTGTCTTTTCTTTCTTTTCATTATACTGAACTCTCACTCACATTCAGCATGAATGACAACCCAGTGGTGCAGAGCAAGGCACTCATCTGTTATCTCTTATGCATACCGCAGCATGCTAAGCATTGTCCGTCTTATTCCTATGTCTCTTCAAAGTCTCAGGCCATGACACAGCAGATGCTGAGGAGGGGAATCATTTTGATCGTGCAAGCACCTGCACAGTAATCAGCACCCTGCATACTGTAGAAAATGAGGCAAAGGGGTTTGCACTGGGTGATTTACTGAGCACAAGTGACCAGGAGCATGTGAAGGTGGAACGGGCTACCCTTAAAATAGCTGCTCAGAGGGTCAAGCTGACACCCAAAGGCTGTTGCAGAGATGCAGAAAGGTCTCGCTTTTTAAAGGCGGATTTCTGTGCTCCACCAACTGTTCAAAATAATGGGAACATGTGTCACAGAGCCTCTGCATCATGCTGTAGAGTGTAGAAGTGCCCAGTCACAACATGGACAGGCTTCTATCATAGCATTTGAAACCTGGAGTCATTGATGGATTTTGTGGTTACCTCAATGGACACTGCAGCTATGCCTTCCAGGCAATCATTACCAACGCCAGTTGTAGTATCTGGGCCTCACGAAGTGGAACATCTGCAGGATCATTGATCTCATACAGTCTGCCATTGTGCAGATTAATGCAAAAGATGGGCTGGATTCTCCAGTCCCCCAGCCGTTTGTTTCTAGGCGGTGTGCTGTGCGCTGGCGGCAGGATTCTCTCTTCCCGCAGCATATCAATGGAATTTCCCATCGAAGCCACCCCAAACTGCCGGGAAACCCATGGGTGGGAGTGAGCTGCCGACACGGAAAGCGAATCACAATGCCCGGAGAATTCCGGCCCATATGTCAGAGCCCTATATTGGTTCACAGTGGTGCAATGGTACATGTTATCTTCTCTCACTAAGGTCTCAAAGCACTCCCAGTTGCGGGGGAATCAGGAAGGCTGGGTCTGATTAAATGTAAAATGACAATTTTGGGAACAAGTATTCTTGGAGAAACTCTTTCTCCCGCTTAAAATTCACAGTTAAATAAAGTTTTGCTTACTGAGGGAGATTGAGCTGGAAGGGGATAAAATCCACGTGACGAAATGGAGAATCACAGAACAAAGAGTTAAAAGACCTGAAAGCATTGAAAGATCAATGTGAACTGTGTCACAATCGAGGATCCAGGTTCTTACCGTTGATCTCTGCTGGGACGGCATGAGAGATATTACAATTTGTCTCCATACCCTTGGGCAAATAAAGGGAAAAATGAGCCAACAAAGGATTACTGAGTTTGATGATGTCAGGCAGCCAGATTAACAGCAGCACAGATGCCAGTTGTTTGCTTTTTGAGCCTAACTGCGCAACACAAAGTAATTGGCTGTTGTTTTCCAGACTTTTAACCATCACTCCACATTCCTCTGCACATTTTCTCTACTGCTGAATCATTGTACTGATGCAGAAAAGACAAATCAAAAGCATAATCTAGGATAGTAGGTCATTAAGTGACTGGGAAACTCAGCCCATTGCTGCAGAAATGAGACTACGGTGCTCTCATTCCTGGGCCTCATTAAAAAGAAAAGTCTGGAACGAGTAGCTCAAAACATTTCATGTGCCTGCTGACACACAGTAGATATTGCGATTTGGTTTCAGAGCGATTTGAAGGCATGTCGGGCAGAATTTTCACTGACCTGACCCTCAAGGCGCAGGTCAGAAAGTCAGGGGAATCTGCCATTCGGGATTCCGCAACACACTGTGGTGCAAATTGCAAGTTCGGGGTGGTGGGTGTTGGCGAAATGGAACCTGATGCTGGTGTGAGGTAGGAAGCCTCAGAGGGACGGCACGATCACGGGGGCTCGTCAGGCAAACTCTTGGATCCTGGAGTCCTCTCTGCGGTGTAGAACCGCCTATTAAAAACATGTACAGTCACAATATTAGTGTAGACTATTGCACACAATTGCATTGAATGTCACGGCAGGCAGATCTCGAAATGCATTACTGCAAACAATAGCTCCCCGCAGCATAATCATACCCGGTTAAGAGAATATTTGGCAAAAAGCCTTTTTTATATTCTCAGAGTGAAGTTAATTTTTTGCAATCATTCAGTATATTAAGTCCTGAAGGATTAATTCATCCTGGATGACAGTATTGAAAGGGCAGTATTGCAACAGCATTCTGTTACACTCCCATTGGACATTCTGCTGTATTCAAGCATAATGTCATCCGATTCAGTACCAACCATTTTGCACGATTTGCAAATTCAAATTTGAACCCATGACATGTGAAATAGTTAATCTGGCTGTCCTTCCAGTGTCTGTCTCACATGGGAAGGGTCATGCTAAGGAAGAATACTGCATTGACAAAAGCGTCTTAGAAGGTATCCGTTGCCAAGTAGCAAGAAACAGCTTCAAAAAGATTCAGACTGCAACTATATTTCTTTGCTTGTCAAATTTCAATGCGCTCTCACTTGAACATCGGCTATAATTATCCACTTGAGACCAATGTTGTCTCTGTTATCCTGAGACGATACATCCCAAGAGGAAGACATTTGTTACAGATTAACGTAGCTGTGCAAAGCATGACTTAATGTTTGAAAATTAAACAACAGTGCCAATCTTTTCCCCTAATTTATATCATTAATTTTGACAGACATTAGTGAAATATAAGCATACAGGCGACATCAAGTAATGTATCATTAAAAGCTGTTAAAAGCTACTTTTCAAGATTCATTTAGCTTATATTCATTTTTAAATGGTTTACAATATTTTCTTCTCGCTTATCAAATATATTGAAGGCACAGTAGAGAGCATTACTAAAAATTCATTTTTATTAAAGAGCTCTATAAGTCAAATTTGAATTATGCTACAGGTCTTCCTCCCTGCTTTCACCCCCTTCTTTCACCCCCAACTGTATCATGAAGGTTGGGGCGCATGGTAGGTTACACTTCCAAGGGAAATGGTGCTTTTGCCTAAGTGTTTCATGTCTTCAGCTGGACAATCAGTGACAGGGAGCTTTGAACACCATAACTCAGTATAATCTATTCCTCAACTACTGCTGACTCCCCACATCAAATCATTCAGCAACATGGTAATGAGTATTTGAACTGATTTTATTTGTCTTTCCTATGGCTATCCCATTTACAGCTGTATTTTTCAGAATGAAGATCTATGCTTTAATTACAGGAACCTGCCAATGGTAACTCACGGCAACTGTAGCAGTTTACCCGGGTTTTAATCTCTCAGCCTTTTGTGTAATTTTTCATTATTTGAAATGGTTGCTTTGTTTCGCTTCATAATAGTGAAATGGGGCGTGATTCAACAGGAAAAAAACAGAGTCTACTTTTGGACGCATTTAGTGGGGTGTTTCTTGGCAGCTGTAGTGCCAAGAAACATTGCGCTAATCAATGGCACTTTGCCGTTATTTTTGGACTCAGGGAATTTCTGCCAAGGCCAGAATTAGGGCGCGATCTCATGCTGCGCTCGAAAAGAAGCTCGCTGTGGTGCAGCATGGCCGATAAAAGCCGGGAGACACCGCTCCTGGGATCTACCCGGCTCGCAACGCCTCGCGAGATCCAACGCAATCTTGCGAGACACAACGATGTAAATCCCGCCCATTGTGGGTGGGATCACATTTTGGTAAATCTGCATATTAGAGCAAGACAGCTTGTCTCACTCTAATGTACAGATTCACAAGGTACCTGAGTCTTTGGGAATCGTTCCCTTCACCTCGGAGATCTCGGGTGGGCGCCATCCCCACAAACAGCACTTGGGGGGTCTCCGAGGGAATCAGAAAACCCAGCTGCATGCCCTTTGGGCAGGGTGGTGCCCTGGCACTGCACCCTGGCAGTGGCACTGGTTGTCAGCCTGGCTGTGCCAAGGTGCCCAGGCAGCACTGTCAGCTGGCATAGACACTGCCATGGTGCTAAGCTGGCATTTTTTGAATGTGTGCAATAGGGTCGGGGGTGCCTTGTGTGGGTGTTGGGGGGAGTGGCCGAGAATCCTCCAATTATGCGTTTGGGCTGGAGGGGGGCATCAGGGATTACTTTGCGGAGCTCTCCATTGTACAATGCAGGGCTATGTGTGGCCTTAGCCATGCATTCCCCGCCAAGGCCCCTTATACAATGCAAGCACTGGGAAACAGGTGGCTAAACACACACCCTGTGGGACTTTGCTCTCATTTAGTTGAATCGAGCCTATAATGTCATTTCCTACTTGTGTGCTCAGCACGAAAGGCTCCTCCCTGACCGGAGCACCATTTTGGTAGGCTATTCCAATCTTCCCCCCGCCACTCCTTTTAGCCTCCCCACCCCATTTTCGCCCCCCTCCTCAAACCTCGGGGAGGCCGCAGGAACACCCCCTCAACCGCACTCCACCTCGTAAGGCCCCCAGAGTCTGATCCATGGCAGTGCCAACCTGGCACCCTGGCAGTGCCCCTTCCAAGCTGGTAGTGGCACACTGACACCCTGGCACTGCTACCTTGACCTGTCCTCAACCACCCAGCAGTCTCTAATGGCCTGGGAGAGCCTCAGCCATTACGACTGGTCCACCCTAATGGAAACCAGTACTAAGCTGCTCCCTAGCAAGGTCACCCAAGTGTGACCTTTAGGTCTGGGGCACCGGATGCATCTGCAAATGCATATTTAAATGAGCCATACATGCAGATCTGGACTCTGGCCAGTGAGGGTGAGATCTAGACTTGCGAGATTTTGTTAAATCACATGAAGCGTTTTGGGTGTAGCGAATCTTGGGAGAGGCCTCTCACGAGATTCAACGGCCTCATTCCGACATCGGATTTGCACAACGTCGCTGCCCCTGTTCCCTGTCCAATAAGGCTGGCAGTGGGCTCTCAATGCTGGTGGACCAATCATTGGCCTTCCAGCTTCAGAGGAGCAGTAAGTTGTGATGACAGATAAGTAACAGAGAAGGCACTCCATCCTTTCACTGACCATTTTAAAATTTAAATTGGAAAAATGGTTCGTGCAGCCAGGCCGTGTTTAAGTTGGGGCTAGGGGGTGGTGAGGGTGAGGAGGTGGGAGAGAGCCTCACAAGAATGCAGGCAAGGAAGGACCTCTAGACCTCTCTGAAGTGCCAGAACTGGATGTCCACCTCTGGGCTCTTGCCCTGGCTCCCCCCAGTATAGGAAACAGGAGGCTAATTGGAAAATTCCAGCCAGCCTCTCTTATTGTACTTAACAATCCTCTTAATTAGCCTATTCTGCTATCCACCCAATGGGAGTGAGTAGCTCTTCCAGTTTGAATTCAGCCTTTTCTAAAATAGCCAGCACCAGGCACAGAGTCATGAAAATGCCATTCTGGCAGCATATTTTCCTGTTCCATCTGCCTGCATTTGCGCGCACGGTGGGATGTAAAATTTGAGTCCATCTTATCTTGTGCACAGTCGGGATCGTTGACCTTATTAAAGACCTCAGTGCTCTTGAGCCAGCCACTTTAAGGTACACAAAGAATGCCAGGAATGAACCCACCAACCATTTCCCCCTCACTCCTTCTGGAAAAGATCTTCAATTACTTCCACAAAGAACGATAACATCAAATTGTTCAGAGCTTGATGAATTTTTTAAATACCTATCACAAGGATACTATTGACCTTATATTTTAATAATGGGTAGGAGTAGGCCATTTGAGCCAGTTTCACAATTCAGTGAGATTATGGCTAATCATCTGTAGAGTAAAGGGTTAACATCAGGAACACCTAACACTGATGTAACTATGATGCAATGTCATGTGATTCCATAACATATGTGGAGGGAAGCAGAAGTACAACCTTGTGTAGAATTAGTGAGATATAAGTATATCTGTAAATAAACAGGATTTGAGTTTTAAGAATAAAGAAGCTTGCTGACAAAACAGGCAAATCCTAAAGGGTGCCATCTAAACTACAAACTCAAAACAAAACATGATGGCAGCGGACCCAGAAAATCTCCAAGTGGTACCACAGACCTACAATGTCTTGGAAAAGTAATGAAAAAAGGTTGAGGACTCACCTGAGAAAGGTGCCTTATGGGTACAGCATACATAAGGACAGATTTGGAGTCTAGACAGCAATGAGGACAAATTACAATCTACAAGCCAAACTACTGAAGCAGCAACAGCTCTAGAGCATGAAATCTATTGCCCATCCCAGAACCTTTACAAAGCGCTGAAAGCTCGCAACAGGGAAAAAAAATATAAGGTAGGTGAGAAGCATCAAGTAAATGCACAGGAATTCACCTGAAGAAAATCATTTGCAACTGTTCCAGTCCTAAGAGAAAGTCTTTCTGTCAAACAAGTGATAACCCTTCACTGGTTTATGTGTCTGTAAAAATATTGCTGGGGTAAAGAAATAGAACTGTCTTGTATTTGTACTGAGATCTTTCCAACCTTTTTATCTGGTGTCATGTAGTTCACTTCTTTTTCTTCAATAAATATTTTATTCTTTTTGTCATAAGTTTATCAACAGACTGCTCTGAATTTATTCAGTAACTTATCTCCACGTTTCCCAAAAAAGTTAAGATATATGAAGCTAGGTTTCACTCTGGATCTGACATGTCCAGTATTAAGATGGGCTCGGATTGTAACAAGCATAAAAATATGAACAAAGAAGACCAGTTTATTACACCTCAAGAACTCTCATGGACATAGAGGAAATATATGCAACCATTGACAAAGCAGCATTAGCAACCGCATTGGGGTGTGACAAGTTCACTGATTATGCCATGGGGTTAAGTTTTAAAATTAAAACTGATCACACGCCTTTGATTACTCTTTTAACCTAAAGGACATTTCAAAAATTCCACCTAGAATTCAACATTTTAGAATGAGAACTTGTGAGCTATGATTCAATTACTGAGTACATTTAAAGAATGTACCAGATGACAATGAATGTATTATAGAGGGAAGTCAAACTAGAAAGTTAAAATTTTATTAAGGAAGTGAAGGCATATACTTTGTTCATTGCTTAACATTTATCAGCCATGGGAAGGAGATTACAGGAGATTAAGCAAGCAGAACAGCAGGATGACAAATACATCAGAATAAAAGAGTCCTGCCAGAATGAATGTCCAGAAATTTCTACAATAATAGAAACTACAGCCGAGATGTTATAGAATCTAAACGAACCAAGGAAATGTAAGGAGGAACCAAAGAGCCTTGAAATCAATGGGAAGGAAAGCAATGAAACTTTGGACTTACTATCTAGATCCCCCTGGAGACAAGCGATAACAAACAAGTCAAAACTCTACAACCACCCATTTAGAAGGCATTCCTATCGAACGATAAGCGAGTGCAGTTTGTCCTCAACCCCAAAATGTAATCAGGACCAGATCAACTCTGTGAAGTCTGCGCCTTTGGGAGGAAATGTAGGATGGGTTATATAATTGGGATAAAGACTTACAATAATAATCTTTATTGTCACAAGTAGGCTTACATTAACACTGCAATGAAGTTACTGTGAAAAGCCCCTAGTCGCCACATTCCTTCACCTGTTCAGGTACACACAGAGAGAAATCAGAATGTCCAAATTACCTAACAGCATGTTTTCGGGACTTCTGGGAGGAAACCAGAGCACCCGGATGTAGTGTAAAGGGTTACCATCTGGAGCACCTGATGCTAATATAACAACTGATGTAAATATGATGCAATGTCATACTGTTAACAATCCTTTCACAATCCAGAAGGAAGCACAAGTCCAATTTCAAGTAGTATACTGAGATGTATATAGATCTGTAAATAAGCAAGAATGTAGATCCGCAAGTACACAAGAATTACTGATTCGGGAAACAGGCTAACCCTAAAGAGACCCCATCTGTAATGTGTATTCAAGACAAAACAGACTCCACTATAATTCCACCTTCTTGGACTCTGGCCTATATCGTTTGACTCCCCTACTATTCAAAAACCTATCTATCTCAGTCTTGAATATATTCTTGCATATATTTTGAAAACTGTAATATTTGAACAGTATTGCAAATTAAATACTTGTTTTAAATAGATACTTGTGGATTTGGACAGAAAGATAATTTTCAAACTCCTATTGTCAAAAGTATAATAACATT
Organism: Scyliorhinus torazame; assembly: GCF_047496885.1. Taxonomy (NCBI): domain Eukaryota; kingdom Metazoa; phylum Chordata; class Chondrichthyes; order Carcharhiniformes; family Scyliorhinidae; genus Scyliorhinus; species Scyliorhinus torazame. The sequence continues at coordinate 200,985,042 of NC_092714.1, forward strand.
TGATTAAATCACACTTCCTTTAGGATTTTTTCCATGTCGCACAACTAGCAAACAAGAGCTTTTCACTTATATGATTAAGTCAGTCATTTATTAGCAAATTTACTACTTGAATGCAGCCAAATATCATCCAGACCAGCACGTAGCTGACTTCTGGATCATTTGGAATTGCAATTCACAGGTATTTACTTATTTATGTTTTGCCTGAGAATGTCACAGGGTGCCAAGCAGGCAATTTTCTGCCACGATATCCTTTATTCAGCCCTAATTATTTTTTCTATACTCTTGAGATATGCTGAATTGAGAGAGTAATTTGTCTGGCACATGCAAATGACACCACTTTCCTCTGGCTTCTAATGACTTTGTTCTGCTCCAAATCTCAGGCAGAGCTATTTTTATAGCAATACTAGTGAACTCATTAACCCTCTGCGATCACATTACTGATGGCCAGGGAAATCATTGGAATCAACCTCAAAATAATATTGGTTACTCCACACAATGTTTTTGAAATAACACAATTCCTGAGGGGCAGCAAACTATCCAAGAGAAAAATAATATGCATCAGTGGACAAAATGCTCAAGAGCAAGGGTGATTGTCTGAAACATGGTTAGGCATTTGAAGTGTATGTGAAAGCTACAGTTTATAGCATAATGTGAGGCAACATGCTTCTGCACTATAATTTTGTAAGTGCCTGACGAAGCCCAATAGGTATTCTAACTTTGCTATGGGCTACCCCTTCTATAACAAAGGAACCACTCCTGAATTTGTTCTCCTGAGAATTTAGCACAGAGTATGCATAAGAAAATGAGGGAAACCTTCGGCTAAAAAAACTTCTCAATTTGCTCGAGCTCTTCGGGAGGGTTTAAACTAGTTTGGCAGGGGGATGGGAACCGAAGCTTTGGATCAGAGGATAGGGTAGCTGTTGAACAGGCAGAAATAGTATGCAGCGAGCCTTGGGTGGCAAGAGAAGTGGAGCTTATAGTCAAGAGGAAGAAGGAAGCTTACGTAAGTTGAGGAAGCAAGGATCTGGCACGGCTCTAGAGGGTTACAAGGTATCCAGGAAGAAACTCAAAAATGGACTTTGAAGAACTAGAAGGGGGCATGAAAAAGCTCTAGCGGGAAGGATTAGGGAAATCCCCAAGGCATTCTTACACTTACGTGAGAAATAAGAGGATGATCAGAGTGAGAGTAGGGCCGATCAGGGATAGTGGAGGGAGCTTGAGCCGAGAATCTGTGGAGATCGGGGAGGCCCGAAATGAATATTTTGCTTCAGTATTCATGAGAGAGAGGGACCTTGTGGCTCATGAGAAGATGTGATCCAGGTTAATAGACTCAAACAGGTTGATATTAAGAAGGAGGATGTGCTGGAAATTTTGAAAAGCATCAGGATAGATAAGTCCTCTGGGCCTGACGGGATATACCCAATGTTACTACGGGGGCGAGGGAGGAGATTGCTGCGCCGCTGGCGATGTTCTTTACGTCCTCACTCTCCACTTGAGTAGTAGCGGATGATTGGAGGGAGGCGAATGTTGTTCCCCTGTTCAAGAAAGGGAATACGGAAATCCCTGGCAATTACAGACCAGTCAGTCTTACGTTTGTGGTGAGCAAAAAATTGGAAAGGATACGGAGAGAAGGAGCCTCCGTGGTGAAATCGCGATCTGCGCGGGGGTGGAGAATGGGCGTCAAACCTGAGAATTACCAACAATCGCAGACGCGGTCGACGCGGTGCCGATAGGGGGCCATTGAAAGAGGCCCCGCAGTGATTCACTGAGCGCTGCTGGTCGAGTTCCCGACGGCGTGGTTCTCTCATGGTTCCACCCGTTAGGAATTCGGCGTGGTGGCTGCGGACTCAGTCTGTGGTCGCCCTGGTGGGGGGCGGGAGGGATCATTCACAGGGTGGGGCCTCCAGGGCGGCCAGGCTACCGATCGGGGGCCACCGATCCGCAGGTGTGCGCGATTTGGGGAGGCTCCCATGCTTTTGGTGCCGGTCCGCGGTGTGGGTTGGCCATGTCGCGCGGGGCGGCCGACGCAGGCCGCTGCCGTGCGCTGCGAGGACCCCCGACCGGAAGTGCAGGGCCCTGTATCGGCAGCCAGAGCTATGATGACTACTCCCCCTGCATATCGGAGAAGCATCCTGGACTTTCTCCAGGTAAGTGCAGAGTGATTCGCGCGTGTTTTTTCCACGGTTTGGGGACATCGCCCCATTATTGCAGAATCCTGCCCTAGATTTATGATTATTTAGAAAAACATAGTTTGATTAAAGATAGTCAGCATGATGTTTTGAGGGGCAGGACATGCCTCACAAGCCTCTTTGAATTCTTTCAAAATGTGACGAGACACATTGTTGAAGGCTGGACAATGGATGTAGTAAATATGGATTTCAGTAAGGAATTTGATAAGGTTCCCCATGGTAGGCTCATCCGGAAAGTTAGGGGGCATGGGATACAGTGAAATTTAGCTGTCTGGATACAGAATTGGCTGGCCGAAAGAAGACAGCGAGTGATAGTGGATAGAATGTATTTCGCCTGGAGGTCATAGAATTTACAGTGCAGAAGGAGGCCATTCAGCCCATCGAGTCTGCACCGGCTCTTGGAAAGAGCACCCTACCCAAGGTCAACACCTCCACCCTATCCCCATAACCCAGTAACCCCACCCAACACTAAGGGCAATTTTGGACACTAAGGACAATTTATCAAGGCCAATCCACCTAACCTGCACATCTTTGGACTGTGGGAGGAAACCGGAGCACCCGGAGGAAACCCACGCACACATGGGGAGGATTTGCAGACTCCGCACAGACAGTGACCCAAGCCGGAATCGAACCTGGGACCCTGGAGCTGTGAAGCAATTGTGCTATCCACAATGCTACCGTGCTGCCCCCGTGCTGGTCGGTGACCAGTGGTGTCCCGCAAGTATCTGTTCTGGGATCTCTGCTCTTTGTGTTTTTTATAAATGACTTGGGTGAGGAAGTGGAAGTGTGGGTTAGTAAGTTTGCCGATGACACGAAGGTTGGTGGAGTTGTAGATAATGTCAAGGGCTGTTGCAGGTTACAACAGGACATTGACAGGATGCAGAGTTGGGCTGAGGAGTGGCAGGTGGAGTTCAGCCTAGATAAATGTGAAGTGATTCATTTTGGAAGGTCGAATTTGAATGTTGGATGCAGGGTTAAAGGCAGGAATTTTGGAAGTGTGGAGGAACAGAGGACCTTGGAATCCATGTACATAGAACCCTCAAAGATGCTACCCAGGTTGATAGAGTTGTTAAGAAGACGAATGGTGTGTTGGTTTTCATTAACAGGGGGATTGAGTTTTATAAAGCTGCAGCGAGGTTTTGCTCCAGCTTTATAAAACCCTGGTTAGACCACACTTGGAAAATGTGTCCAGTTCTGGCCGCCTCATTATAGGAAGGCTGTGGATGCTTTGGAGAGGGTGCATAGGAGATTTACCAGGATGCTGCCTGGACTGGAGGGCATGTCTTATGAAGAAAGGTTGAGGGAGCGAGGGCTTTTCTCACTGGAGCGAAGAAGGAAGAGAGGTGACTTGGTAGAGGTGTACAAGGTGATGGGAGGCATGGATAGAATGGGTCGGCAGAGACTTTTCCCCAGGGTGGAAATGGCTGTCATGAGGGGACATAATTTTAAGGTGATTGGAGGAAAGTATAGGGGAGATGTCAGAGGTAGGTTCTTTACACAGAGAGTGGTGGGTGTGGAATGCACTGCCAGCAGAGGTGGTGGAGTCAGAGTCATTAGGAACATTTAAGCGACTCTTGGATAGGTACATGGACAGCAGTAAATTGAAGGGGTGGCGGTTAGGTTGATCTTAGATTAGGATAAATGGTCGGCACAACATCGTGGGCTGAAGGGCCTGTACTGTTCTATGTTCTATGTTCTATGTTCTAATTCTCTACTTACTTCAAACTGTTAATTATTTATAAGCTGAAGTCTACAAATCCATGATCAATTTTGGTTTGGTACCGGTTGTTTTGATAAATGGTGTTCAGTGGCAATAATTATTTAAAATACAGTAATAATCCGACATGTTTAATGATCATAAATCCCTCGGTCAGCAGTCGTTGCTTGTCGCACTCTCACTTTAGAGTCACAAAAATTCCAGATTCAAGTCCCACCCCAGCACTTGAGCATAAACATCAAGGTTGACACTCCAGTGCAGTACTATTGGGAATTTTGGATGAGCTGTTAAACCGAGGGCCCATCTTCCTGGACTGGTAAATGTGAAAGATCCCATGGCACTATTGCGAGGAACAGCAGCGGAGTTACCCCCGTTGACTTGGCCAATATTTATCCCTCAATCAACAAACAGAATGCCATTATCACATCTGTGACTGATACTTTTCCTGCAAGAACAACAGTGACTTCTTGGCGGTAAAGTGCTTTGAGACATCTGGTGACAGCAAAAAGCACCATGTAAGTGTTAATCTTCCTTTGTTTTTCTCTCCTTTCCTTATTGAAGCAAAAATAGTTTTTGTTTCACTGGAACAGGAAGTGTTTACTGAATTGAGAAAGAACTCTATGAGAAGGATGCACAATTTGTGACTAAGAAAATTAAGGACGGCATCAATTTAAAAGAATTTGACGTGACGAAGATTAGTGGTAGGCCAGAAGATTGGAAACATTTTTGAAACCAGCAAAGGTTGACTCAAAAAAAGAGGGAGAAATAGAGCAAACTCGCAAGAAGTTTGGCAATAAGAGCATCTACAACATATTAAAGAAGAAGAGAGTAGCTACGTAAGTGTAGGTTCCTGAGAAGATGAAACCGGGGAGCGACTAATGGGAAACAAGGGATGGTAGAAAGTTTAATAAGTGTTTTATATTGATCTTCAAACAAAAAAACATGAAAAGCATCCAAGAATTGTTGAAAATCAAGAGGCAGACGATAGGGAGGAACTTAAAACAATCACTATCATTAGAAAAAGATTAGGTGACTGAACACTTGTAAGTCCTCTGGATTTAAATTAAGTGACTGCAAAGATAGTGGATGCAATTGCTGCAATCTCCCAAAATGTCCTATGTTCTGGAAAGCTTCTGGACAGACTGGGAAACTGCAAATGTAACTCTTCTGTTCAAGAAAGGAGGGAGACAGAAAGCAGGGAACCAAAGGCCAGTTGGCTGCTGTTGTAAGAAACTGCACTTAATTGTTTTACACTTTTAAAAGTTGCCTAATAATCTGTATTCAGCAGCTGCCTAAAGAAATGACTGGAAAGTAGTTTTTTATTAGAGTGACACTTTGGCTGGAATTTTCCCAAAATTACTTAGAGTGCTGGAGCAGGCGAGAAAAGCAGTGTGAAACCTATTGGCTTCACAGATCTTGCCTGATTAAACAGCACTCTGTGCAAAAAGGGCATCCTGATCTCAACCCCTACCTCCCACTGGCATTGGGGCAGCCCCCTCTCACAGACGTCATCCCCCCCTTCCCTGTCACTGGCACAGTCCCCATCCTCCTCCACAGGTTCTGACCCCCCCCCCCCCCTTACTCCATTGCATTCACAGCACACACCCCAACCCCTCAACACACACAGGGAACCCCACCCCCCCCCCCAATTTGGCTCCCCAGAGGGCCTGCGCTTGGAAGTGTCAACCTGGCACTTCCTGGGTTCCAAGGGGCAGTGCCCTGGCACTGCCCAGCCATGTCCCTCACAACCCAATGGTTAAATTCACCTCCCCACCCATTGGCATTATTATTACGACTGGTTCCTGTTTTTGTAAACCTCTGGAGATGGCCTACCAGAACCTCGGCACGTATCCCGCAGACCCTGCGAGCCCCACTCGGCCTTCCCCAGACTTGGCCATGCCACGGGCCTGCACTGTGCAGTGACCCACCCAGACCGGGGGCACACCGTGCTTTTTCTGTGGGCAGGGCCAGCAACCACGACAGCGCTGCCCAGCCCGTTCCGCGACCTGTAGCGACTGCGGAAAGAAGGGGCATTTCGCGAGGGTCTGCCTGACAAGGCTCAAGGCCCAGAAACAAAAAGCCCAACAGGCCCGAAAATCAAGCTCACAGGCCCACAGGCCCCGCAACGCAGTGTAGAACGACCAGCTACAACCTGCGGGGAAATGGACAGGTGGAGAGGGAGTACACGACCGTTTGGAAGGATGTCCTTTTGGCCCTATGGTTGAGAAGTCTCCCAACCACCCGCTGGCAGGTGGTCCCACCCGACGCGCTCCACTCCATTAGGTCGCTCCTCTGCACGGCCACGAACGAGACCCCTCACAATCGCTTGTTTGTCTTCCCCAGGAAGTCCACCTCCGGGGTCTCGCTTCCACCTTGGCTGACAACTCCGGGACCTGTCCTTCTCCGGAGGCACGTGAGGAGCCATAAGATGGACTCTCTGGTCGAGAGGGTCCAGCTGCTACATGCAAACCCCCAGTACGCCTACGTCGCACATCCGGGCTGTTGGCAAGATACGGTTTCCCTGCGGGATCTGGCACCCGCTGGTTCCCCTACTGATGCTGCCCCCCTCGCCAATGTTCCCCCTTGCACCCCCACACCACCTGTAGCAACCAACCGCACCCCCCCCTCGCGCCTCCTCCTCCTTCCTCCATGCCGGCGATGTCACTGCCACCCCCAGCTACCCTCCCTACTCTCCAACCCCCTACCCCGCACCGCACAAAAGCTCCAACCACCGTGCTCCCGGATGTACCCTCATCGAAGGCGTCCGTGTCCGCCGCACGACCGCCTGAGCTGAGAAGGTCGACAAGGATGATCAGGCCTCCAAAGAGAATGGACATGTAATCCCACTTCACCCCCGACGGACTCTGTGTTTTTCTTAAACAGGGGGTGAATGTGCTGTATGGGTAATGTGCCTTTAAGATCATGCATGTAATGTCCCTTTAAGACCGAATTTGTAACCCCAGGGGACTCCGTCCCCAGCTCCACCTCCCAGGGGCCGTATATAAAGTGACGTCCTGTGGGCGGCACTCAGTGAGCACTCATCTCTCCGACTGGTGAAGTTCTCTGTTTATTAAAGCCTTCATTTTACGAGTACACTCTCTCGTGTCATAATTGAGGGTATATCAAATTAATTATGTTTTCTTTTGTTCATTCTCAGGATGTAGATGTCATTGGCAAGGCCAGCATATTTTAGCCATCCTTGTTGCTCCTGAGAAGGTGCCGCAGAGCCTTCTTGACCTGCACTGGCAAGTCCATGTGATGAGAATACTCCCACAGTACAAGGGAGTTCCAGGATTTGTATTCGTGATAATTAAAGAGTGGTGATATTTGTCCATAACTATTCAGAAATACTTAAATTTTGCAAAATCCTTCACTGTCGTTTCAATATTTACTCTAACAAAATTAAAAACTTGGTGAGGTTTACAATGCAGCCAAAGTAAAATAACTAGGTGCTTTAAGATTGATGGGTGGCAAAGGCAGATTAACTTAGCACTCACAGAGTCCATTGATCTGTATCCCATAAGTAAATTCGACCAGTATTTGCAAAGAATTGCACAAAATAGTTGTACTGTAATACTTTTTGATGAAAAGCTCAACGCACATAAAAGGAAACAAAAAAAGTAAACACTATAAAGTAAATCAATGGCAACAATGTCACTGAGATAAAATGTGATCATGACATATTTGCTCAATTTTTGACACTACATCAATTTTACAGCCTCAAGTGGCATTTCAGAATGAAAAACTGACAGATCAAGCCCAGCCCCAGAGCATTGTAACAGGCAAAATGATCGTTCATCATATCAAATAGCATCTTCTGAATCCTTTAGCAATGCCATACTAGAACTGCTGTTTCGATATTAGCATTTTGCAAACTATTTGAAAAATATTCATAAAACCTCGTTCAGCCCGTTTAAACTTTACATTCAGTAAATCAGTAATCGAGCAAAAGTCACAGCTCTTGCTTCTTTATAAGTGCTGATCAGCAGTACTGAAGTACAATTTGCATTTAAGGTTGCTGACATTGGTGAGGCATGTTGATTTTCAGCCTGTGATCGTCATCAGAGAGAACCGTGACATGGGCGGAAAATCCAATTTTCCCCAACCCCTCGCTGGCGACATCATGAGGTTTACGTCCAGAAAGGGCGGGACCTCAATTAAATAGATTCTAATAACTTTTAATATTATTAACAGGCCTTTCCGCCACAGGATCCCCCCTGATTAAATATTCATTCCTCGCTGACATGACATCATATTGGCGAGGTTTACAGCAGTTATTTCAAAATGGGATTCAGTCGAGGGGATTCCCCCTTGTGGCGCAAAGATAAATTGCTTTTTTTCTGAGAATCCATAAAATCCCAAATGTGCAGAAGGAGGCCATTCAGTCCATCAAGTGCCCTCGCACTTTCCCTGGCACAGATTGGCACTTCCAGGTTGGCCCTGCCTCCAGCACTGCCCCGGCACTGGTTGGCAGTGTTGCCCTGGCAGTGCCAAACTGTGCCAAGGAGCAGTATCAGGGACGGGCCCTTGTGGGAGCACTTGATGGTGGGGGTTCCATTTGAGTATGGTGGGGTGTAGAGTGGCAGCGAGGGGGGTACTTGCAGGCATGGAAGGGTGTTGGCACTTGTGTGGGGGAGGGGCAGAGTAATACTTCTCTTCTGCTTGGGTGACCTTTAGAGTTGGTGCTCCAATCTCTGTGGAGATGGCTGCAGGCTGATAAGCCCCCGCCCTGCCAGAGTGATGGCGTAACCACGCTCACTCATTTTTTTTTCTTGAAAGAGGCTCAAGATATGGAGAGAAAATTGGTTTGTGCAATTAGAGAGCTACATGCCTGTTTTCAATCTGAGCACTTTGAAAATATACAGTAAGATTCTCCCCAGCGGAACTGCAAGCCTAAATCTCATCTTCGGTGCCACTTTCTTAATATTAGTCCTTTGTGCATTCTCCACATTTAGGTCATCAATTTTCCTGTTAGCTCTTTGCCATGTTTTTGCACAAGGCTCTGTTAAATTGTGCAAGTATTGCATTATTGAAATTATGGCATCTTAACATATTATTATCCATTGTTAGTCAGCTCATTTCCAGGAGCCTAATCCAGTGGCTACTGGTTGACCAAACATGCACTGCATCACAAATAACCTAACATCCTATTAAGTGCATCCATGCTATTTATCTCAACTGTACGTTTTGGTAGTGGCTCCATATTCTAACCATTCTTTGATTAAAGACAGTTCACATGAATTCATTGATAGATTTTCAATGTGATTTTCAATCATCCTGTTCTAGATCATAGCTAAAAATATATGAGGATTATATTTGTGAAATAACCAGACAAACATAATATTACAATTATAAACTTAGTCATATATTTATTCATGATTCACATAATTAGGCACATGTCATTTATATATATATTAAAAACATTGCAAGATTGTTATCTCATTTTAAGTATGTTAGGGCAGCACGGTGGCACACTGGTTAGCACTGCTGCCTCACAGCGCCAGTGACTGGGGTTCAATTCAGCCTCCCTGTGACTCCCTGTGCGGAGTTTGCATGTTCTCCTCGTGTCTGCGTGGGTTTGCTCCGGGTGCTCCAGTTTCCTCCCACAATCTAAAGATGTGCAGGTTATTTGGATTGACCATGATCATTGTTCAGGGTTACGGGGTATGGCAGCGGAGTGGGCCTGGGTGGAGTGCTTTTTCGGAGGGTCGGAGGGACTGAATGGCCTCCTTCTGCACATTTGAGATTTTATGGAAGCAAACGTGCATGCGCGCAATCACACCGGTCGCAGTGCGCATGCGCAGACCCACGGCGCCCATTTGACGCCAGTATCGGCAGCTGGAGCGGCGTGGGTCACTCCAGTGCCGTGCTGGCCTACTGAAGGGCTCCGAATCGCTGCTCCTGGGGGCCTGTTGACACCGTCGTGAAACGCGACGCCGTTTACGACGGCATCAACACTTAGCCTCAGGGTCAGAGAATCCCGCCCCATATATTTCGATTGCCTGCTGTCCTGCCATTGATAAAAGTAATGCAATTTTTCTAGCATCAGTTGTGGTAATTAAATCTGTCACCTCTAAATATATTTGAAATTGTTGTTTCAACAGTTTCCAATTAGAGTTAAAATTGCCAGTAGCCGTGTGGTGACGTGGAGCTTGTGCATGGTCAATCGAGGCGGTTGTCTTCGAAGGATTTGTTTGCTGCGATGCTTCTACGGTCAAATAGCTGCTATGGATTTCTTCTGTTTCTGATCTAACTAAATCACTCTAGCTAGTTGTTTTGAAGCCAAAACCTGGTACCATGTTATATTATGTGATTGTAATATGTCGCTACTATTTTGCTTACTCCCAGAATTATCTGATGGTTGTTGTTCAATTAAACTATCAGTCTTCAATGTAAAGCAAATAACATTTAATGAATAACGAATAGAAATATTAATGAGTTTGTTCGCTCTTCCACACCTATAACTGATGATGAAGTAAATCAGAAGAAGTATTAATAATGTTTAACTACACGTGCCAACTAATCTATTTCTCTCTAACACTCTGCTATCTAGTCACTCCTGGATCGAAGAGGCGGTAAAATCCTCTGAGTTCAATTCATATACATGGATCTGGTGCTGCCATCTAGTGGTTGTCTAGCACAATGATACAGTTGTTAACCCTTTACATACCAGCAGATATACAGATCACAACATTGATCACAACCATTATCGAAAGAATGTCATTTGTCTTCCAGGCGAGAATCAAGCAGGGGCGGGAGAAGTGAAAGGCCAATTATCTTATCAAGTTATATTATTCCTTCATACTTCTTACAGTTTCATAGATGTGAGCATGTTGAGGAATTTACTTTTTCCGATGTAAGATCCACAATAACCATAAATAAAAACAGAAAAGGCTGGGAAGACTCAACAGTCTGGCAGCATCCATTTTGAGTCTGCATGACCCTTATCAAGAGCTGACTCGAAGCATTAACTCTCTCTCCACCGATGCTGCCAAATGTGCTGAGCCTTTGGCGCACTCTCAGTTTTTAATTTCCGATTTCCAGCATCTGCAGTATTATACTATTATTCCACAATTAACATAGTTGTTGAAGTCAACTAGCAGACAAGCGTTTCCAGTTACCTGAAACTTTAATGCGAGTATCAGTGGTCAAATTTTGCTGCGATAAATGATGAGCTTTTCTACGCCAAAAAGTCTTGCGAGTGTGGTGAATGTAGCGAATTTCAATTATATTGTATTACAAGTATTTGGTACAGTCAGGATTACAAATCTGGGTTCGTACATATTTGACTGCTGCGTCTAAGTGCTGGCGGCAACCGAGGATCCATGGAGTTCCATGAAGGAGAAATCGGCGCCACACCCGCACCGATTCCACTACTGGTGAGGGGATAGCACGGTGCCGCAGGAAACATCTGCGGAACATATGAATAATGGTGGGAGAATCGCGTGGTCCGTGCTGGACATGCGCAGAGATGACAAGCTGCAGCTGCAAGTACACTTACAACCCCTGCAAATGCACCGATCGCTCCCGAAAATATGGTGCCAGTTGTGCTGGACCGCATCCCTGTCCACCCCAATCCGACAGTCCACCTCCTGGCCACACCCAGTACTCCTCCCAGCCCTGGCAGAATCCGCCCGGCCAATGGCACGACTGTTGGTGAAGTATGACGGTGCGGGACACTGGCTGTTCGCCCTCTCTCTCTCTCCGCAGCCACCACACCAGGCTCGCGACTGCTGAGACCACACGTGGCCCGCACTGTCGGGAACTCAGCCCATCGGAGGCGGAGCATCGCGTGTTGGCCCGATAATGAGATGCAAACGCTGTTGCAAAGGGTACGACCGGTGTTATGGGCCAGGGTGTAGAGAGCCCAAAGTGTATCATGGCGTTCATCTGACCCACAACTTTGAACAGATTGTGGTTATGGGGAAACACACGGGCCTACTCTGCAGGTGTGATGCACCAGAGATCAACAGTACTTTTAAATTAAAACAATGTTTATTTATGAAACCAGTGAACACTTTATAAACCCACAGTAAACATCTTAACAACTATCAACACCAATAAATCCCCCAAAGAATACAGTACTCTCTAAGTAACTCTTAATCTTTCCTTGCAACATCCATAAGACAAAAAGAATCCTCTTGACAGAAACACATCAGGATTGAATTCTCCACCAAGAGAAGCTCCAACACGACACCAAAATTAAAAACACAGACACACCCAATCTTTACCTCAAAGCAAAACTAAAAAGCAGAGCCAGAGCTCAGCTCCACCCACACTCTGACATCACTGCAGCCACTTGAGCAGACAAACATTTCTTAAAGTGACATTCCCATGACACCTCCCCCCAAGAAAAATGAATAAACCATCAACTTCAAATGGTTTCATTTTTCACCTTTTATCTCTCCTTTAAGAAATGCAGACGGTAAATATACTTTTTCGTTTCAAAAAACAACACATGCAAACAGGTATAATAACATAGTGCATTATTGTTCTCCTTCCTCCAACTGGAATCCTTCTCGATTCACAGTCTCTTTAGACATGAAGGTCTCTGCATGATCCATCCATTTCTCTACACCTCGGCATTTCTCATTAAAGTCAGATACTTTAGTTCTTCTGATCACAGAGTCTCTTGTAATTCTCCAACACATGAGCATGGTTATCACAGCTTTCAGACAGTCAAATGCCTGTTGAAAATCTGCTGTCCACTGAAATTTTCGACGTTTCGTCAGCAAGTCCATCAGTGGAGCAACCATGCTGCAAAGATTTGGAACGATGTTCGATCAAATCCACTAATCCCAAGAAATTGCATTATTTCCCTTCGTGTTGAGGGTATTGGAAACTGTCCAATAACTTTTGTTTTCACATCCAGTGGGACCATTCGACCCTGTCTGATTATATGGCCAAGGAAAGTGACTTGGGCTTTTCCAAATTCACGTCTGGCTAGGTTTATCACCAAACCCGCCTCCTGAACTAGATCGAATGACACCATCGGATGCTTCAAATATCCTGTCCATGTCTGGCTAAAAATTACCAGACCGTCGATGTATACACACAATTGGGTAATCCTGAAACATTGAAATGTGGCTGGGGTGTTTTTCATGCCAAGTGGCATAACTTTGAATTGGTTTATACCATCTGGAGTCACAAAAGCTGAGATCTCCTTCGCCCTTTCGGATAAAGGTCCCTGCCAGTAATCTTTAAGTAAATCCAGTTTGGAAATAAAAGCTGATTGTCCCACTTTCTCAATGCAATCCTCCAAACGTGGGATAGGATAAGAGTCCATTCTTGTAGCTGAATTATCTTTCTACAGTCTACCCGCAACCGTTGGGTGCCGTCTGGTTTAGGGACCATCACTATAGGTGAGCTCCATTGGCAACCCACTTCAATTATGCCATTTCTAAGCATACTCTCAATTTCTTTGTTAACCTGTGCCAATTTTAAAGGGTTAAGTCTATATGGATATTGTTTGATTGGAACAGAATTTCCCATCGACATCATGTATAGCCATTTTAGTACTTCCCAATTTATCTCCACAAACTTGCCCATGTGATATCAATAACTCTTTCAGGTCAGTCCGTTTATCCTCTGGAAGGTAACTCAACAATTTATCCCAATTTTTAAGAACATCTTCGTTTTCCAATTTAATGTGAGGGATGTCAGATTCAAAATCATCTGGATTTGGTTCGTCACTTTGAGTTAGAATCATTATACCTCCCCCTTTTGCTCTCCTTCCCTTTCAAAGTACCTTTTAAGCATATTCACATGACACACTTGGTGAGTTTTCCTTCTATCTGGCGTTCTTACCACATAATTCACCTCACTTAATTTCCTTTCAATCTGATAAGGTCCACAAAACTTTGCTTTTAAAGGTTCACCTACCACTGGTAACAATACTAAAACTTTATCTCCACTGTCAAAACTAGGAACTTTGGATTTCTTGTCCATTACCCGTTTCATCACATTTTGTGCAACTTTTAAATGCTGTCTAGCCAATTCACCTGCTCTATTTAATCGTTCCTTAAAATTTGACACTTAATCCAATAATGTAATTTCTGATTTCTCACTTACCAATTTTTCCTTCATCAATTTAAGTGATCCTGTTACCTCATGACCAAAAAGGACTGAATTTGGTTGATTCATTCGATGCATCCCTAATTGCAAACAGTACGAATGGAATTCCTTTCTCCCAATCCTCTGGATAATCTTGACAATAAGCCCTCAACATTGTTTTTAATGTCTGATGCCACCTTTCTAATGCTCTCTGCGATTCTGGATGATACGCAGTTGATTTAAATTGTTTTATTCCTAAACTATCCATAACTTCTTTGAATAACCTTGAGGTAAAATTTGATCCTTGATCCAAATGTATTTCTGTGGGTAGTCCATATCTAGTAAAGAACTTAAGTAACTCATCCACAATCTTTTTAGCTGTAATATTATGTACTGGAATGGTCACTCAAAACCGAGTAGACACACCCATTATAGTCAAAGGATATTGATTCCCACTTTTTGTTTTATGAAGCGGTCCTACGCAATCAATTAAGACCCTTGTGAAAGGTTCCTCAAATGCTGGAATGGGTATTAAGGGTGCTGGTTTTATCACTGCTTGAGGTTTCCCTGTCACTTAACATGTGTGACATGATCGACAAAATGTAACCACATCTTTATGTAGTCCAGGCCAATAAAAATGTTTTTGTATTATAGCTTGAGTTTTCCTTACTCACAAATGACCTCCCACTGGTGCCTCATGTGCAACTCGCAACACCTCCTTTCTATACACTACCGGCTATACTACTTGATGAACTTCTGCCCACTTTTCAGCCGCCTGCATATGTACAGGTCTCCATTTTCTCATCAAGACATCACTTTTACGGTAATAACACTCTGGTATACTCTCAGATTCCTCTGCCGTATATGCTTTCTGATATATCCGTTTTATTTTTACATCTTTCTGTTGTAACTCCGCCAATTTTCCTGAACTAAAAATATCCGCCTCATCCTCCACCTGTTCTTGTTCTTTTTCAACCATCTGATCAAAAATCATTTCTGATAATGGCACTTCACCTTTATCTTCACTCTCTGATTTCTCCTCTTGTCTTAACCTGTGACTTTGCGACCTTGTTACTACACAATCCGGAAAAATCCCAGGATATTCGTCCTTCAACGCTTCAGTTGTCTGATTTTCCACTGGCTTATCAACCACAGTAGGCATCACTCCCACCTGCGATTCAGCTATTTCATTACCCAAGATAAACTGTATTCCTGGACAAGATAGTTTATCTATTACTCCTACTACCACTTCACCACTCTTCACTGGACTTTCCAACCTTACCTTATATAATGCAACACTACTCTTCTCACCCTGAATTCCACATATACCACCTTTTCTGCAAACATTCTTCCCAAACTACATAACTCCTCATCTCTTACCATTAACGATTGACTAGCTCCCGCATCTCTTAAAATTTTGACTTCTTTACCTGCTCCTTCTGGCACACATGAGTAAACTTTACTCACACAAGTAAATTCTTTAAAGACATCTGCCACCTTCTTATCAATCACCTCTTGATCAGGCTGTACAACCTTTTGCACTGTTGTGCTTATTTCCTATACTCTTTTACTCTGTCCTTTGTGTGGCTCTGTTCCAATTATGGCAATCAGTGATCTCCCCTTCTTTCAAAGTTATCTATGTCCTAATGCTTAGAGTCGCTAGGTATCAAATGATACCACCACAAGTTTCAACCGGCTATCGATCAAAGAGCCAAACACCAGTTAGTTAATTCAAGGTCAAGTGTACCTTATTTACACAATTATTCATGCAACATAAACACTACTAGTTAACTCACCTATCGACTAAGACAACCTGTACTTAAGTTCGGGCACCCGGCTCAGGTCAGAGAAACAGTGGACGCTGTTCGATTCTGGATCTCTCGGGTTCGAAGGAGTAACCGCTGCTCAGCTAGGCTCATCCGTCTGGTAGCGAGCGTTGAACTTGTACTTGCTTCTGGTGTTGCTGCACTTGGAGATGGCCGTGACCGGGGTACCAGGACCAAGAGAGTACGAACATGTGGCAGACTCTTCTTCTTATACTTAGGGGTTCTCGCGCTCTCTTAGGCTGTCCTCCGGTTTGGGCCCACTAATTGGGTGATCCCTGATCACTCCGTTCGATTCCTAACCAATAAGTGGGCGGGGATCTGGATGGCTGGGCGTGTCCCAAGTGGTCACTGACCCCGTTGTTTGCGTTTCCCTTGAACAGAGTGGCGCCAAAATGTCTGGGACTGTCCCAGTTGCTCGAGTACCAGTCCTTTGTTTTGGTGAAGATGGGACATCAAATGCTAATCGGCCCCATTAAAATACTAATTGGACGGAGTTTCGATACCGTTTGGACTTCTTGCTTACAAATATGCAATTCAGGCTCTGAGCCTGCCTGAGTCTTGGCTTGTCCATTTTGCCCGCTAGGCTTTGCGAGTTTCTCTGTACGTAGTTGGAAGTGGCCATCCCAGGTGGCTACAGCACCTCCTTCGCTTCACTTGGGCTTTCATTTAATGCTTTAACAAACCCCACTGCCTTATCCTGTTTAACCACATCAGCCTTCTCAGTGCTTTTCTTCAACAACCACCACTGTGACTTTACATGGCCTAGTTTATTAAAGTGAGAACATTTTACACTTTTCATGTCTCTTCTACCTCCTTCTCGTTAAACCTTGTCAATGCTTGGACATATTTAAATACATCCTCACCAAGACTTCGACTATGACGCTCTTTCTCACTATCCTCATCACTATCATCCAACTGTATGTTTCCCTTTACGTCTGCCAATTTTAACTGATTGTCATGTTTCATGGCCATTTTCTGAAGTTCAAACTCTCTCTCTTTATCTTTTTCCCTGATCTGTATCTCCCTTTCTCTTTCTTTTTGTTCTGCTAGGGCTATTCTTTCTGTTTTCCTTTCTTCTCTCTCTTTTTCCTCCCTATCTCTTTCGTATTCAAGCTGCTTTAATTCTTTCTCATGTTCCATTTATTTAATTTGTAACTGAATCTTTGCCATTTCCAATGAGTCAGACTGTATCTCAGGCAGTTTTAAATGCTTAGCCACTGCCGAATTACCTCATCTTTTCACATTTTGTCAGGTAATGTTAACTGCAATGTTTTTGCCAACTCTAAATGCCTGTTTTTAGTCTCTGCCTGTGACCGTCTCCGCCCCCCAAAACTTCAGAGTCTCTTAAAGAGCCATTCTCCACAACACACTCCCTACTTAAACTGAAAAACCACACCTGAAAAGCAACCACTATATGCTCACCCCTCACTGTCTTTAAGTTCACAAAGCCAACCCAATAGATAGACTTTTATCCCCCTCGAGCCTCCAATTTGTTATGGGCCAGGATTTAGACAGCCCCAAAGTGTTTCATGGAGTTCACCTGACCCACAGCTTTTAATAGATTGTGGCATGGGGAACACACAGGCCTACTCTGCAGGTGTGATGCACTAGAAATCTACGTTACTTTTAAATTAAAACAATGTTTATTTATGAAACCAGTTAACATTTTATAAACCCACAGCAAACATCTTAACAACTATCAACACCAATAAATCCCCCAAAGAATACAGTACTCTCTAAGTAACTCTTAATCTTTCCTTGCAACATCCATAAGACAAAAATAACCCCCTTTACAGAAACACAGCAGGTTTAACTTCTCTACTGAGAGCAGTTATCACTATGAATTCACCAAATGATCTAGAGATAGTCTTTGGATGGCAGAGAGATCAAAATTACACCTTCTTTGGCTGGCTGCAGCTCCAACACTAAAACGAAACTAAAAAAACACAGACACACCCAAGCTTTTCCTCAAAGCTAAAATAAAAAGCAGAGCCAGAAGCTCAGCTCCCCCCACACTCTGACATCACTGCAGCCACTTGAGCAGACAAACATTTCTTAAAGTGACATTCCCATGAAACCGGGGCTGCCCAATCCGCAAAATATACATGGTGGATGATGTCCAGCCTCTCCAAGCAATCGGGTTCCACATTTATCTTGGTTGCAAAGCATACGGAACTGGCTGGGAGCGTAAATAGCGTGGCTGTGCTGATGGTTTAATCCAAATCTAGGCGGTGCCTCCTCGGATGGTGCCCGACCCATCCTGGAAAATCTCCGGGAACTTCGCCATAACATCTTCTGGTCCATCTGAGCACATGTGGCAAACCTGCTGCCAGTCGAGGCGAAGGTATTTTAATTCATCATGCCCCAGCAAGCTCGGGCCACCATTGTGCACCACCACTCGGGGCAAAGTGGCCATCTGCTGCCCATATTTGACGAGGACCACTGAGATACCAGAAATGGCCAGCAACTCCCCTGCGCATGTAACCAGCCCGGCATCGGCATCCCATAAGGCCAGTGTCGGGATCCTTGAGCTGATCTTACCAAAAGTTTGGGGGCTGATTATGGAGACTGTGGCCCCAGTGTCCAATACCATCCAGATAGGGTGTCCGTTTAGGCGGAGGGTGATGTTGCAGATTGGCATAACGTTTGGCGCTGCAATCAGTTCAACTGCTGGTAGCCATCGACAACTTTGTCCAAGTAATATGGCTGGTCTCGAGGAGGGCAGTCATGCCTGGTGGGATGGCAGGAGGGTGGTCGTTCTCTTGGGAAACTGTCAGCCCGGTCTTGGCGGTCATTTGGATACCGGTTTCCTCGTTCTGGTTGTTCTGAGTAGGGATAGACAGTCCGTCAGGCCTCAGTGCCTTTCCGGCAGCTGTCCAGCTTCTGGTGATAGCGGCCCAAAGGCCGGGGGGCCCGCATAATCGGGTCTCGGTGTGTGATGTGTGTCTGGCATCCCAAACTGAGGACCGCCATACCCTGGTGCTCCTATACCCCTTGTTCCACATGTTCATGGGATACGACATTCCAACTGCTCTCTACAGGTCCAAATACATTTCAACCAGGGGTTTCCATTGGATCGCAGCATTGCGGATCCCGCAAACCAATCTGTCTCATAAAACTTTGGTCAAGGTCACACCAAACTCGCAAAATACTGCGAGTTTCCTCAAGGGGGCCAAAAATTCAGTTATGGACTCTCCCTGACTTTGGGTAGCCGTGAGGAGCTGATAA
The DNA here is from genome assembly GCF_047496885.1 of Scyliorhinus torazame. Classification (NCBI taxonomy): domain Eukaryota; kingdom Metazoa; phylum Chordata; class Chondrichthyes; order Carcharhiniformes; family Scyliorhinidae; genus Scyliorhinus; species Scyliorhinus torazame. The sequence continues at coordinate 201,004,055 of NC_092714.1, forward strand.
CAACGGATTATTATGGGCAGCTTGGGATTGAAGTGTTCACCTAGTAATGCTATCTGGGCAACAAAAGATCGCGTATCTGTGCGTTGGGTTAAGTCAGGCTTTTGATAATGCTATATATGGCATCTCCACAAGCCTTGAGGAAGATGACCATCTGTCATTCGTCTGCAATAATGGCATTTGTTTGGGATAAATACTGCATGCGCTCCACATTTTGGTCCCAGCCATCCGTATCTGCATCGAAAGGTTTCAGTTGCCAATATGTGACATGTCTGCCGGCTGTAAAGTGGTCCGAGTTTGTAGCAATTGCTGCCATCGGCAGCTCCACGTTATCCTTGTCGTCAATGTTGGATCCGAGCAGTGACCATAAGGAAATGGATGTTTGGAGGCCAAATCAGTTTTAATGAAATACACAACTACTCTTCTCCACTGCCCAAAGGGTTATCCCACCTTACCCACATTTAGGATGGGCTTTTTGAACCCAACAGGCTTCCCTTGTGAGGTACCCTCAATAACGACACTTAGAGTGTAAACGGTAAAGAAGGCTTTATTAGACTAAGAACTATGCTGGAGCTGAGACATGTGCTGACTGCTGCACAGCCCATGAGGCAGCCCTTTGTATCTGGCTCACAGATGGGCAGAACCAGAGGCGGAGTCCCCAGGGTTCCAAGCCCGGTCTTAAAGGGGACACCACCTTACATGATGATAAGGCAGTAACCGTTCATCACACCTTGTTAAGAGGAAGCCCGGCCCCTTTAACGGGGGAAGTTCATACTCTGCTGAGGTCACGGGGAACATGACGCTCCATACCCCGTGACTTCCATGAGGGTTGTAACATGTATCATATTCCCAGTTTGTGTGAAATCACTCCTGGAGCATGGTATCCTTTCCACACAGTCTTACAAAATTAAAATCAAATATTAGAGTTTCTGTCCAGCAACCTAGCAACTGTTAGGGTATGGTTCAGGATTGTAATACTAGATACGACCAACCAAGACTTTGCCATGCTATTAATCATCTGTTCTACTTGAAAGATCTCTTCAATGAAAGGTTTTCATTTCTTAGAATCGAACAGAACGGTTACAGCGCGGGAGACCATTCGGTCCATTATGCCTGTGTTGGTTTTCTGTAAGAGCTGCTCATCACATCTCACTCCCCTACCAACTCCCTAATTTAAAAAAAATTATCCCATTCTCTTTTAGAAGCCAAAAGATTGAATTAAGCTCCATCACACTCAGGTACCACATTCCAGACCCAAATCACTCACCACATGAAAGCATTTTCCTCTTCTTCTTGTTGATCCTTCTGCTAATCACCTTCAATCAGTGCCCCCCCCCCCCCCACCTTGTGGTGGATGCAGTGAGCAATTGATTGGCAGCAGGATCATCCAGTCTCGCCAAAGTCTATGGGCTTTTGTGTGGCTCGCCCTCCTGGAAGATCCTGCCGGTAGGAGGGGCCAAAAATCCCGCCAAATATTTTGTAGAAAGTTTACCTTACCTTCCTTGCTTTGCACTCTATGCCGTTGCTTATGAAACCCAGGATCCCATTTACCTTCACAGCTGCTTTCTCAACCCACCACCTTTAGTAATTTGTACACATATGTCCACTGGTCTCTCTCTGCTCTTACGCCTACTTTAGAATTCTATTCTTCAATATATATTGCCTCTCTTCAATTTGTCCCAGCAAAAAGTATCATTTCACACTTCTCTGCATTAGATTTTACCTGCCATGTAACCACCCATTCCACCAGTCAGGGGCTGGTTTAGTACAGTAGGCTAAACAGCTGGCTTGTAATGCAGTAAAAGGTAGCAGCGCGGGTTCAATTCCCGAACCGGCCTCCCCGAACAGGCGCCGGAATGTGGCGCCTAGGGGCTTTTCACAGTAACTTCATTGAAGCCTACTTGCGACAACAAGTGATTATTATTATATCTGTCTGAAGTCTGTCATGGTTCACAAATCTTTCAAGTTTTGTATCAAATGGAAATTTTAAAATTGTGCCCTGCACATCCAAGTCGAGATCATTAATACACAACAAGAAAAGCAGTAGGCCAAATCCAAACCCCACTATGTAGCTTCCTCCTGCCTGAAAACAAATTGCTCCCCACTACTCCCTATTTCTTGTCACTCAACCTCACTTTGTTTTCATGCTGCCGTTGTCGCTTTCATTCCATGGACGTCAGTTTTTCTGCCAAGCCTGTTTTGTGGCACTTTATCTCCACATAGGCCTGATTACCCTCATGAAACATTTCTTTACAAAAAAATCTTTATTGTCACAAGTAGATTGAGATTAACACTGCAATGAAGTTACTGTGAAAAGCCCCTAGTCGCCACATTCCGGCGCCTGTTCGGGTACATTGAGCGAGAATCCAGGATGTCAAATTCACCGAACAAACAAGTCTTTCGGGACTTGTAGGAGGAAACTGGAGCACCCAGAGGAAACCCATGCAAACACGGGGAGAACGTGCAGACTCCACATAGACAGTGACCCAAGCCGGGAACTGAATGGGATGCTGGCACTGTGAAGCAACAGTGCTACCACCATGCTATCGTGCCGCCCTGATACTTAATTGAAAAAATTCATTCCAATTAACTAAACACTATTTGCCTTTAATAAAGCCTTGCTGGCTTCCTTCATTAATCCACATTCGCACAAATTACCGTCAATCCGAGACAAAATTATTTCTCAAAACCTCTCCCCAACTGAGGTCAATTTGATTGGCCTGTTCTCCACTCTTTGAACACCATCTAAGGAGGAATGGAAGGTTATGGCCAGTACCTTCTCAATTCCCACCTTTACTTCCGTCAGTATCTTGGGAAACATCTCATCCAATCCTGGTGATTTATCAACTTTCGGAATAGCCCAGTGTTTCTGATACCTTCTGTTCTTCAATTTATAATCCAAACCAGTGTCACAATTACCTCTTTTTTACTACTGGTCCTTGGCAGCACCTTCTTTGGAAACGATAGATTGAAAGCACTCATTTAGTATTTCAGCTATACTCTTTGCCTCCAAGAATAAATCACCATTCCAGTCCCTAAACAATCCAACTGGACTTTTTTGTGAGGGCCACAAAGAATCCAGCACGAGTTGAAGGATAGAAAGAAATAACATTTATTTACAATAACATACATATACAGCAGCAGCAGCAGCAACTCCTTGCTGCTCACTCTCCTCTAGCCAGTTCCAAACTGGCCAGCTTTATTTATGCAGGGAATCTGATAATGATTTCTCCGCCCCCCCCCCCCCCCCCCCCCACATTGGGGAAGCTCATACTCCCAAAGGATTGTGCAATTGCCCGTGGGCCCGAGGATTACCCCTTTCAGGAGACCTGTGTCTCCATCTCGGAGTCTGAGTCTGCTGCCTCCGTCATCTCGGCGTCTCTATCTCCACGCGGTTCCACAACGACCTGCGCAGGCTTTGAGTGCGGCACCAGAGGAAGATTGTGAGGAATACTTTCCACTGTATCTGGTCTCTGTGGCTGTAGAAATGAGCTCCGGGGGGCGGGAAATCTTTGGAAGGGATGGTCTTCTGGACCGAACGTGGTTTACGTGCTTGCGCTGGAGACGACCTTGGGCTTGCACCTGGTAAGAGATAGGGCCCATTTTGCGAAAGATTACGCCAGGGACCCACTGGGCACCACCAGCAAAATTCCGAACAAACACTGGGTCACCGGGCACAAACTGCCGAATCGGCCGGTGCTGAGAAAAACCATGTCCCTGCTGTTCTTGTGTACGGCGTACTTTTGCGCCAATGTCTGGGAAAACCATGCTAAGGTGGGTGCGAAGTCTCTGGCCCATTAGGAGTTCCGCGAGAGCTACCTCAGTCACCGCATATGGGGTGGTCCTATATGAAAACAAAAAACGAGCCAGTCTCGTGTCCATCGACCCGGAAGACTGCTTCTTTAGGCCTCGCCTGAATGTCTGCACTGCGCGCTCTGCCAACCCATTCGAAGCCGGGTGGTATGGGGCGGTGCGGATGTGGCATATGCCGTCCATCTTTATGAACCTCGTAAAGTCCTCACTTATGAATGGAGTGCCGTTATCCGTGACCAGCACCTTGGGGAGGCCATGCGTACTAAAAGACAAACGCATCTTCTCGATTGTTGCGCAGGACGTTGTGCCTACCATCTTATGCACCTCTAACCATTTAGACAGGGCATCGATTAATAGAAGGAACGTGGATCCTTGAAAAGGGCCGGCGAAATCTGCATGCAAGCGCGCCCAAGGCCGCCCTGGCCATTCCTAGTGATGTAGGGGCGTGGCCGGTGGAAGCCTTTGATGCTCCTGGCAAATGGAGCAGTTTTGGGCCACCTTCTCAATGTCCGTGTCGAGGCCTGGCCACCAGACATAACTCCGGGCCAACATTTTCATTTTGGTCACACCCGGACTCCCATTGTGCAAGTCTCTTAATATCAGCTCCTGTCCTTTTTCGGGGCAATCACACGCGTCCCCCACAAGAGGATACCGTCTTCCACGCTAAATTCTGACAGCTTGGAGGAAAATACCCGCAACTCGCCTGGGAGCTGTCTATGCTGCCCACCATACAGGACTATGTGCCGAACCTTTGTCAGGACTGGCTCCTTCTGGGTCCACTCACGGATCTGTGATGCCGTGACAGGCAAGGTGTCCATAAAATGTAGGGTTGCAATCACCTCACCGGTCATGGGGGTCGACCTGGGGCCGGTCGATAAAGGCAATCGGCTCAGTGCGTCGGCATTTGCTCTCTGGGTTCCTGGTTTGTGCTCCAGAGAATACTCGTAGGCAGCGAGCAACAAAGTCCAGCGCTGGATCCGTGCGGAAGCAATGGGCGGTATTGGCTTATCCTCTCTGAAAAGTCCCAGCAGGGGCTTATAATCAGTCATGATAGTGAAATGGCGGCCATACACGTACTGGTGGAAGCGTTTCACCGCAAAGACCACCGCCAGGCCCTCCTTCTCGATCTGCGCGTATTTCTTTTCTGCTGCAGTTAATGTGGCGGGAGGCGAAAGCTATCGGCCGCTTGGCCCTGTTCTCCATCTTGTGGGACAGGACGGCCCCGATACCATATGGGGATGCATCACATGTGATGAGCAAAGGCTTTCCAGGATCATCGTCGGATAGTAACCCAGGCGACGACAATTGGTGTTTTACCCGCCGGAAAGCGTTTTCTTGCGGCTGACCCCAAACCCAGGTGTGATTTTTCTTTAGCAGAAGGTGTAACGGGGCCAGTGTAGTTGGCAGATTGGGGAGGAGCTTCCCGCAATAGTTTACGAGACCGAGAAAAGAACGAAGATGTGAAGAGTCAGTCGGGGCGGGGGCCTGTTGAATCGCGCGCACCTTCTCTGATACGGAGTGCAAACCTTCGCGGTCCACCCGATAACCCAGGAAGACTACTTCCTTCGCCAGAAAGACGCACTTTGTGCGACGTAAACGGACTCCAGCCTCTGAAAAGCATCTAAGGACAGCCTCCAAATTTTCCAAATGTTCCTGCTCCGACGTCCCTGTAATCAAAACGTCATCTCAGTAGACAGCGACACGTGGTAAACCTCTCAAAATGCCCTCCATAACACGTTGAAAAATAGCGCAGGCAGAGGATACCCCAAAGGGCAACCGTGTATATTCATACAGGCCCAGGTGTGTATTAATCGTGATATATGGCTGGGAGGCAGGGTCCAGCTCCAACTGTAGGTAGGCATGACTCATATCTAATTTTGTGAACAAGAGTCCGTTTGCAAGCTTCGTGTAGAGATCCTCTATGCGAGGCATTGGATATCGGTCAAGCCGGGAAGCCGTATTCACTGTAAGTTTATAGTCGCCGCACAAGCAAACTGTGGCATCTGGCTTCATTACAGGTACAATTGGTGCAGCCCAGTCAGCGAAACGGATGGGCCTGATAATACCCAAAGTCTCCAAACGAGTGAGCACCCCTTCTACCTTCTCGAGCAAGGCGTAAGGCACCGGGCGCTCCCAGAAATAGCACGGCGTGGCTCCTGGTTCGATTTGGATGCGGGCTGCGGCCGCTTTTATTTTTCCCAAACCGGGCTGGAATACATCTGGGTATCGTCCTAGCACCTCAGTCAACCCTCCAGAAACTGTTTGGAGGATGTGCTGTCAGGGCAGACGCAAATGGCGCAACCAGTCCCGACCCAACAGGCTGGGCCCGTGGCCACACACCACGATAAGTGGGAAACGCCCCTCCTGGCGTCCATAAACTACAGGGGTCAACGTAGTTCCTGCAATGTCCAATGGTTCCCCCGTATAGGTGGCCAACCTGGCCTGTGTGTCGGTTATTGCAAGGGTCTGTATACCCTGCTTGATGCAGTCAAATGTCCTCTGGGCGATCACGGAGACCGCTGCACCAGTGTCCAACTCCATCTCAAGCGGGTGACCATTGACCCCTACTGTCACCTTAATGGGGGCCACACAGGGAGCTGCCACACAATGCAGTTGCAGGCAGTCATCCTCTAACTCCACGTCCTCGGGAGTAGTCACCGCAGGTTCATCCAAATGGAAGGTACGGCCCCTGGGCTGGCCCCAGTTTCTGTCGGAACGACAGCGCCTCTGGCGCCCCCAGGATCGGCGTCCACGACGGGGTCGGCACCCACAAGTCTGACACGGACATGGCTCCTCATCCATTGGTTCAGGAGAAGGCTCCCTTCGGGGAGGAATGTCCGACGGCCAATGGTGTCGATACGGACGTCGCCTCGCCCAGGGTACCGCAGAGGTGCGGGGGGACGCTTTCAGATGGAAGGGATTGCGCCCCAAGGCATGCACCTCCATTCCCTGTAGCTCCTGCACTCCCCATTCTGCGCTCTCTTGGGATAATACTATTTGAATGGCCTGCTGAAAAGTCAATGTTGGTTCAGCTAACAACTTTCTCTGGGTGGCCGCATTGTTAATATCGTAAACCAAACGGTCGCGTAACATTTCTGACAAGGTCTCACCATAGTCACAGTACTCCGCAATCCTGCGTAGCCTGGATAGAAAATTGGCAAGGGATTCTCCTGGGGTCCTCTCAGCATGATTAAACTGGTAACGCTGGACTATAGTGGACGGGGTTGGGTTAAAATGTTGTTGCCCCACTAAGTTCACAAGTTCATCAAACGTTTTGATGTCCGGCGCAGCTGGGTATGTAAGGCTCCTAATCACCCCAAACGTATGCGGGCCACAGGCGGTGAGCAATATGACCACCTGGCGCTCGTTTTCGGTGATGTTGTTTGCCCGGAAATAGTAACGCATCCGTTGTGCGTACTGGTTCCAGTTTTCCAGCGCAGCGTCAAAAACATCCAAACGTCCATCCAGAGGCATGGTGTAATAGAAAACAACTTCCAACCTGTATCTAACAGAAATCCAGGGAGGTGGCTTCAGCAGTGTAGACAGCTATTCACTTTAACTCTCGTCGCCAGTTTTGTGAGGGCCACAAAGAATCCAGCACGAGTTGAAGGATAGAAAGAAATAACATTTATTTACAATAACATATATATACAACAGCAGCAACTCCTTGCTGCTCACTCTCCTCTAGCTGGTTCCAAACTGGCCAGCTTTATTTATGCAGGAAATCTGCTCATGATTTCTCCGCCCCCCTCATTGAGGAAGCTCATACTCCCAAAGGATTGTGCGATTTCCATTAGTCCCCAGCCAGTGGTAAGCAGGCAGGTTATAACAACCTTTTAATCAACCGTTTATTATATATGTGCCGAATGAAGACTTTTGGATTTCTTTTTATGTTGGCTACCTGGTTACTTCTCATGTGCTCTCTTTTGCTACACTTTTTTTTCACTTCACTCTGAACTTTCTATTTTCAGCTACGTTCTCAGTTGTATCATCAACTTGAGATCTGTCACACACATCCTGAGAGCTCTGGCTTTATGTGAACGCACCCAAACCAGCTCCTCTTTAAAGGCAGTCCATTGTTTAATAATACTTTGTCAGCCAATGTTTGATTCCAATTTACTTCAGCAAGATCCATTTTCACCCCATTGAAATTGGCACTCCCCAAATTAATAACGAATTTTTACAATGGCTAACCTAAAACTATGATCACTGCTGCCTAAACCAGCCCCAACTGACTTTGATCCATTTGTCCCACTTGATTCCCTCGTACCAAATCCAGCCCACAACTGCCAGAGCCCAGATGACAGCTTTTATCACCTAAAAGTGAATCTTGCAGTGCATTTAGGCTGGGGAAAAGAATCAGGGACAGGGTTCTCTGGGCCGCCAGCTGCGTATTCCGGTGCGGCGGGCGCCTGCCGGTAGCGGGATTCTCTGTTCCGCCAGCTGCGTATTCCGGTGCGGCGGGCGCCTGCCGGTAGCAGGATTCTCTGTTCCACCAGCTGCGTATTCCGGTGCGGCGGGCGCCTGCCGGTAGCGGGATTCTCTGTTCCCACAACTAGCTAATGAGGTTTCCCATTGTAGCCAACTCATGCCATTGGGAAAACTGCAGCCATGGTTGCGCAACCGGCAGACCGGAGGATCCCGCCAATGGAGAATTCCGCAGCAGGAATTTGAGAATTCCTGAGAAAATAGGTGTTGCGACTGCTGCCTGGTCATCTGACACACAACTGCATGACTTGTGCTTTGGGTCACAGGCCAGCTGCACGTTGACTGAGTGGAATCCCTTCCTGTTAATGAACGTTCAGAGCTATCCACCACGAAGCTTGAAGGATATGGATGTGCAAATGATGGTTCCCTGCACGCTGGGGATACCAGCAATGGCAGAAAATCCTTAGGCTCTCTCATCCTGGTTTTGGGCACCATGGGCAAAAGTTATGTAATTGCTCTTCAGAACATTAGATCTGGGAACACTGTGAAGCAGGCTGCGTTATTCCTGTGAAGTCACAGGATGCTGCCTGAAAAGAGCCTGTCGCAAAAATGTTCAGCGTCATTGCGGCCTACAGGTCAATTATTAGGTGACCCACAAGGCAGTTTGACAAAATCCGCAAAGCTAGCATCTCATAAAGGGATGTGCCAGTTGCCTTGGATAACCTCAATCTTCTTCAGCATGGAGACTTAGTCATTTGCAGACAGCTGAATCACTGACCGTATACCCTCTGTGCCGCATAATGTCTTCTGCGCCTCTGATGAAGTTCTCGAGGCTCCTCCTGACCATCAAAGGCTGGTGCTGGTCTATCCCCATCCTGCGACCTACAGCCTCCCTCTAATCCCCTCATCCTCTCACCCTTCCCCTCCTCCTCCTAATCCTCGTCACTGGAGGTTGTCTCTTGTAATGAGAGCACAATCCCCATCTGTGTCTGAGAGTTAACACAATTGACTCCTGGGTTATGGATAGAATATTAAATAAGATGTCAGAAGATCCCTCTCAATGAGAGGAATGTCCTTCTGAAGTGAAAATATCCCAGCTTCTACTATGCCTTGTGAAATAAGCCCTTCATTCAGTAAGGTATCTGTGGTGGCTCGTGACATACACTGGAGGTTTCCAGCAGTTAATAAGGATAATATTTATGAAAGGCACAGGCAGGTCAGTCACAGGTGCAGAACACAACATAACCGGTCTGGTCGCTTCACTGCGGGTCCCCACTGCCTGGGGTCCTGTTCCCATGGCCCCGTGAAAACTCCCTATTGGCCATGGTGCACGATTGGCCCCAAGCCAGTCGCATGGCCCATCGAGCCCACCCTTTAAAGGGGCCATGCTAACAGTTTCTGAACTGCAAGGCTGAGACTCTCCTCTCAGCTTAAGTTTAAAAACAAACCGAACCAAGCTAACCCATATAAAAACGGGTTTCCTACCTGACGTAAATCTGACAATGAAGGCGTATTATTGGCTTCTGGCTGTATTATTTCAGAGTGGTTGTTAATGCCTTAATCATAGAATCATAGAATTTACAGTGTAGAAGGAGGCCATTCAGCCCATCGAGTCTGCACCGGCCCTTGGAAAGAGCACCCGACCCAAACCCACACCTCCACCCTATCCCCGTAACCCCAACCCACCATTTTGGACACTAAGGGGCAATTTGTCATGGCCACTCCACCTATCTGCACATCTTTGGACTGTAGGAGGAAACCGGAGCAGCCGGAGGAAACCTACACACACACGGGGAGGACGTGCAGACTCCACACAGACAGCGTCCCAAGCCGGGAATCGAACCTCGGACCCTGGAGCTGTGAAGCAACTGTGTTAACCACTATGCTACCGTGCTGCCCCAAATAATAGGCTTTTAAATTGATATTTAAATAATGTGAGGGGATTCCCAACTTTTTCACGCCAGTGTGCAAGGTATTATCGGAAACTAGCATGATGGTGATGGGAGTGGCACCCAATGTCATCATGCCATATAATACACTCCACAAAGTGGAAATCGCTCCCAATCACAGAGCTTAAAATTCCACCCCATATCTTGCTCCAGGCTCAATAGAAATCAAATGCTAAAACTAATGGGAAAGGTAAGGATGCTTCAGACTCGAGCATATTGCAACACTGGAAAGACATGGTTTTGCTTCTCTTCAAGGTCACCAACACAGCAGTATCAGTCGAGTTGTTTCTTAAGCCAGACCTCCATGGATACAACAGTAACACAAGAGCTACTGCAGCTGCACTGCAACATGTTGTGTTAATTCAATATGTCAAAATGTAATGCCAGCAGTAAAGTTTTACATACTGAAACTGCACTTGGTCCTCTGCCAGACTATATTATTCAAATGAAGAACTGCCCCTTGTTTGCTAAGGTTTGAATGAAGAGTTAACCATTACCTGGTCAAACTGAACTGTTGAAACATGCATTGGCAATTTGACGCAAAATCGCAATGCTCCAGCGGCATCAATGCATTCTGGAACGCACGTACAGTAGGCACCGTTTACATATCATTAGCAGGCCCGCCCCGGTATTCTCCAGGGCCTCCGTGATTCTCCGCCTCCGATGGGCCGAGTTTCTGATGGTGTGGTTCACTTGTGCTTTTAAAAATCGTGAAACCGGCGTGGCGGTTGCTGAGGGAGAGAGAGGGGTATGGAAGGGTCCAACATCGCCATAGTTTGCTGTCGGTTGTGCCGCTGGCCGGTTTCTGCCAGGGCCGGGGGGAATAGTGGGGGTTGGCCAGGAGGTGGGCTGTGGGGCCGGGCTGGACGGGCATGGAACACCATTGCTGCATCCGGCAAAGCAGCCATGCAGCTACGCATACTGCAAACAGCCCACTTTGAATTTAGTGCCATGGGTTGTATAGATGTCCCCCCAGGGCATCCACCTGACTGCCCTCTGACCCCAGCCAACCCATCAGCAGTATGGGCGCGCTCCAGCACAAGCAGTGCCACCCTGTTGGCTGGACTGAGTGTGTGGGGGGATTGTAAGGTGCATGTGCGGCTGCAGCTTGTCAGCCTCCCGATTACGGTCAATTACAGACCCTGTGTATCCCACACCGTTTTTCATTGAAATCGGTTCTGTTCCATGTGGCATTGGTGCTAGCCCCTCAATGGTAGCAGAATTGTCCAGGTACAGCATCCGTTTTTCTGTTGTAAAGTCCACGGAGTCTGCATTGGCGTCAACACAGAAATGGAGAATCCCATCCTCAGTCTTTTATTTTGACAGCTTGAAGCCCTGCACTACGCTGCAGCAGCTGAATGAAAAATGTAGCACCAGCACTAACTTGGGCCACTTACCCGGATTTTAGGAACTTTTTTACACCATTTGATTGACATGTTTATTTTTCGGTCGGGGAAAGGCATGAGACAGTGGGAGAATCTTGGTAAGTTAATGTTTTATATTATTAGTGTTTGCCATTTATAAATATGCTTGAAATGCAAATAAAATGAAAGGAAGATACATCTTTTTAAAAATTTTGGTTTGTCATGAGGATGTTAATTCCATTAAAGGAACCATAATGGATAGAATGCGGTGATCACTCAGTAATGAGTATGATTGTCCACAGAAGTTACACTGTGTCACTGGTCACGGGTTCTGCAGGTCCCTGCGTGGCTGATGAGCCCGGTCCTGGAGCTGCATCTTCAATCACTCACTTGGCAGGAGTTTGAAGAAAGTGGGATCGGTCCCTGGACGCTAAGTGGCAGGTATTCCTTTCTCAGGCTACTTTTCCAGGGTCCTCTTTTCATCAGGTGTTATCAATGAATTATGACCCTTCGATCTGGAGGTTCCTCCAAGTCTCCCAGGCATTGACGTTTATGTTCCATTCCTTCAGGCAAGCCTGCAAGGTGTTTTTGAAGAGTTTCCTTCGTCTTCCTCTTGTTCGGGATCCTTCCTTGAGCTAGGTGACGAAGATTTGTTTTGGCAGTCGGGACACTGACATCCTAAGCATATGGGCGGCCCAGCGGAGTTGGTTTCAGATGATCATGGCCTCGATACTGGGGCAATTGACTCATTCAAGGACACTAAAGTTAGTACGCCTGTCCTCCCAGCTGATTCAGAGCTAAAGCACATTTGAATTTTGCAATGTATTTTGAGCGGAGTTGTTTACAAGTCTCCCTGATGCAATGTTGATCCTTAGAAGCCTTAGTGATTGCTTCAAATGCTTTATCGATATTTACTGCTTTGGTTGATATTTACAAGCCTCCTGTAAGCTAATGTGAACTATCTTTCTGATAGGTATTGCAGCGAATCAATCACTCACCCCGAAGAATGTACTGCCAAAGGACATCCCAAAATGATGTCAGAAGAGATGTGTGCCAGGACACTGCGCATCAGCAGCTGCTGCTTTCGGACTTTGAGCTTGTCAATTAACAATTGTTATGGGTCAGGGTTTAGAGAACCCCAAAGTGTATCATGTTCACCTGACCCACAACTATTAATAGATTGTGGTATGGGGAGCACACGGCCCACTCTACAAATGTGGTACTTCAGAAATGGACAAGTATTTTTTAAAACAGCACAATGTTTATTCTATGAACTCAAGTTAACCTTTTTAAAACAAACAGTGAATATCTTAGCAACCATTAATTCAAAGATAACCCCTAAAGAATACAACACTAAGTAATCTGTATGCTGTCCTTTTAACATCCAAAAGACTTAACACCCTCTAAACAGAAGCACATCAGAGTTTGCATTCAATACTGAAAACATTTAAATTTCTGAATTCATCAAATGATCAAGAGATATTCCTTCATGGCAGAGGGATCAACAGTACAGCTGCTTTGGCTGACTTCAGCTGCAACACACTGAAAAACGAAAACAAAAAGACAGAGACCCACCCAAGCTTTTCTCAAAGTGAAACTAAAACACAGAGCCAGAGCTCAGCTCCACCCACACTCTGACATCACTGCAGTAACATGAGCAGCCAAACATTTCTTAAAGCGACATTCTCATGACACAATTGATATGTCAAAACACTCCCCGTCCCCCCTCCCTCCACTCCCTCTCCTCTTCCCTGCCCCCTCTGCTCTTCCCTCCCTCCCCTTCCCCCGTCTTCTCCGCCCCCCCCATCTTCCCTCCCTCCTCTTTACAAATAGACAGAATCATTGTATTTATTTGGAAAAACATATTTTATTCACCATTGTTACGTGAGAAATATATTTTATTGCAAGAAATTTGTGAAAGTTGAAGTAGTTTTAGGTCATTGTTCAGCTGATAAAGTTAAATGTTAAGTTAAATGTTCACTGGTTTCAAAGTTTTGAATGTATAAAATTATTTTTGTTGATAAATGTTTTACATTAAACTTTACAAGCTTCTGCAAATGTCCTACTGAAACATAAAAATAAAACATTAAATTATGAGATAATTATAAATGAATAAGATAATTGAAGTAAACAAGGCAGAAACATATTTAACATGGATAACACTGTGGCAGACCAGGACCCACCGGGTCGGAGAATCGCCGGGGGCTGGCGTGAATCCCGCCCCCGCCGTGTCCAGCACGTGGGCAGCACGGTAGCATTGTGGATAGCACAATTGCTTCACAGCTCCAGGGTTCCAGGTTCGATTCCGGCTTGGGTCACTGTCTGTGCGGAGTCTGCACATCCTCCCCGTGTGTGCGTGGGTTTCCTCCGGGTGCTCCGGTTTCCTCCCATAGTCCAAAGATGTGCAGGTTAGGTGGATTGGCCATGGTAAATTGCCCTTAGTGTCCAAAATTGCCCTTAGTGTTGGGTGGGGTTACTGGGTTATGGGGATAGGGTGGAGGTGTTGACCTTGGTAGGGTGCTCTTTCCAAGAGTCGGTGCAGACATGATGGGTTGAATGGCCTCCTTCTGCACTGTAAATTCTATGTTCTGTTATGTCCCGAATTCTCCGCCACCAGAGACCTCTGCACCTTTGGGGCAGCCCGACGCCGGAGTGGTTCCCGCCACTTCATTACGCCGGAACCCCCTGCCCCGCCGGGTCGGGGAGAATCCCACCCCAGTTAGTACTGCTGCCGCATAACACCAGGACCAGTGTCCAATTTGGACCTTGTGTGAATGTGTGGTGTTTGCACATTCTTGCCATATCTGCATAGCTTTCCTGGAACCATGGAATAGGACCATAGAATTCCTACAGTGCAGAAGGAGGCTATTTGGCCCAGCAAGTCTGCACCTATCCTTTGAAAGATCACCCCACCTAGGTTCACTGCCCTGCCCTAACCTGTACATCTTTGCACTGTGGGAGGAAACCAGAGCACCCGAGAAAACCCACACAGACACAGTATGAATGTACAACGTCCACACAGACAATCACCCAATTGAACCCGGGTCCCTGGTGCTGTGAAGCAGCAATGCTAACCACTGTGCCACCTTGCCACCACCATTTCCTCCGGGTGCTTTGGTTTCCTCCCCCAGTCCTAAGATATACAGGGTAAAGTGGATTGGTCATGATAAATTTCCCCTTAGTGTTCAAAGGTTAGGTTGGGATTATGGGGACAGGGCGGCGGTATGGGCCTGGGGAGGGTGCTATTTTGGAGTGTCGTTGCAGACTCGATGGGCCAAATGGCTTTCTTTTGCACTGCAGTAATTCACTAAATACACATTTTAAAAAATCAGGTGCTGAATTCTCCGTCGGTGGGACCCTCCGTTTCGTCGGCAACGCAATCATTCCCAGACACGCTCACCGAGACAAACATCAACTGCTGCCGGACGATCATCAAATCAGTGAAAGGCGCTCCTTGGTCGGCCCGAAACTTGTTAATATTCCAGTATAAAGAATTGCCCTCGACTGAGTGTTGCATATTGGCACATTCTAAGGTTCAGGACTACGTGCTGAGGGATGCACTCAAGCTTGGGGCAGCTGTCGCCGCAGCGCAATGGGGAAAAGTCACTGTGTAAGGCATTTCAGCAAATGTAAATGGAGGGGCTGGAAACTGTAAAATCCCTTGGTCTGGGTGATTAACACTAAATGTATAAAAATGTATTGAAGCACCGGAGGGTGCAGAATGACCAATGTACATAGTTTGAACAGAATTGTAATGAAAGGATAGAAATGTGTGTTTTGTCTTCATTATTGAATTGAAGAAACTCAAGTGAACCTGAACCTCTGGATAAAATGTAAGTAATATCTTACTTTATTGTTGTAGCAATTTGAAATGTGTTTGTAATGTTTTTTTCTTTAGAGATTTTATGAATAAAGTATATATTTGAAAAGAAAACTTCCCCTGGACAATTGCGCTGTTGGTGGGAACCATTTGCCAGAAGTGATTTAAATTGGTAACTTCGGATGGTTCTGGCAGTTTGACACTGACATTACTCTAAAAGAATTAGAGGAAAATATTCATTTCAACTCCAGATAACTATTAAAAAACTCAGACCTAGACCCAGATCCAGCCTCACACGGGACACCCCGCAACCACACACTGCCCCCCCCCCCCCAACACTGACCTAACCCCTGCACCCCCCAATCCAGCCCGACCTGACATCCCCCACCCCCCGACCTCCCCTGGCCCAACCTAATCCCCAAACCCCTCCCTGTCCTTCCCCACTCACCCTGGCCTGACCCAACTCCCCACCAAACTGCCCCGATTCCCCCCCCCCCACCGCCCCCCCCGCCTCACCCCCCCGTCCCTTGCTCCCCCCTTACCTTTCCTGTCTTAGAACTTCTATAACACTCATACCCACCAAGAAATCAATTCTCCTACTTTCCTCACTCCCTCACCAACAGCCCAAGTCCAATTTCTTCCCTGGTCTGCCATGAGCTGTCACCCTTTCTTTTGACTTGTTCAACAAATGGTTTGCCTCTCTATTTGGTGTCTTCATTTCTACAATGTCATTGCGTTTTACAGTATAGCTCAGTAAAAGGCCCTTCGGCCCATCATGTTAAATGTGTCAATGGTCTTTTACTCTCACTGCTCCATGTACCTTCATCACCTTTGTAACTTAAAATTTCTGCACCATATGTCAATATCCAATGACTGCAACATGAATCACCGCAAATGTTTCTTTTCTACCACAAACTCCTCTGACTGTTTTAACCTGCTCATGTTATCATTAGCTCTCAGACAACCGATGCAAAGAGCTCACAAAGTTCCTTGCTTTAAAGTTACAGACATTAGGGGCAGCACGGTGGCACAGTGGTTAGCATTGCTGTCTCATGGCGCCGAGGATCCAGGTTCGATCCCGGCCCTGCGTCATGGTTGGTGTGGAGTTTGCACATTCTCCCCATGTCTGGATGGGTCTCACCCGCACAGCCCAAAGATGTGCAGCATAGGTAGATTGGACATTCTAAATTGTCTCTTAATTAGAAAAATAAAAAAATAAAAAATTACAGACATTCATTGAGCGACCTATGCTCTCTTTTGTTAACTCTGAAATAATTATTTTCCATCTCATAGTTATTTTACAATACTTATCATTTGCACTTACAAGTGAATCATCCAAATGTTTGTGCTATCAAGTTCAACCATGATCTGACTGAATGGGGGAGCAGGGTCAAAAGGCTGAATTATCTACTTCTGCTCCTAATTCATATGTTGCTGTGTTCCTGCTGTTGTTAACTCATCTACAGATTTGCATACGGACAATAGTGTCGAGCAGAACAAAGTTACTGAGGTTACATGTTTCATTTTATACTGTTAAAAGCACAGTGGCAGACTATGCATTGATCATATCTCTTTAACAAGTTATGATTTTCACTGACAATAATTGTGAAGACATATTGGGCGGGATTCTCCGAAAACCGGCGCGATGGCTGGGGCCTGGCGCCAAAAACGGCGCAGATCACTCCGGCGTTGGGCCCCCCAAATGGCGCAAAGTCTCCAGGCCCGAATGTGCTAGCAGCGGCGTGATGCCATTCGCGACGGCGTCACGGGCTATGGACGTCACAGCACAAAAGATGCGGCCCTGCCCTCCCGGAAGACCCACTAAGATGGCCGCCCGCCGCGCAGCCCCGAGGTTCCAGGAGCGCGACATCGAGGCGCTCCTGGACGCAGTAGAGGAGAGGAGAGAGGCCCTGTACCCCGGACATGGCCGCAGGGTCCCCGGCACCTCAGCCGGCGCCTGTGGAGGGAGGTGCCAGAGGCTGTCAGCACTGTGGCTGTGATACCACGGACAGGCACCCAGTGCCACAAGAAGTTGAACGACCTCGTCAGGGCAGCCAGGGTAAGTATCCCCCCCCCCTTCCCCCACTCCCCCCTCCCCCCTTCCCTGATGTGCGGCACACCCCAGGTGCAACCAACCCTAACGCTAACCTAACCCTAATGTGCTGCGCACCTCTGCCAATATACGCGCAACCGCTGGCGTGCATTCATATACCTGTCTAACACTGTTGCCCTTTACCCCTGCCACCCACCCGCCCGCCCCCCCACAGGAGAAGCGCGCACACAACACCAGAGACCATGAGAGGACTGGATTGGGCTCAGCTGATGAGAGACCACTCACCGTTCATGAGTAAAGGGCCCTGGAACTGGCAGGCGGACCTGAGGACCGCGAGGTTGCCGATGCAGAGGTCGGGGGCCCACCAGCAAGTGAGCCACCCACGGACCGTCCCCATTCCCCCTTATCCCCCCTCCCCATATCCCCCCTCCCCCATATACCCCCTCCCCCATATCCCCCCGACCCCATATCCCCCCTCCCCGTATCCCCCTCCGCATATCCCCCATATCCCCCCTCCCCAGATCCCCCCACCCCATATCCCCCCTCCCCATATCTGCCCTCCCCATATCCCCCTCTTATCCCCCTCCCCATATCCCGCCTCCCCCATATCCCCCATATCCCACCTCCCCATATCCCCCTCTCCCCATATTCCCCTCCCCATATCCCCATATCCCCCCAGCCCCATATCCCCCATATCCCCCCTCCCCCATATCCCCCCTCCCCCATATCCCCCATATCCTCCGCTCACCGCCCGCGTGTCTAACCATGCATGCTGTATTGTGTATTGCAGGACCAAACGTCGAGGCACCCATCCCCGTGGACGCCGACCGACTGCAGGACGCCCCAGGGCAGCCACGAGAGAGGGAGAGACCCGGCCCCTCTGGCATGCGACGCCCGCAGGACGCCCCAGGGCGGCCACAAGAGAGGGAGAGACGCGGAGCAACAGGGAGACGACGTCCCCGTCTCGTGCGGGTGTGGCGATGCAGGCGTGTGACACCCAGCGACGAGTGGGGCAGCCACAGGCCCCCGTCACAGCCGAGCCAGCACACCACTACGCAGGACAGCTCTACCCAGGACACCACTACCTAGGACAGCCCTACCCAGGACACCACTACCCAGGACACTCCTACCCAGGACATCATTACCCAGGACAGCCCTACCCAGGACACCATTACCCAGGACAGCCCTACCCAGGACAGCCCTACCCAGGACACCACTACCCAGGACACCCCTACCCAGGACACCATTACCCAGGACAGCCCTACCCAGGAGACCCCTACCCAGGACACCACTACCCAGGACTTCCCTACCCAGGACACCCCTACCCAGGACACCACTACCCAGGACAACCCTACCCAGGACACCATTTCCCAGGACAACCCCACCCAGGACACCCCTACCCAGGACACCATGACCCACGGCAGCCCTACCCAGGACAGCCCTACCCAGGACAGCCCTGCCCAGGACACCGACACACATGACACCGAAATACAGGACACTGACACACAGTGGATGGGTGGAGACGAACCGCCACCCCAGAGTACCATAGACTCTGAGTCGGACGATGCTCACGACACAACATCATTGCTGTCTCCAACACCCTCCACCATCGCAGAGATAGTTACCTCGGTTGGACACTTTAGTGCTGAGGTGTCTGGTACACTCACTGGTGCGCACAACACAGCCCGGCCCCTCTGGCATGCGACGCCCGCAGGACGCAGGGCGGTACAGCAGGCGGAGGTAGAAGCAGCAGAGGGGCCGGGAGGTCGGAGGGCATCCTGGCGCAAGCGAATATCTGCCGCCCAGACGGGTCCTGGGTTCCTGGAGTTACCACACCCACCCATAGATCCGATGCAGCCAGCAAACGTGGGACGAAGGAAGAGGATGACGGCTGGCTTGCAACAGTTGCAGACGCAGGTGGAGGAGTGTGCCCGCGTCCAGGAGCTGGGAGTGGTGCCAGTCATGCGTGCCACCCAGGCTGAAACCGCACGGGTGGCGTCCGCGGTGGAGGCAATGGGTGCGACGGTGTCAGACATGGGGAGCAGGATGCGAGGCCTGGGGCGTTCCGTGAAGGCGGAGTGTGTGGCCCAGGACATGGCTTCCCTCTCACAGGAAGCCATGAGCCAGAGTCAGCGGCAGATGGCAGAGGCGCTCAACGCCATGGCCCAGTCTCAGCAGGCCAAACGCAGTCCCAGCAGGCAATGGCCCAGTCTCTGCAGGCCTTCGCTGGGGGCATCGGCGCCATTGCCCATGTGCTAGCCGGCGTCGCATGGTCACAGACAGGGATGGGCAACTCCCTGAGCTCCATGGCTGCAAACCCGCAGACCCTTGTCGATACCAACACGGGCCTCCAGGACTGGCAGCGCCAGGTGTCTGGGGGACGTTGGATGTCCGGTCCATTCGCACCCCCGACCCATGTAGAGGCCCGGGGGCCATCGGGCACCCCGAGGGAGGAGGAGGTGGTGTGGTCCGTCCCGGCTCCCCCGGTAGGGGAGATCCCGGAACACTGCAGCACTTCGGACTCTCCCCCTTCCATCCCAGGTGCATCAGGTGGGCAACAGGCAGGACAGGCTGGCAGCTCGCCATCCCAGTTGCCCGAGCCACAGCCTGGCCCATCTACGCCGTGCCGCCCCAGGAAACGGCCGCCAATGGGATCCCGAGTCAGAGGGCAGGAATCGCAGGAGTCCATCTCCAGTTCTGCTGTACGTCTGGGGAACCACCTAGGCGTAGTCAAAGGGCCCATAAGGCCAAACAATTAGGCACTGAGTAAGTTGGCATGGGTGCAGGGCGCAGATGTTATAGGGGCAAGGGAACGTGTATGGACTGTTTTTGTTAAAATAATCAATTTTACACCTACAGAAGCTGCCTTTGTGCTCTGTCCAAAGCGTGCGGGGGTGTCATGTATGTTGAGCGCCAGTGTGTGTGTGAGGGGTGGTCTTACATCGGCCCCAGGCCCCAGGTGAGTGTGCCCCCCCTCCCCCTGGGCCACCCTCGCCATCCCCCCAGGCAGAGGACGGGACCCTGCGCTGCAGGGTCACGGACGCATGCAGGGATGGTCCAGGTGGAGGGTGGTACTGTGGCCATGGGTCAGATATTGTCCAACGATGTAGAGCCCAGAGCTCATCGCAGAGCGGGTTGTCATCATCCTCCATGGCCTGCAATAGACACGCTTCCACCGGCGACTGTGTGAGCCCGGCCCGTTGTGCCGCAGGTGGATGTGCAGTGGAGGGGTGGTGTGCATGCGGGTGGGGTGGGTGTGGCTGGTGGGTGGGTGGGGTGGGTGTGGTTGGTGGGTGGGTGGGGGGGTGAGGGTGTTGGAGCTGGGTGGACGAGGGGGGGGGTCAGGGTGGTCAGATGTTGCCATGGTGTGCGGTATGTGGCCATACTCGCCGATTCCCACACCCCCTAGTCAGTGAACCAGGCGGCTATCAGCCGTCCCGTGCCCGCTGGCCCAGCTGGTAATGATGGGCAGCCACCCGTCCATGTCCAGCCCGCCTGCCCTGACCATTGCCCCCATCCCCCTCATCTGGGGAGGACTGCACCTTTTCCTGCCGCTCCTCCACTCCCCCCTCCTCTGCCTGCGGCACATCGCCCCTCTGTTGGGCTATGCTGTGCCGGACACAGCACACCTCAATGATGCAGCCGACCCTATCTGGCGGGTACTGGAGAGCCTCCCCAGAGAGGGCCAGGCACCTGAAACGCATTTTGAGCACGCCAAAGCACCTACCTCTCTATCACACACCTTGTCGCTGCATGGGCATCGTTGTAGCTGTTCTCCGCGTCACTCTGTGGCCTCCGTATACGCGTCATCAGCCACAACCGCAACGGGTAACCCCTGTCGCCCAGCAACCAGCCCCTCAGCCGGGAATGGCATCCCTCAAACACATATGAGCCATGAACACTTCCCGGGTACCGGTCGCCAACGTGCAGGACAATCATGCGGTGGTCGCAGACCACCTGGATGTTCATGGAATAGGTCCCCTTCCTATTGGTGAACACTGCCCTGTTATCTGCAGGTGGCCGCATGGCGACGTGCATCCCATCGATCGCGCCGTGAACCATGAGAAAACCGGCCACGGCAGAGAAGCCCACGGCCCGGGCATACTGGCTGGCCCGGTCCACAGGGAAGCGGATGTAGCGGTCCGCAATGGCATAAAGGGCATCTGTCAATGCCCGGATGCACAGGTGCACCGATGTCTGCAAGATGTCGGACAGGTCCCCACTCGGCGCCTGGAATGACCCCCTGACATAAAGGTTCAGGACCACTGTAACCTTGACGGACACAGGGAGAGGGTGTCCTCCCCCAGTGCCACGCGGTGCCAGGTGTGCCAGCAGGTGGCAGATGTGTGCCACTGTTTCCCGGCTCATCCGGAGTCTCCTCCTGCATTCCCGGTCCGTGCGGTCCGGGTACGATGAACGGCGCCTGTACACACGGGGCCTCCTCCGGTGTCTCCGTCGCCGTGGCGCCACAACGTCCTCCTCCCTCTCCTAGTTCTCCTCCTCTTCTTCGTGCTCCCCCTGCTCCTCCTCCTCCTCGTCCTGTCGGGCGGGTGGCCCTCCAGCCTGGGCTGCCGCCTACCCCTCTGCGGCATGCTCCTCTGAGGCATGTTCCTCTGCGGCAGCCTGCGCCACTGCGGCAGCCTGCGCCGCCTCTCTGGCACGCTCCTCCTCCTGGGCAACATGTAGAATAGCGGCTGCCGCCACGGCGGCCAACATTGCTGGCTGATCAGAAAACATGATGGCCTGCTGGGGGACAACGACAACATGTCATCATTGCTGTACCCCCTCACCCCCCGCAGCCAGGTGCCATGGGCTGCATGGGCACGACTGTTGGAGGATGGCACCTCGCCAGGCGGATGACCTTCCATGCCCTCGCCCCTCTTCCCGGCACTCACTCTCACCCCCTCTCCCAGGCACTCGCTCTCAACCCCCACCCCGGCACTCTCCCCCCTTCCCCGGCACTCTCCCCCCCTCCCCGGCACTCACCCCCCCCTTCCCTCCCCGCACTCACTCTCATCCCCTCTCCCCGGCACTCTTCCCCCCCTCCCCGGCACTCACCCCCCCTCCCCGGCACTCGCACTCATTCCCCCTCCCCGGCACTCGCTCTCACCCCCCCCACCCCGGCACTCTTCCCCCTTCCCCGGCACTCTCCCCCCCTCCCCGGCACTCAACCCCCCCCGCTCCCCGGCACTCACTCTCATCCCCTCTCCCCAGCACTCTTCCCCCCCCTCCCCGGCACTCACCCCCCCTCCCCGGCACTCACTCTCATCCCCTCTCTCCGGCACTCTTGCCCCCCCTCCCCGGCACTCACCCCCCCCCCCTCCCCGGCACTCACCCCCCCCTCCCCGGCACTGACTCTCATCCCCTCTCCCCGGCACTCTTCCCCCCCCTCCCCGGCACTCACTCTCATCCCCTCTCCCCGGCACTCTTCCCCCCCTCCCCGGCACTCACCCCCCCATCCCCGGCACTCGCACTCACCCCCCCTCCCCAGCACTCTCCCCCCCTCCCCAGCACTCGCTCTCACCCCCCCTCCCCGGCACTCTCCCCCACTCCCCGTCACTCTTCCCCCCTCGGCGGCACTCACTCTCACCCACCCTCCCCGGCACTCGCTCTCACCCCCCCTCCCCGGCACTCTCCCCCACTCCCCGTCACTCTTCCCCCCTCGGCGGCACTCACTCTCACCCACCCTCCCCGGCACTCGCTCTCACCCCCCCTCCCCGGCACTCTCCCCCACTCCCCGTCACTCTTCCCCCCTCGGCGGCACTCGCACTCTCCCCCCTCCCCGGCACTCACTCTCACCCACCCTCCCCGGCACTCATCCCCCCTCCCCGGCACTCACTCCCAGCCCCCCCCACAGAGCCCCCCCCCCACAGCCCCCCCCACCCCACACCCCCCCACCCCACAGCCCCCCCCCCCCCACCCTCCCCCTCCCTCACAGCCCCCTCCCCACACACCACCCTCCCCCCCACACACAGACTGCGGCCACACCGTCACTTCTCCTACGGCCACCCCCCACGCCGTGACCTACCTCCACGCTGTACGCCGTCAACCATCAGCACTGGTTGACTGCGTTATATAGGTGTTTTGATTTACGCTGACGTGACCCGTGGTCACGTCGGCGGGACTTCGGCCCATCCGGCCGGGAGAATACGGGAAGCCCCGGGGTCCATAGCGTCGCGCCGGCCCCCGCCATTCTCCTAGGCGGGCGGCGCGATTGACGCCTCGCCGACTTTTCAACGTTCGGAGACTTTGGGAGACTGCGGGGGCGGGATTCACGCCGGCCCCTGCCGATTCTCCGACCCGGGGGGGGGGTCGGAGAATCCCGCCCATTGTGCATATGGAACAGTTATTTTTGATGATACCCAGAATTAGTCAATGGAAAGAGGCATGAGTGAAACATTAAGAAAGGACAGCACATCAGATTGATGGCTAGTCGCGCTGTGTCACAGGCTGTGTAAAGTTATAGATTTGTCTAACAGAATTCTGAATCATCTCGGGACATTATTAGATCAACAGGTCATTGCAATGTTAAAGACCTATGTGGTATTCAAAGGTAGTGATTGTTCTGCAGTAGCAAAATCTTATTTTCACTGAATATCTAACAGAGAATAAAATATTCCTTGGCAGGTATGAGCTTTGTGAAATCAATTCCAAAATGTTCCTGCCATTCTGGATAAAGCTGCCAATACTGTTTGTGTATTTCTCTTGGCAATGGAACATCTGTCTCTTGCTGCACAGAATTTACAGACACAGTATCAGCCCATCTGTTACACATGCCATTTAGTGAATTTGGAACATGATTAAATTTTAAGGAACTTGCCATAAACCAATAGCAATTTCACACTTTCGATATGAAGAACGGTAGCAGCATTTTATCCTCAACAAATGGCACTGCTCTGAAGAAGAATCTAATGGAGGAACTGGAGATAAGCACTGTTCAGTGTTACGTTTGTCAGCCAATGGTACAAAATTTAATTCTGCTACTTTTCAAGATTTTTTACTTTTTGCTCTAGAAGGGATTTCAATTGAATTTACTGTAAAATATACTATTAACTTGAACTTAGCATACAAGGAATTAAATTCACACAAAACACCAGCTATTTTGAAAGTATTTTTGATCCAGTAGGTGAAACTAACTGAATGGTTGTAAGAAAAGCCTCAGCAAACATCCAAATCCTCAATGATGGGGAGCCCAGCGTATTGGTGCAAAAGACGAGGGCCGAAATCGGGAAAGGAGATTGGGCGGAGAATTGGTTTTGACGGCAAAATCGTGGCGGGCGGCGGGTTCATGCCAAATCGCAATTCTCCGGTGCCTTGACAGCGGTGTCAATGCATTCCACTCTGCATGTACAGTTAACACCGTTTGCATATCATTAGCGGGCCTGACCCGGGCTTTCCCCTCGGCCTCCGCAATTCTCTGCCTCCACCTGGGGGAATTCCTGATGGCGAGGTTCATTTGTGCTTTCAAAAATTGTGATACAAGTGCTTTGGCTGATGAGGGAGAGAGAGGGAGGGGCTACGGAAAGTGTGTTGACAGTTGTGCTGTTGGCCGGGGGGGCTTCTGCCAGGGCTGGGGGGAGTCACGGGATGGTGGCCAGGAGTGGGCTGTGGGGTCGGGGTGGACAGCCACGGAACACCATTGCTGCAGCCTGCAAGGCAGCCATGCAGTTGCGCACACCCATTGTGAACCTAGTGCCATGGATCGTATAGGTGTCCCCACAGGCCACCCCACTAGGTGCCACCTGGCCCCAGCTGACCCATCAATGGGAAGGGT
The DNA here is from genome assembly GCF_047496885.1 of Scyliorhinus torazame. Taxonomy (NCBI): domain Eukaryota; kingdom Metazoa; phylum Chordata; class Chondrichthyes; order Carcharhiniformes; family Scyliorhinidae; genus Scyliorhinus; species Scyliorhinus torazame. Next base: position 201,029,253 of record NC_092714.1, read on the forward strand.
GTGCTCCAGCGCAACCAGTTCCATCTTGTTGGCTGGGATGAGTGTGCGGAGAGTGAAGTGTGTGTCTATGATTGCAGCTTGCCAGCCTCCTGAGTGTCAATCACGGACCCGGCAAACCAGATGCCGTTTTTTCATTGGAATCGGATGAGTTCCACGCAGTCCGGTACTAGCCCCTCAGTGGTGGCTGAATCGGTCCATGTGTAGTGCCAGTTTTGCTGTCGTAGAAGTCCACGAAACCTGCCCTGGCGTCAACACTTTGTCTCAAGAACGGAGAATCTGGCACGAGACATTTGCAGCACTCTTCAGCCAGAAGTGCCGAGTAGATGATTTATTGTGGCCCTGACCTGCGGTCCACAGCATCACAGATGTCAGTCTTGAGCCAATTTGATTCATAAAATCACACATGAACACAGTACAGAAGAGTCCATTTGGCCCATTGAGTCTGCACCGACACATGAAAAACACCAGACCTACCTACTTAATCTACCTTTACCAGCACTTGGCTCATCGCCTTGAATGTTATTTTGTGCCAAGTGCTCATCCAGGTACTTTTGAAGGATGTGAGGCAACCAGCCTCCACCACCGACCCAGGCACTGGACCATCACCGGCCTCTGGGTAATAAGGTATTTTCTCACATCCCCTCTAAACCTCCTGCCCCTCACGTTGAAATTGTGCCCCTTCGTGATTCACTCTTCAACTGAGGTGAACAGTCGCTCCCTCTCCACCCTGTCCATTCCCCCTCCCTATCTTGTACACCGCAATCAGGTTACCCCTCAGTCTTCTCTGCTCCAACAAAAACAACCCAAGCCTATCCAACCTCTCTTTATAACTTAAATGTTCCATCCAGGCAACATCTTGGTGAATCACCCGGCACCCCCACAGGAGCAAACGCATCCTTCCTATAATGTGGCGATCAGAATTGCTGACAGTACTCCAGCTGTGGCCTCATCAAAGTTGTATACAACTCCAACATGAATTCCCTTCCTTTTTAATCTATGCCTCGATTGATAATGGCCTCATATGCCTTTTTCACCACCCTTTGAAACTGCCCTTCTGTCTTCAGAGATCTATGGACAAACACGCCAAGGTCCCTTTGTTCCTTGGAACCTCCCAGTGTCAAGCCATTCATTGAATGCTTCCTTGTTAAATTACTCCTTCCAAAGTGTATCACCTCACACATTTCAGGGTTAAATTCCATCTGTCACTTATATGCCCATTTGACCATCTGGTCTATATCTTCCTGTAATCCAAGTCACTCAACCTCGCTGTTGACCACCAGGCCAATCTTTGTGTCATTCGCAAATGTACTGATCCTACCCTCCACATAGTCATCTATGTTGTTTATATAAATGGCGAATAATAGGGGACCCATCACAGATCCCTGTGGCATGCCACTGGACACTGGCTTCCAGTCACTTAAGTAACCTTCTGTCATCACCCTCTGTCTCCTACAGCTCCATGTGAGATCACAAATGCTGAGGGTGCTGGGTACTGCAGCGACTATGGGCACTAACAAAACTCCAGCAATAGTGCAGAAGGTTTGTGCTCCAGAACTAACTGTGCCCTTAATCAAGGTGTTCCACTACAGCTATTACACTAGCGTCCAGCAATGTGAAAAAATACTGCCCAGTTACGTCCTGTCCAAAAAAAGCAGGGCAAATTGAACCCAACCAATTACCACCCCATCATTCCGCTCGCAATTATCAGCAAAGTCATTGACAATGTTATCGGGGGCGGGATTCTCCGACCCCCCGCCGGGTCGGAGAATCCCCGGGGGCTGGCGTGAATCCCGCCCCCGCCGGTTGCCGAATTCTCTGGCACCGGATATTCGGCGGGGGTGGGAATCGTGCTGCGCCGGTTGGTGGGACACCCCCGACGATTCTCCGGCCCGCGATGGGCCGAAGTCCCGCTGCTGGGATGCCTGTCCCGCCGGCAAGCATCAAACCACCTCTCTTACCGGCGGGACTAGGTGGCGCGGGCGGGCTCCGGGATCCTGGGGGGGGGCGCGGGGCGATTTGGCCCCGGGGGGTGCCCCCACGGTGGCCTGGCCCGCGATCGGGGCCAACCGATCCGCGGGCGGGCCTGTGCCGTGGGGGCACTCTTTTCCTTCCGCCTTCGCCATGGTCTCCGTTCGGGTACACGGAGGGAGAATTCAGAATGCCCAAATTACCTAATAGCACGTCTCTCGGGACTTGTGGGAGGAAACCGAATCACCCGGAGGAAATCCACGCAGACAAGGAGAGAACGTGCAGACTCCGCACAGACAGTGATCCAAGCCGGGAATCGAACCTTGGATCCTGGCGCTGTGAAGCAACAGTGCGAACTACTGTGCTCCTTATGACCTCATAACAGCCTTATGACAGCCTTAGTACTCATGGGTTAAAGAGCTGGGATGGGATTCTCCCCTACCCGGCGGGGCTGGGGGTCCCGGCGGGATGGAGTGGCGGGAACCACTCCGGCATCGGGCCGTCTCAAAGTTGCGGATTTCTCCGCACCTTTGGGGGCCTTGAGGGGCTAGGCCCGCGCCGGAGTGGTTTCCGCTCCCACAGCTGGCATGGAAGGCCTTTGGCCTAGGCCAAACCCGGGGCCGAAAGGACTCTGCGGCCGGCGCGAGTCCGCGCATGCGTGGGGGGTGGGTCTCTTCCGCATCGGCCATGGTAAATGCTGTGGCCTAGGCGGAGGGAAAAGAGTGACCCGCGGCACAGGCCTGTCCGCCGATCGGTGGGCCCCGAACGCGGGCCAGGCCACCGTGGGGGCACCCCCCGGGGCCAGATCGTCCTGCGCCCACCCCCCCAGGACCCCGGAGCCCACCCGCGCCACCAGGTCCCGCCGGTAGGAGAGGTGGCTTGCCAACGGGACAGGCATTCCAGCAGTGGGACTGCGGCCCATCGCGGGCCGGAGAATCGCCAGGGGGGGCCCGCCGGCCAGCGGGGCGCGATTCCCGACCCCGCCGAATATCCGGTGCTGGAGAATTTGGCTACTGGCAGGGGCGGGATTCAAGCCAGCCCCCGGCGATTCACCGACCCGGCGGGGGGTCGGAGAATCCCACCCCAGATGTCAAGAGGTGAGGTGAAAATGACTGCCCTTGATATTAAGGCCATATTTGACTGATTCTGGCATCAAGGAGCCTTAGCAAAGTTGGAGTCTATAGGAATCAGAGGGGAAATTCTTCATTAGTTGGAGTCATACCTAACACAACGGAAGATGCTTGCGGCATCTGAAGGTTATTCACCTCACCCCCACACCGCACTGCAAGAGATTCCCAGGGTAGTGTCCTGGAACTAACAATCTTCAGCTCTTTCATCAATGACTTTCTCTCCGTCAGAAGGTCAGAAGTGATTGTGCAATGTTTTTTTGCGACTCCTCTGGAGCTCCCCAAGCCCTGTGCACTATCTGCATTATACAAGTCAGGAGTGTGATGAAATACTCTACCACTTGCCTGGAAGAACGCAGCTTCAACAATACCCAAGAAGCTTGAAACCATCCAGGACAAAACAGCCCACTTGACTGGCACCCCATCCACCACTCCAACATCACTCCCTCCACTACAGTGGTAGCAGTGTGTACCTTCAATTAGATGCACTGCAGCAACTCGCTAAGGTTCCTTCAAAATCACGTTCCAATCCCATGACCTCAATCACCTGGAAAGAAAATAGCAGCAGATGCATGGGAGCACCACCACCTGAAAGTGCCCCTACCACCTATGGAGTTTCACTGTTACCGCCCCCAAGTCTTACTATCATTTCATTAGGTGCTGGGCGTAAAGGTAAACTTCAGATAATAGGGGACATGCAATCCACTTATGTATTTGTCCCATGATACTAAATACAAGACAACATCTAGTGCAAAGCTGGAATATTGAAACATGTAGTAGTTTTCATCAATATGAACTGCCTTTCTCCCAGAATCCTAATCCTGTGTATTAGTTGTCCATCCATAAGGTTCTGCAGTATGAAATAAATAACTGGATTGATTCAGTTTCTTTAATATCCTGCACTTGATATGAATCTGGGGAAAGGTTATGTTAAATGTAAAACAATTAACATATTAGGTGATATACTTGCAAATGTCACAAAATTATAAAAATCACAGCATTCACAATTAAATTCAATCCTATTCATCAAAAAGGTACATTTTCATTCATTCATATGTTGTGGGCATCACTGGCTAGGCCAGCATTTATTGCCCATTGCAATTGCACTTGAGAAGGTGGTGATGAGCTGCCTTCATGAACCACTGCAGTCCCTGAGGTGTAGGTACACCCACTGAAACCAATGTAGGAATTTCAGATATATTGTATTATAATATTTGGTGAAGTCAGGGTTAAAAGCCTGGGTAAAAGTTTATTTGACTGCTGAAATCATGTTTTAAAAGATTCTTGGGTTGAAAGACAACAAAGCTTTTGGGAACCAGAGGTGCAATTAATCATCATTAAAAACTTGGCCTCATGCAATTTTGTTTTGATTAAGGGGGTTCCCTGGGGAGTTCATTAGTTTTCAGCTTGGTGAGATGATGTCATTGCTGGGTGGAGTTAAGACATCAGGCTTTTTGAGAAAACATTTTCAGTTCAGTTCTGATCTACCTGAAGCTGTGTGCACGGTTAAACAGTTCTGCTCTCATTGTAGGTTAGTTAAAAGTGTTATGGGCGAGGCGTTTTCAGAACCCCAAAAGGTATCATGGAATTCAACCAACCTCTCCCTTTAATGTATTTGTTGCTTTTCCTAGCACACGGCTTGTTCCTTAGGTGTGGAATTACAATTATGGACACGTGGGTTTTTAAACACAAAACAATGTTTATTCCATGAACTCAACTTAACATCTTAAATAAACATTGGATCTCTTAACACCCCTTACTTCAAAGATAACTCGGAAAATATTGCAACAGTAAATCATTCCTTAAAATGTTCTTTCAAACTTCCAAGAGATAGCAATTAAGGGTATTGTATTCACTGCATTGAGTAATATTGTTTAAGGGGTAGCTGCAAGTTATTTTCTGGTGTGATGTTAAAGATTGTAATACTATGTGAGTAATAAAGTTTGTTTTAATATACCATATCCCTATTTCTTTGTGCAATCACTCCTGGGGCAAAGAATCCTTTCCTCAAAGTCTTACAAAATGTAAATAAAATTTGGGGCTTCAGTCCAGTATCCTAGCCACTGTTGGGAAATTGTCTGGGATTGTAATACCACAGTGCTGTTAGGCAGGGAGTTCATGGATTTTAACCCAATGCCAGTGGAAAGATTGTTGATGTATTTTCAGTTCAGGGTGGTGAGTAACTTGAAGGGGAACCTCCAAGTGATGATGTTCCCAAATGGCTGCTGCCCTTGCCCTTCTAGATAGTAGTGGTTGTGTGTTCGGAAGGTGCTGCCGAAGGAGCCTGGGTGAGTTTCTGCAGTGCATCTTGTAGAAGGTACACACATCTGTCACTGCACTTCAGTGGTGGAATGAGTGAATGTTTGTGGATGGATCCCAATCAAGTAGCAGGTTTTCTCCTGGATGTTGTCAAGCACTTCAACTGTTGTTGGAGTTTCATTCATTCAAGCAAGTGGAATGGTCCAACATATTCCTAACTTGTGCCTTTTAGATGCAGGATAGGCTTTGGGGAGTCAGGAGGTGAGTTATTTTCTGCAGGATTCCTAGCTTCTAACCAGCTCTTGTAGCTGCAGTATGTATATGGCTAGTCCAGTTCAGTTTCTGGTCAATGGTGACCCCCAGGATATTGATGGTGGGGGATTCAGCGATGGTAATGCCATTGAATGTCAAGGGATGATGGTTAGATTCTCTCTTGTTGGAGATGGTCATTGCCTGGTACTTTTGAGGCACAGATGTGAATTTCTACTTGATAGCCCAAGCCTGGATATTGTCCAGGTCTTGCTGCAATTGGATATGAGCTGCTTCAGTATTTGTGGAGTCACGAATGTTGATGAACATTGTGCAATCATCTGTGAACATCGCCACTCTGACCTTATGATGGAAGGAAGGTCATTGATGAAACAGCTGAAGATGGTTGGGCCTGAGGAACTTCTGCAGTGATATCCTGGAATTTCCAGCAACCACAATCATCTTCCTCTGTGTTGGATAAGACTACAACCAGCGAAAATCAGATTTTCCGCTGGATTTCCATTGACTCCAATTTCTCTGGGTCTCCTTGATGCCACATTCGGTACAATACAGCCTTTATGTCAAGGTAAGTCACGCCCACCTCACCTCATGTGATTTACTATGTAACTTTTCCTTTTCAACATTCATCTTAATGGGCTTGTTTACTAACTATACGAGGTATTGAAAAGAGGAATTTCACAGTGGTTAGCACCGTTACCTCACAGCGCCACGGACCAGGTTCAATTCCAGTCTTGGGTGACTATGTGGATTTTGCACTTTCTCCCTGCGTCTGTGTGGGTTTCCTCCCACTGCCTTTCAATAGCAATGCATTGATGAAGAAATGTATGAACAAGCCTATTAGCAAGGTACAGAAAACATCAATTATGTGGTCACCTGTGTCATCAAAAAAACATAGTAATGGTTGCGTGACAAATAAGACGTACTATCTGAAGTCAGCAAGATAATAAGTGTTGAAGCAAGAAGGGAAGCTCGCTTTACAGAGGCTTTCTTGTGGAGTTTGAGGAACAGTCCAGCTTTTATAATGCAACTGAAATTGGAAAATCTTTCTCGCAATAAGATGTATATGTATCATTACCAGGTTCAGTGAAGTGTAGCTCTGTGAAAGCAGGTTACCTATTTGTAACTGAAGATGGTATGGTACATGAAAGAGAGGTTTTATTGGATTCAAGTTGCCTTCACCAGCTGCATGCTAAGTAGGAACTGTTGAAAGCATGCCTAATTGTGTTTAATGTTGAGATTGCCGTCAATGTGGCATGTGGCCAAGTTGTACAATGTGATAAACTGTTTCCTGTGTCTCAATAAAGCTACCACTGTTTTATCCATTTATGTTCAGCAGTCCATCTAAACTTCGTAACTGAAAGGAAAATAGATTCTCCACAGAGATGGTCTGGCATCAGGCTGTGGAGATCACCATTTCATGTGGGCTCCAATTTCCATGGAGACCTGATTGCTGTTTCTGAAAATGAATCAAGTGAATATATGTAATTGTGATGAGTTTTAACAACTTGCTTTTGCCTACGTCTGTAAAAAGATGCAGAGACATGAGCACTAATGTTACCATCAGACAGATGTGAATGAAAACATTATTGAATTCCTTAGTACAAGGAAGGAGTAGAATTATATTGTACAGTAGAAATGAGGTGCTCTCCCTATGTTCACACTAAAAATGAGATTCCCTGACCTCCTTGTGGCGTGGTTCTCAGCAGCAAGAAGAGGCCCGCCATTGTCAGTGGTGGGATCTCCTGGTCTCGCTGCTGCCAATGGGATTGCCCAATGAACCCACCCCATGCCACTGGGAAACACGCAGCTCCAACAGACATTAGATATTAGAAGAAACAGAAGTAGATGGAAAAAAAAAATTAAGCCATCATTGTAATTGCTATCTTCTAGAGGGCAACACGGTAGCACAGTGGTTAGCAATGTTGCTTCACAGTGCCAGGGACCCAGGTTCGATTCCCATTTGCGTCACTGTCTGTGTGGAGTCTGCATGTTCTCCCTGTGTCTGCGTGGGTTTCCTTAGGGTGCTCTGGTTTCCTCCCACAAGTCCCGAGAGACGTGCTTGTTAAGTAATTTGGACATTCTGAATTTTCCCTCTCTGTATCCGAACAGGTGCCGGAATGTGGCAACTAGGGGCTTTTCACAGTGTCATGTGAGAGTACCTTTAAGAAATGGATGTTTAAGCAATGTACCTTTAAGAAATGGAGCTGATCATATTTCTGAAGTGATGTCAGACGATGGGGGGAGCTGAGCTCACTTCTGCTTTTTGAGTTTCAGTTTGAGAACGTAGCTGGGAGTGTCTGGATGTTTTGCTGTGAGCTGCATGAAGAAACACAGAGCTGGTCTGTTGCTTTCTGCAATCCAAAGACTATAAATATATTGAAGGTAACCTAATGTGCTCCTATTTTTAAAGGTTTGAAGTCTTTTGGATGTTTCAAGGAACAGTTTGAAGGATTATTTAGTGTTGTAGTCTTTTGGGATTATCTTTGAAGTTATGGGGGTTAAGATATTCAATGTTTGTTTTTAAAAGGTTAACTTGAGTTAATATAATAAACATTGTTTTGTTTTAAAAACCACTTGTCCATTTCTGCTGTATCACACCTGGAGAGTACGCCGTGTGCTTCCCACACCACAATCTATTAAAAGTTGTGGGTCGGTTGAACTCCATGAAACACTTTGGGGTTCTGTAAACTAGGACCCATAACAACAGTAACTTAATTTCAGTGTTAATGTAAGCCTACTTGTGACAATAAAGATAATTATTATAAAAGATGGCAAGACTAATTTACTGCATGTAAAATTACTGCAGTGATTGTGAATCTTTTCCTGACTGGGCCCAACCATATAGTTAGTTTATTTTCTAATCAGGGACGTAGGGAGATATTGGGTACTGGAAATTTTGATTTTTGTCATTTGATTTGGTGCACTTGCATGGGACATAATGGTGAATCAAATATATTTTATTAGTTTGATCATAGGAAATTAATATAGAGGGTTTTTATTTCAAATTTTTTTGGGGCATTGAGTAATTCGCAAATCCGCACTTTCCTTTGCTTCCTGTCTCTCACATCAGTGCAGTTTGAATTGATTCCAGCTACTCTATTCTTTTGTCCTATCAATTCCCATTCTAGCTTTTATATGTTTGACTCATCTCTTGGTAACCACAGTCTTGCACTTTGCAGTACAGAGAGTAAAGTGTTTGCAATACATCCAACATCAGAGACAGCACTGAACTCTTCACTACTTTCCTGCAAAAATAGTTCACCAGATCAACTGGGAGCACAGCCAGGAAGCGAGTGGCCATTACCATCCCTGTGTTCATGAGATAACAATACCCAGCTTTGTGGTCCTTCGGAGAGACGTGTGACAACGCTGAAGACAGTGACTTCAGGTTTAGGAGGGTGACTTGTTTCTCGAGCATGTTTCATAGATTTCATCGAATTTACAGTGCAGAAGGAGGCCATTCGGCCCATCGAGTCTGCATGGCCCTAACAAAGTGCACCCTACTGAAGCCCACATATCCACCCTATCCCCGTAACCCAGTAACCCCCACTTAACATTTTTTGGACACTAAGGGCAATTTAATATGGCCAATCTACCTAACCCGCACATCTTTGGATGGTGGGAGGAAACCGGAGCACCCGGAGGAAACCCACGCAGACACAGGGAGAACGTTCAGACTCGCACAGACATTGGCCCAGCCGGGAATCAAACCTGGGACCCTGGAGCTGTGAAGCAACTGTGCTAACCACTATGCTACCATGTTGTTGAGCAGACACAAGTTCCACCCCCAGCATCTCAGCCATGGTCCCCAACATTGTATCTGGCAGCCCTCAATCAGGCTCTGATCTCCTGCTGACCTCTCATTCAATCAGCCAGGTCACCACTTCCAGGCTGTACCTTGTGACAAAGCCTCATCTTCAGTCCGGTGCAGGTACTCAGGGAAGTTTATCATGCCCAGGCCAAAGTCCACAGCCAGGCCTCAATGCAATCCTGTAGAAACCACGCGTTAGCCTTGTTCTCCGACCTGAAGAAACACTCCTGAATCAGGTAAGGTGGATTTCTGGCAGGTTCCTTTGTGCTGTGTTTTAGGATGTATCTAGTGTGATGGCAATGGCCACATGACCTTGCTGAGTCAGGGAGGAAGGCACTGGGCAATCTTTTGACATATTTTCCTGTGGCAATTCTGTTTTGTTCAGCACCTTTTTCTTCAGGACAGATTTTCTGGAACCCATTAGGTGACCTAAACAAGGGGTAGCTGTATATGTCCAGTTTAAGCTCATTTTATGGTTGTCTTTTCCCACTGTTTCACAAAACAATGATATTCAGGGAAGGCATCATGAAGGCAAAATGGTTAACTAAAATATACTACTATTTTTGGGAATACATTTATTTTTGGCAGCAATCTTGTACCTTGTGATAGCATCGGAAATATGCAGCTCGCTCATCTGAAAACTTCTCCAGTCGCTTTGGGCCTTTGCTGGATGCCTTCTTTAGCACAAGCCAGCATCTCTGGTAAATCTACAAAGTACAAACACAAAGAAATGAATTGATTCAGTGCTTTCTCTTGTGGTTTGTGATTGTACTGCACTTATGAGAAAAAAATGACCTTGCTAAAGCAAATATGATGCTGAGTTGCATTCACAGCATTACCTATTGTTGGAGTTGCTGTTTCTCAAGTGACGCCATTACAGTATCCAAAAAAGAGCAGGGAGCTCTGCCAATATCCTGGCCAACGTTCCTCTCTGAATCAGTTATATACCTGTTGGTCGCCGAACCTTGCTGAGTGCAAATTCACTACCTCATTTACCAACTAACAATAATGACTGCATGTCAGAGAATAATTCACTGGTTGTAAATTGCATTGGAACATCCTAAGGATGTGACAAAACACGTTATGTCGAGGCAATTTCTTTCTTTTGAAAATTCAATGTCATCTCCTTTTCTTCCTGAACAAAACACACAATCATTCTGCTACTATCTGTATTGTATTTTATTTCAATCTCTGCTGAAATATACGTGGAAAAAGCTGAATTTTGAGCCTCTCAATTGTTTGCCAATTTCCCCAATCTACTGACAGGGAAAGGTTGGCTTTCTCTAATTTTTAGGAAATAATGATAATTCTAGTGTAATTATTGGCTTCTATCCTTGCAATTACTGATGTTGAGTAATCACAAACATTGCCTAATTTCCTCCTCAATATACATTACACTGTAAGTGCGTCAAAACAAATAAGAGTATCCAACAATTTATAACAAAGTGTATTCAAATTTTCTCTCTCCTCTGCAATATTCAACCAGTCCCTTACCAACTGTCATGCTAGGATAAACATGGAGATTATGTTTTTTTTTAAACTATGTTCCATTTAAAATGGACCCAAATGAACTGTTAAAGATGGCTGCCAAGAGGATTAGATAACCTTTTGAAATGTCAACAGACTAATAAGCTTCCGGAAATTTCTGAATTGAATTATAATGTCTGGGGGTCTGTCCCTTGAAAGAACATGCCAAACAGTACTCCTTCGTGGAAGTTCAGAATTGCTATTGTTGAAGCTTCCTCCAAAACACAGAGGCATTCTCCGAGATTTCAGGCTTGCGATGTAACAAAGGAAAGCTAGAAAAACTAATTATCCCCAAAGTTCGAAAGACCACCATTGAATATCAATGGCCTTTGACCATGTGACTGAAAGTACTGAATTATTTACTGCTGAAAGACCACCAATTACCTTCTATTGTGCATCAATGGCTGTTAATAATGTGATTGAAACTGTTCTCTGAAACTGAAAATTGTTTGTCTATAATCCAGGAGAGACCTGGCAAGTCTGCAGGCTACTACCAACAATACCACAAATGTAGAAAATGCTGTGCCACCTCTCAAGAACTGCAGGGTTTAAAAGTCTTTTAAAATGTGTCCCCCAGCCTGTTTCCAAAAACCTGAGTTCACGGGAACATAAATTGTACCCCCAGTTACAAGAGCTGCCATTGCCTCTCCACATGACCTGCCGAATGATCTTCCTTTGAAGGAAGGCTGCAGTTAATCTGGTTCTGACCCCAACCATGTGAATTTAACTGAACTACAATTCCAGAGTGGGAAATCTCCCCCCTTCACTGATCCCTCAAAGGCATGTGAACTGTTAACTATTCTGTTTGGTTTTAATATTTTAATATTTGTAAAAGTGCACTACCTTTTCTTGGGATGTGAAATTAGACCTTTCAGGGTGCGTGTGTGAATAAATAATCCTCCTTATTGAAATCCATGGAATTCTACTGCTGGTGACCTTTAAATTGACCTCACACTATGGGGGTATGAGAGCACACATAGTGGGCGGGATTCTCTATTGCTTGATGCCGATATCGTAATCGGGGATCAGGCAGGGAATTCATTTGGATGCCCAAATCAGGGCTGGCGTCAGTTTAACGCTGGTCAGCCATGCTCCACCCCCAAGGAAGTGGTGTAATAGCATCACGCACCGCACGCCATTGGAACGGAAGGCCCTCCCGCGATATTCCGCTCCTGATGGGCCGAGTTCCCAACCGTGCGGTTGTCATGTAGTCTGAACGGTCAGGAACCCAGCATGGCGGCTGCAGACTATGTCCAGTGCCGCCACACTCGGCTTGGAGCTGTGCCGGGGGGGGATTCCGCGACGGCTTGGGGGACTGGTGGGGGTGGCCAAGCGATGACCTGTGGGGTCACAGATGACAGGTCGAGTCCGCACACGGCCGTTGTATGGCCATGGACCTGCCCGTTTTCAGCACGGGAGCTGGGAGATTCACTCAGCACCGCTACCAGCCCCTCACTGCTCTCTCTCTACCTGGAGGGGGGGAGGGGATGGGGGGGAGGAGGCAAGACATCTGGAATTATTTCAGAAACAATTCCAGGCTGAAATGGCAGTTGTTGGGAGGGAGCAAGGTGTGATTTCGGAATTTTTACTGCATGGATGAACTAAGCTGAGCCGAAAGACCTCCAACATTCAGATTTATCTCATGTTTATATAGATTTCAATGATCAAATATGGAGGATCGCAGCTCCAACCATTTTGTCATCTATCCTGGTCTGCCAGTCTGCATGCCTTCAAAGTGCAGGGAGTGAAATTATTTTGGTACATTTGAATGTATTGTGTTTCTTTTTACATTAAAATGCTAACATTTACTGACCTTAGGAGAATTCAAGCTGATATGTAAAAAAAAATCAATGATTTTTAATTCATTGGCTTTCTTAATAATTTTCATCTACATAATTGGGAAAATATTCCTTTTTGAGTTGACTTTCTCAATAATTATGCGTAGATATTACTCATTAGCAACACATAATATAATGTAGCTTTCCTGTAATAAAGGTTCTCTTTATATTCTGAAATATGGTAGCTGTATATCAAGATAATTAATGTGTCTCTATCAATCTTTAATCTCACAGACCTTCCTTCCCTGGGAATTTCACTTGATGATGGATCTGGTTTTATTTCCCCTTCCCCATTGGTTGCCGATCTGTCGGATGATTAAAAAAATGATATACTTGGATCAGATCCTTTGATCGATGATTCAAGAGTCCATTGCTCTTCTAATGTTCTATTGATTAGCTCTAAGTAGAGAACCTTGTCCTGTTCTCACCAAGTGTGACCTTGGATATACTTGCATCTTGATGGTGATTTTCTAAATCATGTACTCATACTGCAATTTCTGAAAGCACATTTCATCACTTAATATCAACACTGGAAGACTATGGGATACATTTTCAACTTGACCAAACTTAACATCGGCTGGTGACTGAATTCGTAATGAGAACTTTGGGTTTGTTGAAAAACTACACGAGGACTGCTGCAAAATTAATTTGAAATGTTCTTCTTCAGTACGTTACCATTTCTTGAGTTTCCAGTTTTCAGATATTCATCCCAGTACCATTTGCACTCATGATAAAAGGCTCGAACAATCCTGCAGTAAACTAGCAGGCGATCGCACACATCATTCCCACTGCTGCATGATTTAATCAGTGTTATGTGCTGCTTTAACCTCTCTTCAAGCCCATTTCACTGTGAGTAATTCAGAGTTGAAGCTGTGGGGATGCATTCCTATCCTTTGGCTAAGTGTATGAACTCAATACTTGCAGACGACGATCCATTGTTTCTGAAGACTTCATTAGGCGTCTGGAGAAAATAGTTTTCATGCAATTTATCACTTTCAGTTTCCAACAGTGTTATGATTTGTGCAACCCTTGGAGAAATTGTGCATTGATCAAAACCATTAAAATAAACTTTCGTCCTGTTACTGGAACAAACCCACTTTGCGGCCAAAACTAATGTAGCGGGTGATGTTTCAGCTGTTTTACTTGGGAACTTTGATTTTCAGCATCATAAACAATTTACTGTCAAATAATCAATTTTCTAATTTATTCTGACCCTTATTCCCATTTTTAAAAAATCTCCAAGCTAACCCAATGGTTAGAGGTTCTGAATTAATTCAAATTATATATGTCTATTCCTTTTCTATGTGATGTGGTTGACCACTGTGGCCATCTAAAATGGCCACCCGCAAAGGATAAAGAGAATTGTGGTCAAGTTGGGACACAGACAGTACAGAGCCCCTGTGTATTGTGAAAGGAAAACCAGACCGAACTGAAACTTGCACCTGTTAAAGGTCAATCACCGATTTCCCCAGGACAATAGACTCAAATAAAGGAATAGCAGACGCACCGGCGCAGCCTCCCCTTATTTGGAAAGGCCTACGTACTTGGGACAATGGTAACTAGGACCCGCCCAGCCATCGAAGTACCCGCCTCTAATTGGCCAGAATCGATAAGGGTGATCAAGACCTTATCGATCCATAGGATCCTGAGTTAGCACCGCCCAAAAGGGTGCGGAAAAGGAGAAGGATAAGAGGCACTGCGCCACTAGGGATCAGTCTCTTTTGGGACTGGCCTGTGCCCACACCAACTGCAGCATAACGACCAGCCACTACCTGAGAGAGATGAGCCGCAGCAGCCAAGAATAACCTGATAACTTCCAGCCGACCACGTGGGAATTCAGATAGAGGCCTTATCTACCTCCACAGAGCTCATCACCCAGAAGTTAAGTAAAGGTCATCTTAGTTGATAGGTGTAGTTTAATGCGTAGCCGCGCGTATCATTGCACATAGAGATAAGTCTTGTGTTTAATAATAAACTGTCCTTTGAACTAACATACTGGTTGTGTGGTCATTTGGTCAATACAAGAAACATACTCGCAGCTTGTGGTTTGTGAATAAATATTGGTGAGTCTGACGGGACTCGATTAGAAGTGACTTTGTTACTCCGAGAGAGCCCAACTTTGAATTAATTTGGGGAAAAAAGAAAACAAACCACAAGCGCATGTTTCGTATTGGCCAAATAACCGAATTTCGGAAGTGTGCACTAACCGCATGCGTAACTAACAGGGAAGGGTAAGGTAAACTCGGCAGACTTGCATGCTCTAGAGGGATTGTGAACCGGAATATAGCCATAAGCCGTACCCGTTGTTCGATCGACTCCTTATTCCCCCTGTTCCAATTTAAAATTCGAGAAGAGATGGCAGCGCAATTGGTAGAGAAGGTGATGAATCTGCGGCAGCAAACCGAGGTTACAGGCGTTGTCAAGTCAGAGCAGTGCCCCCTATGGGAGGATGTGTTGAGGAAGTATTTAAAGGGGAAAGGATGGCTCCTTTGGTAGAATATTTGTGCAAACACCGAGTCAAGTCCAGGAAAGGTAGGACAGACTTGGTGGGAGAATCTATGTGAGATTTACAAGAAGAATGCAGTGAAATTTAGAAAACCAATGGCAATAGTGCGTTGCTTGGCTCAGTTACGAGGAACCAAGGAGGTCATAGAGACACTCCGTGATCCGTTAATAGAGAAGGAGGAGGAGAATAAGAGAAACAATGAGGAACTCAAGGAGATGATAGCTGCTAAGGAAATGGAAATCACCGATGTTAAACGTGCCCACCAGTCCTGTATAGTACACCTTAGCAGCTTCCAAACCCAATACGACAAGGCCTATCAAGACACACAACGTGCGGCCTTGGTAAGAGAGGAGACTGAACAAAAGATCACTCAGCTAACAAACAAATGTGCCTATTTACAGGCAGCTTTAAGAGCACTTCGCCAGTCCACTAAGGAGCAAAGGCAAAGTACCGTTGACCACACCAAGTGCCAGCGAGATAGACAGACTCCAATCACTACTTTCAGTTCAAAATGGCTTTATGTGTACCTTTGGGACAGTAGGGACAGAAGAGGAAGAGATGGTCGATTGGGCAGAGTTAAAGGAGAGCGCGCACATATACGTGGATAGAACTGAAAGCCGAAAGCAACCGCCACCCATCCCAAAAAGAAAAGGACCAGCAGCCCCGACTGAACAGGTCGCACCAACTCAACGAGTAGTGAAACTGTCCCGACACTCATGAATCCGGTCACTACAGAAAGAGGGATAAGGGATCATATAGGTCCAGCTGTCACCTACACCAACCCACTCACGATAACCCAGTTGAAGGACGCCTGCAATAAGATCATACCATTTGAATCCACTGCGGACCCGCATAGCTTCTTTGAGGAAGTGCGCCAACAGAAGGTTATGTATGGTTTAGATGAGAGGGAGGAAGTAAAATTAATTGTAATGAGCCTTAGCCAGTCCGTAAGATCAGCTTTACCTGAACCCCAAAATGTAGGAGGGGGAACCTTAGACGAAATGAAGGACTCAATATTAGCTGCTATCGGGTGTGATAAGGGGGATCCAGTAGAGGGTCTGAACAAATGTAGACAGTAGAAAGGAGAACACCAGACTGCCTTTGCCGGTCGCCTCTGGATACATTTCAAGGCAGTTTTTGGAGAATTAAACCGCGCCAACCTCGATGCTGAAGAAATCACTAAATGATCTTGCACTTTAGTTTTGCATGACACAGAAGCAGGTAAAAGGACTGGTGCAAACTTTGACACGGCAGATCACACACATAATGAGGCATGGGTACTCAGACGTCTCTCTCGGGCATGGGAACAGTCACTACAGGAACAGATAGAACAGAATGGATTAGAAGGTACCATGAACCCAGTTAGACCTAGTCAGGAACCCACATGGATAAATGAGGGCAGGAGAGAGGAACAATACCCCAGAGAACAGTACCCCAGAGCACAAAGTCCACCCCACGCGCCACGAGGGTCATGTTATACTTGTGGACAAACGGGACACTTCACCCGCGATTGTAGACAAAATCCCCCACCCAATTACCAATACCAGAGACCACAGGAACAACCCAACCCCCCGCCCAGAAACAATAGGCCAGACCACGATCGCCAGCCACGCCAGCTAGAAGGCAACGCTCGCCCATGCATACCATAAACGCCCGCTCAGATAACCTTGCATACAACTCCCTTGATTGACGGCTTCCGGCATCTCCAACATGGGTCTGTGACACGCACTGGGATAATGTCGGAAGACCGGTAGTCACAGGCAAAGTCCGAGGACATTCCGTCTATTTTCTCTGGGACACAGGAGGCTCCCGGACCACGCGAAATTCCTCAACCCTGTTCCTAGAAACCCCCTGGCCAATTACGGACACCATTTCACAAAGTGGATTCACTGGGCACATGCAGGAAGGATACATTACAGCCCCTATACCTGTCCATATTGGAACTATAGCCACTAAGCACCCTGTCATTTTAATCAAGCTACCCCCAACCGCAGAACATATTCTCGGTATGAATTTCATAAACTCCAATTACCTTTCCTTTGACCCCGTAAATAGGTGTGTATGGCAGATGTCTAAAGCCAATACAAATTTGCGTTCACGTTTCAAGGTCAGCAGTACACATGGACGTGTCTCCCACAAGGATTCCATAACTCCCCCTCTATTTTCAACAGACAGCGAGCTGCTGGTCTCTCTAAATTCTCCCACCCTGAATGCCTAGTTCAATATGTAGACGACCTGCTCCTACAAACTGACACTAAGGAAGAGCACGTGGCTCTGCTAGCCGAATTGCTAGCCCTGCTCCAATCCATTGGATTTAAAGTAAACCCCAAAAAGGCTCAAATCATGAGTGAGAAGGTACTCTATTCAGGGACAATTATCACCCACGGCAAAAGAGAGATTGAACAGAAGCGAATCGACTCCATAGTAAAATTGCCCCTGCCCCATAATGTAAGTGCACTCCGTTCCTTCCAAGGTTTAGTGGGATACTGTAGGAATCACGTAGATGGGGTTGCCACCAAAGCTGCCCCACTCTCAGAGCTCTTGAAAAAGAGCACCCCATGGAATTGGCTCCCACAGCACACAGACGCCATTAATGATTTAAAGCGCACCTTAGGAACAGCCCCCGCTTTACAAGTTCCCGACCCTGACTTGCCATATGCCAAAGACCAAACATTATCAGCAGTGCTTCTACAAGAATGCCATGACCGATTAGGACCAGTGGCCTATGCTTCCAGAGTTTTAGACCCTGTAGAACAGGGATTTTCTGGCTGTGAATGACACCTGCTTGCAGTTTTTTGGGCAATTCAATATTTTGCATGCATTACAGGCCTCAACCCAGTCACAATCCTCACCGAGCACACCCGCACTCAACTTTTGTTAGACGGCAGACAAAAGGATGGTTCCGTTAGCCAGGTCAGAGCAGCTCACTGGACACTATTACTGCAAGGCAGGGACATTTCCGTGAAGCGCACCAACAACCACACATTTTTAGCGGACAATTTGCAATATGCAGGGACTCCACATGAGTGCCAGATCATTGCAGCTAAACACCACCCAGGACCCTTTATTCCCAAGTCATTACAGCCATGCGCAGGCAGCGAGAAACCAGGGGCGAAATTCTCCGTTATCGGCGGAAAGTCCGCCGATCGGCGCAAAAAACGGCGCAAATCCGACTTGCGTCATGTCGGAAAAATGGGTCGAAGGTCTCAGGCCCGAAATGGGCAAGCAGCGACGTAACGGGATCCGCGCTTGCGCAGTGGTTCACGCCGTACAGCGTCATACGCGCCGCACGGCGTGACGGCTCATAAGGCTCCCCCCCACCCGACCGGAACACCCGACCGCAACACCTGACTGGATGGCTGGCCGCCGCTGAGCACCGAGGTTCGAGTCACGGGATGTGGAGGCGCTCCTGGACACGGTGGAGCAGAGGAGGGACGCCCTGTATCCCGGGCACGGCCGCAGAGTTGCCCCACGCCACAGCCGGTGTCTGTGGAGGAAAGTGGCAGAGGCCGTCACCGCTGCGGCCCTGGCACCACGGACAGGCACCCAGTGCCACAAGAAGGTGAACGACCTCGTCAGAGCAGGCAGGGTGAGCCTCCCCATATCCCCCCTCCCCCATATCCCCCATATCCCCCTCCCCCATATCCCCCCTCCCCCATATCCCCCCTCCCAATATTCCCCGCTCCCCCATATCCCCCCTCCCCCATATCCCCCATATCCCCCCTTCCTCCATATCCCCCTTCCCCCATATCCCCCCTCCCCCATATCCACCCTCCCACAATATCCCCCATATCCCCCCCTCCCCCAATATCCCCCCTCCCCATATCCCCCCTTCCCCATATCCCCCCTTCCCCATATCCCCGCTCCCCCATATCCCCCATTCCCCCATATCCCCCCTTCCCCCATATCCCTCCCTCCCCCCATATCCCCCCTCCCCCATATCCCCCTCCCCCATATCCCGGCTTCCCCTTCCCCCATATCCGCCCTCCGCCATATCCCCCCATCCCCCATATCCCCCCTCCCCCATATGCCCAAGTGAATCCAGCCCTAACTTTAACCTCTGCAATGCACGCGCAACCGATGGCGTGCATTCATATACCTGCCTAACAGTGTTGCCTTTTACCCCTGCAACCCCCCCCCCCCACAGGATAAGCGCGCACACAACAATAGGCTGCATGTGAAGACTGGAGGAGGCCCCGCTGATGAGAGGCCACTGACCGAACACGAGGAAAGGACCCTGGAACTGCCTGGCGGACCTGACGACCGGGAGTTTGCTGATGCAGAGGTCGGGGGCGTAGTAGCAAGTGAGCCACCGACAGCCCGTCCCCATATCCCCCCTCCCCTATATCCCCCTCCCCATATCACCTGATCACTGCCTGATGTCTAACCATGCATGCTTCATTGTGTATCGCAGGACCAAACGTCCAGGCACCCATCCCCGCAGATGCAGACCGCCCGCAGGATGCCCCTCGGAGGCCACGGGAGACGGAGAGACACGAACCCTCCAGCATGCGACGCCCGCAGGATGCCCCTCGGAGGCCACGGGAGACGGAGAGACACGGACCCTCCAGCATGCGACGCCCGCAGGATGCCCCTCGGAGGCCACGGGAGACGGAGAGACCCGGACCCTCCAGCATGCGATGCCCGCAGGATGCCCCTCGGAGGCCACGGGAGACGAAGAGACCCGCACCCTCCAGCATGCGACGCCCGCAGGATGCCCCTCGCACTCCACGGGAGACGGAGAGACCTGGAGCAACAGGGAGACGACACCCCCGTCACGTGCGGGAGCGACCACCCAGCGACGAGGGGGGCAGCCACAGGCCCCCGTCACATCCGAGCCAGGACACCACTACCCAGGACACCACTACCCAGGACACCACTACCCAGGACACCACTACCCGGGACACCACTACCCGGGACAGCACTGCCCAGGACACCCCTACCCGGGATAGCACTACCCAGGAAGACGAAATACCGGACAGTGACGAACCCCCACCCCAAAGTGCCATGAACTCAGAGTGGGACGAAGAGCACGACACAGCGCCACTGCTGTCACCAACACCCTCCACCATCGCAGAAACACTCACCTCGGTTGGGCACTTTAGTGGTGAGGCGTCTGGTATAGCGTCTGGTGTAGCTCAACGCCATAGCCCAGTCTCTGCAGGCCATGGCCCAGTCTCAGAAGGCCATGGCCCAGTCTCAGCAGGCCATGGTCCAGTCCATGCAGGCCATCGCTGAGGGCATCGGCGCTAGTGGCCATGTGCGAGCCGGCGTCGCACTGTCACAGACAGGGTTTGCCAACCCCCTGGGCTCCATGGCTGCAAACCTGCAGACCCCTGTCGATACCAGCACGGGCCTCCAGGACTGGCAGCGCCAGATGTCGGGGGGGCGTCGGATGGCCAGTCCGTTCGCATCCCCCACCCATGTAGAGGCCTGGGGGCCATCGGGCACTCCGAGGGAGGAGGAGGTGGTGTGGTCCGTCCCGGCTCCCCCTGTAGGGGAGGTCCCGGTACACCGCGACACCTCGG
The DNA here is from genome assembly GCF_047496885.1 of Scyliorhinus torazame. Taxonomy (NCBI): domain Eukaryota; kingdom Metazoa; phylum Chordata; class Chondrichthyes; order Carcharhiniformes; family Scyliorhinidae; genus Scyliorhinus; species Scyliorhinus torazame. The sequence continues at coordinate 201,050,087 of NC_092714.1, forward strand.
ACTCCCCCCCTTCCGTCCCAGGTGCATCGGGTGGGCAACGGGCAGGACAGGCTGGCAGCTCGCCATCCCAGTCGCCCGGGCCGCAGCCTGGGCCATCTAGGCCAGGACGCCCCAGGAAACGGCCGCCAAAGTGATCCAGTGTCAGAGGGCAGGAATCACAGGAGTCCACCTCCAGTTCTGCTGTACCGTCTGGGGAACCACGTAGACGTAGTCAAAGGGCCCGTAAGGCCAAACAATTAGACACTGAGTAAGTTGGCATGGGTGCAGGGCACAGATGAGTTTTAGGGGCTAGGGCACGTGCATGAACTCCTTTGGTTATTAAAGTCAATGTTACACCTACAGAAGCTGCCTTTGTGCTCTGTCCAAAGCGTGCGGGGGTGTCATGTACGTTGAGCGCAAGTGTGTGTGTGACGGGTGGTCTTACCTCAGCCCCAGGTGAGTCTGCCCCCTTCCCCCTGGGCCGCCATCAACATCCCCCGGGCAGAGGACGGGACCGTGCGCTACAGTGTCACAGCTGCATGCAGGGATGGTCC